>NC_091492.1:15724821-16029821 GCF_947461875.1 Haliaeetus albicilla
AGAGTACAAAATAGACATGTTAATATTAATGAATGCTTACTGGTAACTAAAATGGATTAAGTAAAGGAGTAATGTAGATCCTTTCTGTTTTCTGGCTGTATGTTTTATAAAATTATTTTCTTAAGAAACAAAACTTTGCTAGAATTTGAGATAGCCACAGGAGAGATCTTGGAAGGTATTCTAAAGGCAGGCAAATCAAGCTTAAGTCCTTTTTTATTTTTAACTGCAGGAAACTCCCATTGTTCAGTTTTGTGCTTGACATTGAACAGGGCAGGTGTGTCCACATAAGGTGCAACAGGGAGGATTTGCATACTGGCTTGCTGAAGTGACAGAATTGTGCAAAATAACTGCAGTGGTCTGGCAAGCTTCAGGAAGCAGGTGGATCTGAGGTACCTAGCTCCAAAATTACAATGCTGAAAATGACTGTTTGCCTGCTGCCTAACCCAGGAGGCATTTACACTTTTTCCCCCCACATTATTATTCACCAGGCTCCTCTTCTGTACGTCTTGACATGCCTAGAATTGCCTCACTCTTGATGGATCTGGGTAGTATAGTAGTGCCTGTAACTCTGAGCGAGTTTGGGATCCAGAAATTCTATGTGTGTATATGTGAATATGATGTAGGGTGAGTAGGAGAATTTGTATGCGCATATTGGGAGGTATACATTTACATACAAGAGAAGATGTTGATACTGATTTTTACTGAATATAGACAACACTGTTTATTTAAAAGGTTTAGGAAGCCCTTTCTCCTCTTGTATTTCTACCTTTGTTACCTGCATTTTAAAGTGTTGTTAATATTGAACAAGTATGAAAGAATATGATAACGATGACACATTAATCAGTATGAGAGTCCTTTTTTCAGAAATGTTTTTTCATCAGGAAAAAAACTGGTCAAATGGAAGTGTCTAAGAAATCATGAAACTTTCATCGGGGAACTTTTCTAAAAGGGGTAAAATTTTTGCTAAGTGAAGAGACCAGAACAGTCAGTGGTCTGATAATTAGAGCATTTACTAAGAGCATTTGGAGCAATGTTTAGAATCTGGCCCCGAAGACCATAAGGATGTGCCAGAACAAAGGGGAAGTAGCTATTTTGAGGTAATGTTTTCTTTCTCAAAAACTACGGATTACAAGAAGATAACTGAGAACAGTCAACATGGACTTGACAAGGATAAATCACACTGGATCAGCCTGCAACTACTCATCAAAAAAGGCAATGGTGGAGAAGGGAAGAGTAGTGAATGTAATATACCTTGATTCAAGAAAGGCTTTTTGCACTGTCTTCCACAGCATTCTCATTTGCAAACTAAGGAATTTTGGACTGGATGACTGGAGTGTTAAAGAGGCTGAAAATTGGCTGACCACCAGGCTCAAATGGCCAACCAGTGCTTCGGTATCAGAGTATCCAGGGGTACATAGAGGCTGTTTACGTTAAATGTCTTCATCAGTGATCTGGATGATACAACTGAATACACAGTTAGCCAAATCCCAGATGATACTAAATTGGGGTGGAACATGACAAAAGATAGAGCTTCTGTGCAGAGTGACCTGAAAAAAACTTCAGAATTTGGCCAGCATAAACCTGGTAAAGATGAACAAAGTGAAGTGCAAAGTTTTGTACTGGAATGGAAAAACCCTGTGCCTTGGTACAGACCAGGAACCCATTGGCTAAGAAACAGACAGTCCTGCTGGAAAGGACTTGGAGTTATAGGGGATGCAAGACTGAACATGAGCTGCCAGTGTCCTCTTATCATGAACAGGACAAATGACAAACTGGGCTACATTACATATGTCTGCTCATTTCTGGTGAGGTTGCACCTCAAACACTGCATCTAGTTTCAGGCCCTCCAGGTCAAGAGAGAAGTTTGCAAACTACAGTGGATCCATCAGAGGGTTGTCTAAATCATTAGGGACCAGAGCAATGCCCTGAGGTTGAGGGAGGTGCACTTGCTTAACCTGGCAGAGATGCTAATAACAGACTACAGCTACTTGAAGAGGAATTGCAAAGACGATGGAGTCAATCTCTTCTCAACAGATGACATAAAAAGGGGTAATCACCATGAATTGTGGCTTGGGAGGTTTGAATGAAGCCTTCCTATCAAGACTGCCAGCACATATAGAGGTTGTGTGTGTGCTTTTCGTACTCCCACGTGTCACAATCATTTTTTTTAGTATCTTTAACACTTCACTCAATTTTAGTTGCTTTTAACACAAAATGAGTTTAAACCAGGTGAAAATTCCAGCTATCTCCTGTCAGATCACTCTATTTGTCTCTTATGGGAGTATTCAGATTTCCTTTTTTGCACAGTGGAATGAATTAAAGGTAAAATATCAACTTGGAATTCCCCAGGAAAGGAATTTCTGTCAGCTTTCATAATAGGTTTTAAGCAGATTCAAAGAGGGTTTTAGTTTATGGATTAATAGCACATGCAGAGCATCTGCATTGACCTAGTAGACACGAACAGCTCTGTCTGAGGCATTTAAGTCTGTTGAGTTAATGATTAACTGATTAAAAATTCTCAGTAGTTCTTGACATAATAAACTATCATATTCTATCAAGTAAACTATACAAGATCATTTAAAATTGTAATTCAGATTAAGAAGAACTATTTTTCCTAGAATATAGTGGAGTTATGTGGAAAATAAAGCACTAATAGAATTGCCAGAATAATTTACCATTGCATGACATGAAAGTGGCTTAAATCTCTGCTGGCACATGTGCACACAGAGTAATGGTTCAAAGTGATCATTACTACTTAATCATGACACGTTCTGCTGGAAAAGGTAACTATAATTCTTCAAGATGAGGCATTTATATTTCCTCAACTCTTTCTCTTCTTCCCCTTTATGGCATATATCAAGTGACAAGGTTCGTATTGAAATTAAATTTGTTCAAATCAGTTAGTGAATTAGTAGAAGAATGACCATAAAATAGTTGTTTAAACTTTACTCAAATAATGAAAAGCATTTCAAATCGTAGTTGTCACTGTTATCATCATTGACTTGAAAATCAATAGCACGTAACATAATTCTTGTTTTCACTCCAGTCATTTATTTTTTTTTTATATATTTACAGATGCAGTCAGGTAGCATTCTCCAACATGGTGACAGTTCCATATCTGATTTCTCATGTTTGGTTTTGCTATATTACATTTGCGTTATTTTCTTTTTGTGGCATACTGTGGAACAAAATTTAAATGTTGCTATTTTTAGTTTACCAAATCAACCTTCTTCAGCAAGAACACCTGCAGAGGTCATCTCTGGAAAGTATATGTGAAATTTTTTTAGACATCCATGAATACATTTGTGCCTCTTAATATATGAGAGCTAGTTTGACAGAGTCAATAATAATCCATAAATGATGAAAAATTATGAACAAGATTTTTAAAATTACTAGTATTTTGGATGACAGTAGATTCATGCCCAAGGGGCGTTGGAAAAGCAAGCTCTTTCCAGGCGTTCTGAGTATATGCCTACTATATTATGCCTAATATATCTTCATGGAATTATTTTGAATGCTGTAATCAAAATGTTTTTCTTTTAATCATGGAAGTCATTATTTGGCCAAGCCTGCTGAGACTCCTGACTGGAGAACTGGAGTGCCTACAGGCAAGAAAAATACCATCATATCTTCTCAGGATTAGAGAGAGGTGACTTGCCTGGATTACTCAGTATCACCCCCATTAATGAAATCTAATAGATGATGAAGATCTGTAAGTTCATTATAGGCCATTAGACATCTCAGTGTTGTATCTCTTGTTATGTCTACTTAAAGAGCCAGCACTGTCTTCCAAAGCTCTAAAAATAATATTAGACTTTTCTAGGGTAATGAAAGGTATTGAGCCATTTTCAGTTAATGAAAAGCAGTGAATGATGGATCATTAGGATATTTAAATGCTAGTCATATGTGAAACTCCAAAACTATACAAATGTTTTAAATTTAATCCTTTTGATTCTTGGTATTGATTAGTAAAGGCAATTTGCAAGACAATTGTTGAATGGATGGACCACTCAGTTAATATTCTGGTTATAACAGACATTGTCTTGTGTTAAAAGCAGAGGGATGGTAGTTAATGACACCTTGCAAAGTAACTTTTGCCATGGAATTCTCCTTCAATGCATTCATTGTTTTGTGACTGACTTTTAAATTCTGTGCTTAGTGACTAGTCTTCCTCGTAACAGAACAGAACCATTTCAAATATTCTGATTTCACAACCACACAGGGTTTAAAATATAAATTTCTCCTGTATCTCAATAAGATTAGAGAGAATATATGTCAAGTATCTTTGTAAGACCAGATCTCTCCTTGATGTTTCAGTAGAGGTTTCTATTTTTTTGCCTCATACTGAGGTTTCCTTTCTGTGTTTTCATTGTGTTTTCTTTCTCCCTTTTGAAGTGTCCTTCACTGACACACAGTCTCTGCACTGCAACCTCCCTGACTTCTGGTCAGGATGGTGTGACTTTGCTTCATTCTGCCACACCTGTTATGTGCCTGTTTGTTTGCTAATGTCAAACATCCACTGTGGCACATTAGGTCAAGCTGTAAGAAGTAACATCCAGGCTTCTTTTGATACTGTCAAACACATGGAAAATGCTTGTCCTGTGGGATCGCTATAGCAATTATAGCATTATAACATCTTCCTTCAGATCAAGTGTCCAATATCCTGTATGTGTCTATAAGATCTTTAATGTTTTAAAATGGCTCGAAACATGAGTTTTCTGCATACTATGTCTTGCCTATATTTTCCTGTGAAAACCCAGTCTATGTCTTGAAGGTACAGAAGTTCTACAAAATATTCTTGTTCTTGGGATTATAAATTATAATTTATCAACTGAAATACTGTTCTTTATCACTATATAAATAAAGAATTTGTACAAAAGCTAGTTGTTCTATTCAAAAGAGGAGTTCTACTAAACTGTGAGATACAAAAGACCAGGCCAGGCAGTCTAAAAAGCTTTTGAGTTTTGCCCCAAGTAAGTACTTGTTGAAATACCTTGAAAATTATGTCTTGACTTCAGGTTTTATAGGGTAATGCTCTCACTGAAATTTTTTTTATCCAATACTACCCTGTAGGTAGTCAATTAAAGGCAGCAGTAACTGGAAAAATCTAGAGAACCCATGCTTAAAAAAATCAAGAAACATTAATTTTGCGTCATAAGAGAACTGCAGTGCAAATACAATGGGTTGATATTTGATCCACAGACAGTCACACTAATTAAATGACTTACGAAGATCATGTGCTGATTTCACATTTCTGGGAAATGTTGGGAGTTGCAATTGAGACGACGCAAGGTGTTATTTTAAAGTCTATATGCAAGATGAAAACAGTGAATGTAAAGTTTTTAATTCATACAGATGCTTTTTATAGCTTGTCATATAGTAAACTAAAGTTAGAATTCATTTACTCAATCCAAGGATTTAAATGATCTAGAAAAAATTATTTTGTTCTTTTATAAAAACTACAGAGAAAAAGATTTAGAATTGTGGAACAGAGAAAAACGATTACTCTGGGCAAAATCAATGAGACTATGCACAAGGGAGAGAGGGATACTCAGCATGAGTTAAGGGTTAGTAGATATAAGCCTTTAGTGTGAAATTCAATCCTGTGCTAAGTACCAACACAGACATATCACACGAACCAATTAAGGACCATTTAAGACTGATGTACTTTTTCATTAAGTGTCTCTTAAATGTAAAACTTGACTAGGTCCCATCAGTCAAATATTCACTTAAAGGTGACCAATAAAGGTAATAGAAAAGCTTTTCCTTTAAATTACCTTTTCTTTTGACCAGGAAAAGTCTTGCTGAGAAGCTTAAAAACAGTCTATAGTAACAGGAGGTTAAAAGGTAGTCTGTGTTTTTACAAGTCCCTAGCTTATTTATAATTAAGAGATGCACTGAATTTTGCTCTGCAAGGCTGCAGTTCCTCATAGAACAGCTTGTGAATTAGTAAGAAAGAGTACTAATAATTTGCTTGATCATTAATTAGCCATCCCGCCTTTCCATATCATCATTTAACTCCATTAAGCTTAATGTTTATACATATACCATATTAATGATCTCACATACAGATAGCAGTGGAATACATAGTGATTAGTGAAGCAATAATCACATAAAACTTTATCAGTTTCATCAGTATTAATGTTATTTCCATCAATTTGCAGCATCACAATAGAAACTGGATCACAATTAGAGATGTATTTTTAGACATTATAAATTATTACTAGATAAAATTATTTCCAGAGAAACAAAACCCCATGAAAATAACACTGTGTCCTTGTGGGGCATTCTTTAATAAAACACAGAAACAAAAACAAACAAAAAAAACCCACCACCCCCCAAAACAACAAAAAAACAGAAAAGAGGCCAAGTTTCTAGTGAGATCAATATAATAACTACAAGTCTTGAAATTCTCATTTATTTTAGTTCTTCTTTCATGACTTTGTGATGATATGACAGCAATCTATTTCAAGAGCTGTGTTTCTCTTTTCTGTAAGAGTTCTTCCAAATTTTGGTTGAGACAACTGAAATACAGACTATCCATGAAAGCTCATAAAAAGGCAACAAAGCTAGTGAGATGTACAGTAAAATTTACATATAAAGCACTTCAAAGACTATAAAGATTCAGATGCTCCTTTGGATCATTTACCAGTTCATACCACTGAGATTCTCATCCTAGAGTGGTTTTGTTTGGGAAGAGTAGGAAGTAGTAGGAACACCACACGGTATTCAGAATAGCAGTGGGTGCATTTTCTGCATTGTACAGCTCAGTGACATAAATGCATCATGAAATTAAGGGCCAGTGCATTCAGAACAAATAAAAGAAAATATTTTATGCAGGAAATAGTTAGCCCATGGATTTTTCAATGGCAAAAAGACAGATAACATGTCTGTATATAATGGGGCTGGGTAATTTATGTTTGCTAATACTATTTGTAGCTGTGATAATACAGATGATCAAATCTCATGTGTCAGAGAAATATGATGAAAAGGGAACACTTCTTTCTTTTTCTTACTGTCATTTCATAGTCAGTTAGATGTTTTATGGTATATAAAGTAGAGACATAAAGTATGAGAGGAGCTGTAGAACAGTAGATGGACCCATTAAGACAAATTCTCTATTACTTGCTCTGTGAATACCTAATCCAGAATGCCCATTGTTGCCAATCTGCAGAAAATACTTCTATTTTAAGAGTTAGTTTAGAAAAGCAAAGCTGATAAATGTTAGAGCTAAAATATAACTATGGAGCAGAGCTAAGTGACCCAATAATAATATCTTACAACTTTTTTTATTCATATGACACCTGATTTATACGGCTATAGTTCCCACTGATTTCAGCGGTTCCTCGTGATTTACATTACTATAAATGACAGTGAGATCAATTCTTGCACAAAAGGGCATTCTCAGTTGAGATTTTCTGTCTCAGTGCTATGTTGCACAGGTTCAAGCACTATTTTCTCTTTTGTCACTTTTTGGTCAAGACATATTCTCTGTAAAAGGTTCTGGAAGAGTTCTGTCACATTAATACTTTCTAACTGAAGGCAACATTTGCCAGAGCCTATATTCAGTGTCACACTCTTTAAAAGAATTGGTCTTGGTATCACAGCCTAATGGTATTACAAATCCTGTCACAATATCAATAGTGAAGTGGTAAGAGAGTTAGAAATATTAGAATGGTGCTCCATAGTCATATAGCTTGGCAAAGAATAACCTGACTCTTCTGCTCATACCAATGAAATGTTGTCAATCTCCACTATCCTGATTTATGGTCTGATTGGAAGACCACTGTAATCAATCTTCACCTGTCCAAGGGGAACAAAGAATTCCAGTTTAAGTGCTCCACAGTGTTCTAAATAAGAAGAAACTTGAACTTAGTGGGTAAACAGATCAGTAGTATCATTACTTGTTTCAGATTTAACAAGGAAGTAAATCACCTTAGCAAAATATTCTTTTGGATAAATTGTAAAGAAAGATCACATAATCCAGCAGACTCCACATAGACTTTTGTATGTCTGGTACAATCTGTCAAAAAGCCACCTAAGAAAGCATCAAGGAGTGTCAAATTTGACCATATCAGACTACTGACTGCAGCCTGTCTGTCACATAGCCCCACCAGATAATTGGATAAGTCATGACAGAAAGAAGTATTTGTTTGGTTCTTTCTACACATTTCTGAAAACTAAGAAAGAGAATTTCCAAGACAGCAGTAGCCTAGAAAGTTTACAGAATTTCCTAAAATTAAATGGATGCATTCAGATGGTGTGTATTCCATTTCACATGAAAACCTCACAATATTAGTAAAACCAAATGTGTTTAGTATGACAAACTTGACTATGTTTGCCAGGAGGATTATTAGTGATTTCAATCTTTTATTTTGTATAATTAGTTGGGTTTCAAGTTTAAGTCTTAGCAAAGAGTGTAAACTCTTTGTGAAATCATTGCCTGATGTTATGCAATCTGATGCCACCCTGATAGGACAAGAATTTCTATGCATTGCTGATATAGCAAAAAAATCAATAGGAACAAGTAAGCATAGCTAAAATGGAAGAAACTTTAATATATTCAAATCATTTAATCGTTTCTGATTTTTATTCTTGGTTTCTTTAAGTAGACTGTTTTAAATGTTTACCAAAGAAAAAAGTAAAAACACTGATGGAAATAAACCCTTCTAAAACAGTTGTATTTTGCAGATGCAATTAGTTTTCCTTCTGTAAAACCATTAGAAAACTAAGTAGCTCCCTGAGGTATGTTTAAATATTCTTTGATGAATTTTCTTGTGTCATGCTTGATTGTGCATGTGTCACACAGTTCTAAAGAATGTGTATAGTGGGAGCAATCACTTCTCCTATATAACTGTAGTATGGCTTCATATATAATCATGAACAATTTACATATGTTATATCTGTGCAGAAACAACCATATTTAATACAGTCCTTCAGCGAAAAGATTCCTGTCAGTCGTCTTCTTGTGAGAAGATTGTTAGCTACAAAGCAAGTATTCAGTCTGGATATAAGGAAAAGGTAGGTGTCTTTGTTAGAGTAGCATGCTTAAGTGAATTAGGAAGACTGAAAACAATTCAAGAATTTTTTGTATTTTTAAAACCCCTTCCTTTTATGTGTCCATATGTCAACCAGTCACTAAGTCAGGAAGCAACTGTAGTCTTGTATTGGACTCAAAGAATGTCCCTGCAACTGTTGGGCAGCATCCCTGCCGATGGGAGTTAGTATAATCCTTCCTTCATTCTGCCACTGAGTTACTCATTACAGTTCACCTCTTATCACTGCTACCACCTTAAAATCATCCCTTCTCCTTGGAGCTTTCACATGATTTTCACAGTTCTATCTTTTTTTTTTTTTCCCATGTGTTGTGTCAGCTTTGCAAGCCTGGTTACTACTGCATAGAACTGACATTTCTGCATCTGCTTGATTTTAGGCATCTGGAAAACAAAGGGCTTTTAATTTTTCGTTAAAGGGTATAAAAAGTAAAAGCAAGAATCTTCACTAATTATTATACTGCAGACAATTTTATTTTTGATCTGTGACCTATATGTATGGAAATACATGATGATTACTGCCGCTTTTACACTAGTGTGGGGATTCTGGTCTCTTTGGGATTTGTTCTTAAGACTGGACTGAGCACAGGCCATGTCACCCACGCTGCTACACTTGAGTCCCTCTTTTCTGTTCTCTACTGCCTTTTTCAGTGTTGATTCTGTCCCACCGTTACCTTCCCTGCCCTTCTCTGCCCTCAGTCCAGTCTCATTCTTTTCAGTTGTCCAGGATCCATAGGCTTCTCTTGCAGTATCTATCTTCTTGACCACTCAGCCTCAGTCTTTCCTGCACTCTACTCCCCATTTCCAGTTTCTCTCCATTCTGTCTTCAGTCTCTTTGCATCAACGTCTCCCAGTTTATGTCCCTAGAAACGTTTTTATCCCTCTGTAATCAAATGGGATAGCTTGTTCCCTGTTCCTGGAAATGGCTGAACTTCTCTGAAATTTTTCTGATTTTTTTTTTCCTGACATTTTCTAAAATCGGCCTGAGAATCTTGGAAATTTCCTAGAAACTTTCAATCGGAATACTTCCTGTTTTGTAAAGCTATGAGCAATTGAGAATAAGACGGTCATCACTAAAAACCTTAACAGGAGACAACCTTTTAGCCTTGCCTTTTCAGCTGTGCCAAATAACATTTTTGACTCATTATTATGCTGTTAATGCACAATATGTGATTTCACTAAAATAGCCTGTTCTCATGTGAGAGACCGAAGGAGTTAATGTCTCAAACATTGTGATGGGGCAAGTTCTGCTTAACGACTAGCTCTGCATACCAAAGAACTCTGCCTAGCAAGGAACCCCAGGTGAAAAGCAGCCCATCAGCGCCCATCAGCAGCAGGAGGGGGAGGGTGTGCCGTAGGGTGCGCAGCTCCCTGCGCTGATGTGCTGCTCTGAGGTGCCGAGCAGGGCAGCTCGCCACGCGGGGAAGGGGAAGCTACTCCCCAAACGACCCGCAAGGGGGTCTGCTCTGAACCTCGGGACTCCACGGGAGGGCTTTCCTTAGTGTCTTCCCTGAACTGATTCCCAAATAAGCAAGGCCTGCAGTATCCGTTTGGTGATGTATGGTTAGCACGTGCTACACAGTTCGTTGACATAGTTTCATGCCAATTTTTGTTGCGAGCATACCAATTTCGGTGGTGAGTGTGCCAATTCTTGTTGCGAGCAAATAAAAATTGAGTTTTGTGAGTTAAAGGATCCCTGGTGTCGTTTCACCTTAATCCTGACCTGGGAATCGGCAAACCTGAGTCATCATCCTGAGAAATTGGGATGGGACATCTTGTTACCATGGAAATTAATGACAACGTCACTGGTCATCACTGCTAGCTATCATTTGCTGTGCTTTAAAAATATTCACATAGATCACTGATGCCAAAATATAGATGTTGTACATCCAAGTTTAAACAAAGTCTTGTAGACAGAAAGAATGTGTAAATGGAGAACTGAGCAGAAATAATACTTTTTATTACTACCGACACATCTTTTTTTCTTTAAAAGTAGGAGGGGGGGGGGAGTAAGTTCTTTGATGCTGATTTTATTTTTAATTAATTTTTAGGGTCATGAATTAACATTACTAGAAAGCATGAAGACTGAAGTTTCACTTTGACGCTGTACATTAAGATTTAATGACCTAGACTTATTTACACCTAAATGAGTTTTTTAATGTTCAAATTAACAAAATGTATCACTTTGCCTCTTTAAACCAAGCCACTCTTAAGGTACCATCTTTTAGTAATTTCAAATGTTTAATAAAAGATGAAAGCCTTCCATTATTTTAAGTGAGTACTTTTCTAACAAGCCGTTTCATCTTAACATATTACTGCTGCCTCAAAAAACTGGACTTTACATTCAGAATAAATTTAACTTGGGATCAATTAAATTCAAGTTTAAATTCGGAGGAATTTGAGCATTTTGTGTACAGAAAAGGTAGAGAAATGTTTAGATCTTGATAAAGTCCCAGGTAAGAAATTCTAGCTCCCAGGAACTGCTGTTTTCAGAAGAGAGTCCTGCCTATCCTGCTGAAGTGCAAAAGGTCCAGTTTGTGAATGAGAAGCACCGTCTTTTCAGTACTGAGAAGAATAAGTCCTCTGTTTCTCTTGGCTTCTGAGTCACACTTGATCCATGGTGGATTAAGTCCAGTTCTATGGGTTTGGTTTTGTTAGGAAATCTAATTATTAAATACTTTTCACTGATTTTTAAGCATTCTTTCCAACTGTGTTAGCTAGAATTCAATTTACATCAGAAGATGACAATATATTCATTATCTGAATTTTATTATCTTTTGTCTGGAGGCTTCCAAGTACCTTGTAGAGACAAATTTTACTCCTTTTTTTAAAGAGCAGGAAGCTGGGATATAGAAAGATTCAGGACTTGCCCAAGATCACAGAGAAAACTGAGTGACAAACCTCTTCATTCTTAGCTAATTCTTAATATTGTGACACAGGCTAACATTTCTGATGTGCAATAGTAACTTATATAAGTGGCAAACTTCAAGTACAAGAGGACCCCCACTGGTTTCCATGGGGCTGCTTGTATGAATCAAGTTGAGCATTCAGATAAGGTATTTGCAGGATTAAGGCTTTACATAAGGAGGAGAACTGAGCTTTATATAAACTTTAAATAGATTCCCAATCCTTTGTGCTTCCCATTGTCCTGTGTTGCCTCTCACTCTGAAATAGGGCATATCAGACAGCCAGGAGAACTGAGCAGACAACTGGAAGGGAGAAGGCTGTCTCCTATGAATTAAAAAATCTAAAGGCTGACCCCCCAAATCATATGCTTCAGTTTCAATAACTTCCATGGCTTTGATATCAATCCTGTGATTCTATTTTGGTTTGTCTTCTGATTTTTGAACTCCTGGGGTTGGCTACACTGACATCATCTCTAAATTTGGTGGGGAGAGAGAAAGGCAAGCATTGTTAGGGTGAAGGAGCCTGAACAGAAGCAGCTGCTGATCTGCTCAGTCAACACAGTCTATTTTATCACATGGCCTGAGATTGAAGGTTTCTCAACTATATTTTTAGCGCATTAAGTAAAAGCTTATTTGTTTTTTGACTGGGGTGATTATACCCTTGGTGAGGTGCTACTGCTTGTTCTGCAAAATAATAAAGGCTGTTAATCTTATGATAAACTCAGGGGTGCAAAATGAGCATCACTCAAACATCTCTTATACTACATTCATAGTCAGAATGTGCAGAAAACAGACCTGCATCTCTGAAGTCATGATTATCTCTGCTTTAATGTGCATTGCATCAGTTATAAAAGATAAAAATAAGTTACCTGAGTCTCCTGTTAGATCTGGGAAGCAATGCAATTTAAGTAAATAATAACATAGAACACAGCAAGATCAGCAAGATCAGAACAGGGGATACGTCTGTTTATGAGCTCTTCCTCGGGAGTATTTTTAGTCTCTATCCTTAGAGAAAGGATTTCTGGCAAGAAGTACAGTATGTTAAGGGAATTTGCTGTCATCTAAATAGCCCCTGCACTGGAGGCAATGAAGTATTGTAGACCATGATTAACCCTTCAGCTTACCATCAGTGGTACGTCGGTAGTTTTGTGACAGACTGGTGAATTCAGGCAGCTTGTGAGCCCACTACCTGCAACTTGTTCCTAGACAGTTTTGTAGAAAAACCCCACAGCTACAACAGAGCTGTGGCTGTGTCTATATGGCAGCACGCAATATCACATAAAAATACCAGTGAGCGAGTGCTGAGTGAGTACTAGAAGCCATCTAGCAGCAATAGTACAGTGCTCTGTTTGGGTTTATTACTCTAATAGGACCAATATGTCAATGCTGTAATTCTACTTTTAGTACCAAGTGAATTTGGAAATACCACTGTATAACAGCGCATTATGCTATGCAGACAGGTACCTGGTGAAATGGGAACAGAGAGGGGAAATCCTGGCTCCCATTAGAGTCAGTAGGAGTTTTCATGTTACTTCAGTTGGTTCAGGATTGCACCCATGAGTTTTTTTTACTGGCTTGAGGTTTCCCACCTACATATGGGTTCATCCCACAGCTGGTATCATCACAGCCTATTCATTGCAATTCTTATTCTTCATCCAAGTTGTTTTGCAACTGTTATAAACTGAAGAATAAAAGATAAATCTCTGGCAATGTCTTGTCTGTTTAGACAGAAAGGTCTTTAGGAACAAGGACTGCCTTTTACTGTCTGTTGCTATAGTGCCTGGCACAATAGGGGCCTGGGTCTTAGTTGGAGTCAATGCAGTATCCTCATTGTAGTAATAAATGTTCCTGAGGAGATCGAAAAATACAACAGCTACTCTGTAATGCAGTCATGCACCATAATGGCATAAAATAATTTGACATACAGACATTATGTGTGGGATTACACCTTGCTATGCAAAAACTTCTCAGGTACTAAAAATAAACCTTCATGTAGCACTGATGATCTTGCAGTAACCCAAATGATTTCACAGACCCCAAAGCTCTTTTTCACGTATATGGAAATACCATACTTCGTAACGTAGCACTAACTCAGGGAAATGCACCTACACAGGAGAAGAAATGCAGAAAATATTTAACAGTACAAGAGCTGCAAGACAGAATGTAAGCTAAAAAAATGCACTCTGTTAATGTTGTGAGGTAGATTTATATAAGTAGGAAAGTATCTGCCGGGATGGACTTTTCCAAGAAGAGCAAACTTAACATTCCCTCATGTCATCCAAAATGTGTCGTGTCCATCTGAATAATGTCCTCTCAGATGGAAATAGGCAGAAACTTTCCAGTAAGCAATGCTTCATTAGAAAATGCTGAGTTACTGAAAACAAAAATATTTCTCAGGAAATTCTCTGGGTCTTTGTGGTTTTTTGTTGTTTGGGGTTTTTTTGGTTTTGGTTTTCTTCTACCTTCTCTCCCCGCACCCCTTCCCCCCACCAAAATGTGCACAGGTCTCCATTATTCTTTGCTGTGCAGCAGACCTTCTGTGTGGCCTTCCTCTGACTCTAGGGCACCTATCAGGCTTCCTCCAGCTAGGAGCTGAACCCAGAGCTCACATATTTTCCAGGTGTCTCTGGTGGAGATGGAAACCCTGAAATTCTGAGGTCTCTGACCCAAGTGGGGTCCCCTGCAGCTTTAAGTCCTCTCTTCAC
The DNA here is from genome assembly GCF_947461875.1 of Haliaeetus albicilla. Classification (NCBI taxonomy): domain Eukaryota; kingdom Metazoa; phylum Chordata; class Aves; order Accipitriformes; family Accipitridae; genus Haliaeetus; species Haliaeetus albicilla. The sequence continues at coordinate 15,739,486 of NC_091492.1, forward strand.
AACAAATAATTTGGATACCTCAACTACTGCACCAACCCCTGGCCTGTGGAGGTGGAAGCCTGCAAGCCCTAGGAAAGCTTGCCCAGTAGTGGCTCATTCTTTTGCACCCCCAGCACTGGGCACTGTAAATACCAAGAATGCTGGTTAAAGGGTGCATGTTCATATTTCTGAGTTCCTACTCTGTTGGTAGGTGAGAAACAAACCACCCCATGACCCCTGAGGCTCTCAGATCTGCTGCTTTCATAATGGAACATTTCCCAGATTCATCCAAGATTTGTGCAGTTGGCCCCGTTTGTTTCAGACAAAATAATCAGCACCGAAACTATCTAATTTTCCCAATGTAAAATTTTCAGAATTTTAATTCCATTGGAAATTTTGAGACTCCTCTTTTTTATTCTCATTCAAAACAGAAATGTGGGGCAGAGATCTTGAATTTGAGTGACAGCATCTCCAAGCACTGTCTGGGGAATTAGTGCTCACTCCTTGGACTGAGTGCTTTGTGCTGAATTGCTAGCATCACTCCAAACTTGTCATCTTGGTGGTTTGCCATCTGAGGTTGTTTGGGTTAGTCATTCTCAGCCTGTGAGATGTTCCATATCCAGAGTTGGGAGGTTGGTAATGTATGGCACTTAATTCTTGGTAGTATATTGTTTGCACTAGAGCCATTAAATATTCTATAAACTTCAGACATCCTGGGTTTTAACTATGAATTTTATAGTGTCAAGATGTATTGAAGCATATGTATAGTATGTTCAGTCATGATGTGTGCAGAGTTCAAAGCTTTGTGACTCTGGTACACAAAATCTCCCCGTGCCCTCACAGATACAATCTTTCCTCTTGACAGAAACATAAAAATAGCTCTGGATGTTAAAGATGCTCCCTGCTACCCATAACAACAATGTTTCATTGCATCAGAGTTAATAGCTGGAAGGACTGAACACAACTGACTGGTGCTATAAAATGTCGCTACATTTGGACTGAATGGTCTTCTGTCCTGTGCTAACATAGAAGAAAGCTATCAGCACCTCAGATTAACAGTCTCTGATATGCATATAATTATGATGAAGTTTGCACTTGGTGTGGTAAATAAGAATAATTATGGCTCTCAAAACACACATTTAATAAGTGTTCAAGAACTGTAATTATTCACCAGCAATCAGATGTCAGCAAATTTTATTAGAAATCACTAGATATATAGTGTCTGTGTATGCATATATATAAAAGCAAGGGTGGCTAAGGCTGCAGGTTGGTGCCTTGTCCCTCCTTGTGTCCCTCTGTGTAGACTAGGTGCAATGGAAACCCTGTGCTCTTGGCAGGCAAAAGCTGCATTCACAAGTCATTTGCAGGAAGATTTCCCTGGGATCCTTGTACCAGGGCACACCTTGCTCTGCAGTACCCGAGAATGCAAATGAATTTGGCACTCACATAGGAAAGAATATGGAGTACTGAATACCAAACATTAGCCTTCTGGCTGTAGTAGGACTACCTCTATGTGGCAAAGTGTTTGCAGGATCAGGACTGGAGAAAGCTTTGGCTAGGATTAGAAGCTGTCGATTCCCAGACTCAGAAAATTCAGAAAAGGGTAGTGAAGGCCTTATTCAAGGCAGTGTGATGAAATTTCCCCACCATTTTGCAAAAATCATATTAATAAACAGTTAACCTGGGAATTATTCCAGCAGATCATGCACAGGGACATCAAAAAAAGAAATGGTTCTGTCATCATTTTATGTATAACGAGTGAGGTATCAACACTATGCAGTGATCTGAGTGCATTGGTGCCTAACAAGAGAGGAAAGGTCTATGCTGGGGGAAAGAGAGAGAAAAAAGAAAAGTTTGAAACTGTATTTGTTTAAAGAAAGAAATCCATCTTTTTTTTTTTTTTTTAATGAGGATAAAACTACTCTCTCCAGCTGCATACAAATGGGAAAGCATCTCACATATTAAAATGGAACTGGGACTTTCAAGTACTTCACTCAATATGCAGAAAATGATACTGGATGTTGACAGCTTTTCTCTGCAAAGACGACAGCTGTGGGGGTCCTTTTATTAGACAGTATAAAAAAAAAATCCTAAAGTGAAGTTTTCCCAAGTAAATAGGCAAATATTCAATAAAACAATCAAGTGCTGGTTTTATTTTGCTGTTCAGTATGGAGTTTGTTACATTTCCCGCAAATAATACACAAAACAAATCCCTTTTTAGGACTGTGGGAAGTACTCACATATGACAAATGGTGATTGGTATATAGATGTGCTGAGCTGGTAATGTCTGTGTTCTCTAGAGCCTATGAATCATCTGACAGTGCCAGTGTGATGTTAAAGTAGAACAATATTTTCCTTTTCCATTCTGGAATGCCCTGAACTTTCCAGAACCAGGGAGCCTTCCTTATAACTAGAGATGATGCCCTGTGAAACCACGAACCCTGTCTGTTCCCAAAATCACGTGTGAACTATACATACTGCATGTGTGAGCTATATGTATTGCCCTCATTCTTGTACATGTATCCCCAGTAGAGAGCCAAATCCTGGACTCAAACACTCAGAATTATGTGCCAGCTTCTAGTTAACTTGAAACTGCATTATCCCCATTTCTCCATGGCTGGGATCAGTTTGGGAGCTACCCCTAAAGGCAAACTCATTGAGTTTAGATGCAAAGCGACTGTTGTGGAAGTATTTTGGCTCAGGAACTGCTTCCTCCATGTCCTAGTCAGCTGACGCTGAAAAGACTCATTCTAAAGTAGTTCTACGGGGATTTTTTTAGTCTTCCCCAAGAAGACGGACATGTTTGGGAAAAGGATAGTTTATACTGTTGAAAGTGATGGTTGTATCTTTCACAGAATATTTATGATCCTTGTGTGAGCATCTGGGACACAAAACAGTTAATATGCAAACAACAGAGTTAACTAGGATATTACAGAACATCAGCAAACATATACAGTATAAATTTGACAGGTGATACATGGAGATAAAAATCAGCCTGGCAGCTCTTAATTTCCATTTCCATTCAAAAGGCGACTTCCCAGAGGTTAAGTACTGCTCCAAGAAACAGCTGCACCCATGCTTTACCTCTCACAGATTCAAGAAGGACATTTGCATTTCAGGGAAGGAATGCTTTTTCCCTAAAACTTCATATATTATCTGTCTTGGTTTTTCCTCTCTTAGTTGCTTTCAATCAAACCAGAGTTTTCTTTGTTGTTTGTCTTTCTGTGTTTGCTTGCAGAGCTACAGTTAAACACCAATTATAACTTGGATAGGTGACAGTGTAATGCCACTCCTGTTTAACTCTCTTTTTCAAGTCTTAATAATGTATGTCTTAATCATAGTGACTGTTAAGCTATCACATGAAAAGCCAAATGTATCAAATGTAGATGCTATTTTAGTTTAAAATTATTGCCATTTAAGAAAAGTAGGAGGACCGATGAAATTGATATACTGAGAGGGTTTTGTAAATCTCTGCAAAGACACAGGAACACATTGCATAGTGCAATGTGCATTATGTCTGCAGCTAGTTCTCATTTGGAAATCCTTACATAGTTTTGAAAATTCATGCCATTTTATCTCTTTAAAATGTGTACTTTGTTCCTCACTTTCTACAGTGGTAGAAATGAGAGGCTAAAATCATCTTCATGGCTTGTTTGATGAGTTATTCCGCTGGCTCATCCTTTACCTCATGTGAAATACAAACACCTCTCTTTGCCACAAAGACCCTTTGAAGATTACCCCATTCTCCCTAACTAGCTGACTTTTGTGTCTGACCTCCATCAGCACTTAATGAAGGGATATCAGCTAGCTTAATTAGCCAATACCGCATTTTCTGTCAAATCTCTCCTAACCTATTTTACCATGTCTACAGAAGGCCCAGATTGTCACCTATAGCTCAGCAAGAGGCAAACTCTAGTTGCTCTTCCCTGACTCACCTTCCTCTATTCCTCTTCTATATCCACAAAGCTAACTAAGGTGAGACAATTTATTGCCACTTGATTGACTCTTATGCTATATTCCTACTGGGATTTCAGTGCCAGCTGGGGCTTCTCAGTGCTAGAATAACACACGTTTCATAAAGTAAATATAGAGAAGGAAGGGGATCGGGCAGGAGTCAGGTTGCCCACAAATGTTGAATAATGGGACTGGAAGAAATGCTGCAAGTCACTGTAAGCTGAAAGCTTACATTAACATCTCTATTCTATAATTATATGGTACACTCAAAGGTTGTTAGCTTTGGCGGCCGTTGCACAGTAAAGATGCATTAGAGTAATTATATTGTAATGACAGAAGATCATGAGTTAAAGATGTTGTGAATCCTGTTAGTATACACATCTGAAATTGTTTGGAGCTGATGTGGGAATATCTACATGGAATTTGATAGCACTGATACTGTAATTAAAGCTGAAGAGATGGGGTTTGTACTTATTTCCTACTGCTGCCTGTGAATATTAATTAGCTCATGTAACCACCTGACCCTAGCAATAATCAGTTCTGTTAGATAAAGCAGGAGGGAAAATGTGAATTGCCCACTAAATATTTATTAAGAAAGCCAAGAAGAAAACAGCCCAGTTATGATAGAGAATAGAGGCTCCCAGAAGCCCAAGTGCCTCCTCCCTGGTGGAAGGAAGAGCAGAATCTTTCCAGTTTCCTCTGGCCTCTGCTTCGTGGAGGACAAGGACATTTCTGGCACCACACAGACAACAGGAACACACCTGGTTTGGCACACAAATGAGTAAAAGAATCACAGGTCTGCAGAGATATCAGATTTCTGAGGACAGCTGAGACTTTTTTTCCTGCTTGCCTTCCTGCCTGCATAGGCTGTAAGGAGGAGACATGACTCCAGAAGGCCAAAAATATAAGTCAAAGTTAAAGAGCTTCCCTAAGTCTGGACACCCTGGGTAGACATATGGTACTCTTTCTGAGGGCTTCAGCATCACCCTCAAAGAGAAGGGAGATGATTATTTCATCACTTGCAAAGATGGGATGAAAAAGTACAGGGGGAAACCCTGCATCTTGTACTGGGGAAAGCCCTAAGAATTAAACTAAATAAAACTAAAATTCTAGCCCCAAGTCCTAGGCTGCCTGGCAATTGTGTCTGCCTGACAAAGCAATCCTTTTCACCATTCACACTAATAGCATGGTGTGAGCTTTGGAGAGACCCAGAAAATTGGGTTCAGGGGAGGAATTTGAATGCGTGCTTTTTAAAGGTGGCAAGTAAAAGCCATGGAGAAAATGAAGATTTGTCTATATCTGCAGCATAACTAGGTAGCTCTGTTTCTCTCCCCATTAGGTCCTGGTCTTGTTTGCTGCAGCAGCAGCCTTCCTAATGGTCTCCTGATAAGACTCATTATAGAGTTCATATTTTTGTTTTCTCACATCTCCCTCATTTCTTCCTATCACTGTGCCCTCCCCAGTCATAAGGATTAGATCACCTATGATATAAAGTCTTTGGATTCTGTGTGGTGGGACAGACTGTGTTAAAAAAAATGCTGTGTGCCTAATTGCTTTGGGGTTGGCTAGGTAGTAATTCTCAGAAAAGGTGGTAGAGCACGATGCTGCTGTGCACTGGTGTCTGGTTACTGCTCTGCTGGAGATCCGTGAGCAACAATAGCACTGCAAGTCCTCTTTCTTCTTTCCTGACAGCACCACAGTACCTGTATCTTAATCAGTCAGTGTCAGACAGTGTCACAGGCTCCAAATGCTCCTTTAAGCAAAGCACAGCACAAATACCTCCCCGCTGCTTGTAGCTTAGGTTACCATTACTAGACGAAGCTGCCTGATGTAACACTTAAATGCTCCAGACAGGCTGAAATCTTCAGAAGCGTTGGCACCAACATGTGTTCAGATGAAGAGAACCCTCAGTCCCAGGCCAGGCAGTTTCTGTGCTCTCGTGACTCTGGCAGAAGCTGCCACCACTGCTACCCTGCTAGTAACAGCACAGACAGGAGGCAGAGCTGCTGCTGGAGAGAGGGGACAAAAGGAAAAGATCATTGTTGTGGTTGTTGATATAATTTTAGCCGCGTATGTTACAGAGAATGAGGAATTTATGTATATTTTATGCTAAAATAGTGCATGCCTCTCGGGCTATAAGGTTTGTAACTTTCATGACTGGCATGATTTAAATCAGGAAGGATGAAGGGGGAAACCTGCCCAAAATGAAATGGTGACATAAATATGAATTTTAGAGGAAACAGTGGAATAGCTGACGATAGGGAATAATTGTAGCTCTGTCAAAGGTAGAGTGTGGTTTACTGTTCCCAGCAGTGAGTCTAGCATCAAAGGGAATCCTAAATCTGAAACCCTTGGAAAGAAGTGGGTTATCAGCAGATACAAACTGATTCATGTAGAGAACAAAGAGAACACTTTGCGAGTGGGACAGCCTGGCATTTCCCAAGTCAGTGACAGCACTCTCTTTACTGAGCACAGAGAGAGTAAGCTTGGGCTTTTAGGCCTTTCACCATGTTTAACACATCTTCCTCAAGGCCCTGTACCTTCAAGGTATGAGTAAATAAGGCTTTATTTTTTAAAACTTTATGTAAGTTACATCTGTTCAGAGGATCCTGCTGGGAACGTTTTTAAGACCTGTGGTGTTAACACAGGGGTCTGGCGAACTGTGTTCACCCATGGGCGCTGAATATTTACAGCAGCTTTATTAAACTTCTGGCGTTTAAATGCTTTACAGAATAAGGGCCACCAATGATAAACTTCAGCAACTACACTTTGTTTGTTGGTTACCGCTTTATGGGCCCTCTTAATGCTGTATAGGCCTTCATTGTGTGTGGAAGAGAAATAATTCATTATTTGGAGCTACCCTGCTAGTAAGAGCACAGACAGGAGGCAGAGCGGCTGCCATAGAGATCTGACAAAAGGAAAAGATTGTTGTTGTGGTGGTTGGTATAATTTTAGTTGTGTATGTTATACAGAATGAAGAAACTAGGTTTAATTAGTGTGGAAATGCAGAGGAGTGATGATGGCTTTACACTAGGTCTTCCAATTTGATTGGGTCAGTCTTCCTCCAAACAGAGGATCTTTATGTGTAGAGGAAGGTATTTGGGATGCTACTTTTGTCTCAGATTTTCATTGAGAGTATTCCTTCTGTCCCCTTTTTGAACCAAAAACATTTCACCCCCTCAGGTTAGGAGCGTGCCTCAGCGTAGAGGCATGTCCTCCACAGCGTGGTCCAGCATTCAGGCAGATGTACCTGTGTCTTCCTTCTAGATGGTATAATGGCAACTTTAAGATGTCTCCTGCAAAACATGTACACAAATGGATGCAGAAATTAGTGGCACTTTTTTTTTATAGGCACAAGGCCGTTCACCCATTTGAGCTGTTTCGGGGTTGAGACCTTGTTTAGAAACAAGATATTGAGTAAAAAATAGTATGTTCAATTTTCACTTTTGAAATCTTATACAGATTGTAAATATTTTGGAAATGAGAAAGAATACAAAAATGCTCAAGTACTATATATTTAGAGGCCTCAGCTTTAGTAAAATGTTATGGGTTTATGAGGCTGCCTTATAATTCACTTCAGCTGCCCCCGAAGTAAAAAGACAGTGGTGTTTCAGGGGCTGATTGCAGAGGTCATAACCTTCCGCACACAACATATTGAACAATTCCATCATTCCTGCCTTCAAAGTGAATTTAGACTGACAGAGCAAAATAGAAAAAAATGCTTAATAAACTAAAGATTTTATTGCACACACACAGTCTCATAGGTATGCATTCAGCAAAGAGTGTGCATGACTCTGTAATAGGTACACTAAAAAAAGCAATCTGTTTGTATTAATATCCCTTTCACAACGCTGAGTAAAAAAGCCCTTTCCAGTTATTTTACTCTTCATCCTCATCAGCTTTACATTTGTTTGACTACAGTATTACCTTAGTAAAGAAACCTTGTTATGCAAAGTGATAAATATGAAATTTAAGAAAATGAATCTTTTATGGGTAGTAGTACATGCAGTGCACTGAGCCAAGCAAGGGATTCAGGAGGCATTGCTCTGGCAAGCACTGTCCTCCGTGCATGTCCTCTGGTGAGAAGAGAAACTTTCCGCTCTGCTGCCCCTCCAGCCTCCTCAAGAGCAACAACGGCGAGTGCTTCCAGGGGCCAACTCATCAGCCCAGACGCTAAATCAGCCCAAGAATTTTTAACTACAGGAGAAAAATGGATCACACCAGAGGATTTTCTCCTTGAAGAGAACTTCACTCTGTTCTAATCAGAGATGGAAATTTCTGAGATATTCTGGACTTCTTTAACTGTCTCAGCAGTTTAGTGCAATAAAAAATGGAAATCATGGTCATTCACTCTTCACCTTAGGCATAAGCATTAGTTAACCCTTTGATGTGATAAGATTTGTAAGGAAAATCCCTCAGACTTTCATCCCTTTGAAAAGATCCGTCACAAAACCATTTGATAAATCATGCCCAGTCTTTAGCACCCTCTCCTTCACAATACCCCCTGTGAGAAAGAGAAGTTTTAGTATCCCTCATTTCCAGATGAGCAGCTGAGCTCTAGGAGACTTAGATCAAATCCTCCAGGACATCAGAGTGCCTCAAAACAATTGAGACCCTAGGCCCAAAACTGACCCTCTAGAAGCTGGGATGAAGGATGGGAAGCAAAGCCTTAAATCCAAGGCACCATTCTTCTCCTATAGAGAAGTTTCTCACCGTAAATAATTCTTCATTACCAACACTTCTTTGCTAATTGTTTTTGCTTTGCAGTCTCACTGTTTCATTATTATGTTGTACAGCCACTGCTACCTTACTTTTCAGCCGTATGTTGTCAGTCATATTTTTGCTTCTTGTTGTTGCATTACTGTCAGGCTCTAAGCTGTTTATGAGTCCCCGAAATGTGAAATTTTGGTCTTGTTCAGTTTTCAGCTAACCCTGCTGCTTAGATGCAGCAATATCACATTTACTATAGAGAGTTTTATTTAAAAACCAATTGTGAATTACACTGAGGAATCTTCAGTAAACCATGACAATAAATAATGAGAGGATGTTTGCCTGGAAGACTTCTCCCTAATGAGGTTTGGTCTGAGGCAGGCATTCTGTTTGGAAGTCAGATACCTTGTTTCTTGAGGTTTTCATGTTTCTCCCTATCTAGCTGAGCTTTCTGAGAGATTTTGTTAATAATTGACTATGAGGTCACTAATGATTACACATAATGGGACAAGGCATGACCATGAACGTACTTGGGGTAAAAATAATTTTATGTGCAACTCCAAAGTCTAATATTTATTTATTTATTTGTAAACAAAAAAATCTTAACAATATAGCAGAGTTGTTTTGGAAGTAGGCAGAGCCAAGTGTGCTTAAAAAGAACTACAGACAGTGGTTAAGTAGAAAATATTATTATGGCCCACATTTCTTCAGAGAAGGGTTTCTGCTCTGAGGTGCACCTCTTTGTATTGTTAGAGTCTTGTGTAGGATTGTCCTGGTTTCAGCTGGGATAGAGTTGATTGTCCTCCTAGTAGCTGGTACAGTGCTATGTTTTGAGTTAGGTATGTGAAGAATGTTGATAACACTGATGTTTTCAGTTGTTGCTAAGTAGTGTTTAGTCTCAAGTCAAGGATTTTTCAGCTTCTCATGTCTAGCCAGCGAGAAAGCTGGAGGGGCACAAGAAGTTGGCACAGGACACAGCCACGGCAGCTGACCCAAAGTGGCCAACAGGGTATTCCATACCATGCGACATCACATCTAGTATGTAAACTGGGGGGGAGTGAGGGCAGGGGATCGCCGCTCGGGGACTAACTGGGTGTCGATCGGCGGGTGGTGAGCAATTACACTGTGCATCATTTGTACATTTCAATCCTTTTATTATTACCATTGTCATTTTATTAGTGTTATCATTATCATTATTAGTTTCTTCTTTTCTGTTCTATTAAACTGTTCTTATCTCAACCCATGAGTTTTACTTCTTTTCCCAATTTTCTCTCCATCCCACTGGGTGGAGGGGTAGTGAGTAAGCGGCTGCATGGTGCTTAGTTGCTGGCTGGGGTTAAACCACGACAAGGATCCATTCTCAAATGAACTTTCCTAAATGAACTCTCTCACTTTTGTAAAACTGTGGCGTTTGCATTAGTTCAAACGCAAAACCTCCAAAACCCGCCTTCCTTTGCAAGTACCAACCTTGCTGTCTGCTCCTTCAGTGATACACAGGATCTTTGCTAATATGGGTTTGTGGCATCTATGTGGATGAATAGTGGTGCCCTGAATATTCCACCAGTTCAAAGCTTCATCACTCTGTAAGGTACACAAAAACAATTTTCCAACACGGTATTTTGGACACTATTATAAGGATACGTATGTAATAGCAGTGGACCTATTTGCATATATACCAGTGGAGGTACATAAGATGCATGTGCAGGAAGAAGAAAATCTGTAGGGAATGATGTACAGCTTATCATGTTTCAGGAAGATCGGTGCAGTTCTACTGATGCTCGTTGAAACCCCTGGCATCTCGTATCACAAGCCTCTACATTAATTTCACATATGTTAAAAGTGGTACAATACTTCCTTGTAGGTTTACTTAAAGATCGATACAAATAAGAGAGGGAAATACTTTTTCACTTGAACAGCGAGAGGCATGAGTGTAATTACCTAGAGACCCAGGTTCCCTAGTCAGCTCATTAGGCCTGGAGAGTTACTTACTGGACGCTTCTTGGATTCTGCAGAATAAATGGACATCCAGGTTATTGGATAGGAAAGTCACCAGACTTAAGGATTCCCCTGTGGACAAATCCCCACAGATATTAAAAGGTAGTCCAAATGTACATATGGCAGACCACAGTTATCAAAAAGTAGTACGTATGGCAACTAGCTTTGGTTGGAACTTTCAAGCTAAATTAACCTGCACCATGACTTTGAATAACTGTATCGAGGACAAAATCTTCCTCCCTAGATGAGGTATTTAATCTCTGCTCATTAGTAGCTCATTCCCATACTGGGCAGAACTCTCCTTAAAGTAGATTAAAAGGGAAGAATAACATTGTCAGACTCCTAAACTGATAAAGCTGTCCCCTGATCTAAAGCAGCCCAACCATTTACTTAGTGCAGTGAGCAGCACATACTCAAGTTATGGAGATGCAAAATGGGAAAATCTGTCCCTTCGCCTCAGCCACACATCTGACAGCCCTTAGGCAGAAGACAGGTTTGAAAGGCATCTAACCAGTAGCTGCACACAGTGCCTGGTTCTTCAGGTAGTGCAAGGTTCGGCAGCCAAGTAAAAAAAAAATAAAAATAGCATCACTCCTTTCCTCCTTGCCTCCGGCAACATCTGCTTGTGTGACAAAGTGAAAGCTCAGTAGTTCTGCACTTCAAAACTAGTTTGATGTCTGACTTATATTCAAAGTGCTCAATAACTCTATGCTTTGCACTTACCTAACTGTTTTAATCTCTCACGGTGCAAGCAACTTGATAATGTAATAATCAAACAAAAGATTGACAGAGGATGTAGCAAGCTTAACATATCCCTCTGATTCTTCTACTGTGGAGTGATAGATACTTCAAGAAGAAAAGAATTCCCCTAGTGGCTTCATTGTTTTCCAGGCATCTTTCTAGATGAACTTTTCCAATGGTAAAATCATTACAAAGTAGAAATGCAATCTCTCTAAGGGCTAACTTGAAAACCTGGTCTAATATAAGGAGCTATAATGCAGTAATGAATCCTATAAGCAAAACAGGACTTTTTGTGAGGTGAGGTGAAGAAATGGGAGAAAATGTTGCATTAGGAGAGTTAAGCCAGAGTGTTATTTTTGACTGCCTTATAATTTGGGATGTTACAAAACCAAGGTCTCTCCAAAAGCTAGAGCCCAAACTCTACAATGAAAAATGCTTGAACTTGTGAGCTCTCATCTGCATTGTATTTTTGAAAATGAAAGGCAGTGCTGAGAACACTAGTGTTTGGGTATCTCTGATATTCAAATCTTGAATGGGATTCAAACACAGTATTTTCTGCTTCTGTTCCTTCTGAGCTTATTGCAGGGTGCATAATCCCCCAGTTACATGATGGAAAGAGGCTGTGGGTATTTTATGGCTACATAAGAAGAAGGTCCCTTCCCAATCACACTGCAGCTACATCAGGCCCTCTAATAAGCAATAAAATAATGCTTAAGCATACCTCTGCCAGAGAAACGTAGTGGGAATCCAGGCTGGTGTCATCCCCTCTGAGATGGCATATTGGGAATTTTTATATGCAAAAATAGAACAAAATCAAGCCCGTCCAAAAAGAAAACTCAAAACTTGCTACTGGGACAGGAAATGAGTAAGAAAAAATAAATCTTAGTGACAAAAAGCAAATTTCATTTCCAGCATGACAGAGAGGCAATAGTTAGATAGCTAAGTTATAGATTTACAATGAGAGTTCAGGCTATACAAAGTTTTGAAAATTACAGACACTTGAAAGAAATATTATTTGCTTTCATCCTTCTTAGAAAAAGAAGCAATTGCAATCAATTATGTTGTATTTTTAATATTGACTTCAAACTATTTGTAAGATTACTTCGTGTTTAATATTGCAGCTTACCCTCATATAAGATAAAAGCACAGTTTGCCTAGTTTGGAAAATAGAACTTAAGAACTGCCTTGTTCAAGTTGGAGCAAATCTAATAGTCATATGTGTAACAAACCACTGTGATAGTTCAGGACAATGCAATATCTTATGCTTTGGGTTTTTTTATTTAATTGTGATCAAATTAACATGGAAAAATCAGTTTCTAATTTATACAAATGCTCCTTGTATGTACTAAAATTTTTGGCTGTCTGAAATCATAGCATTTCTACTGTCCTCAAAAAAAGAGATTATAACATGATTCAGTGCCCTGCAATAAACGTAAAGCAAACCCACCACAACTGTACTTGGCAATTGTACCTAACTACTTCCCAGCAAAGCAATAATCTCTGAGAAAGGCCTGCTGTTTAAGTACTAAAATTATACTAGACGAACATCAAGGCTTAAGTCCTTGAGTGGAATGTGTGTAGCGTGAACGTGATTTCCTTTTCAGGTTTGATAAAACAACATTGCATTTTCCTTAAAAAAAATTAAATCTGGTTTTAATCCAAGAATTATAAACTACAAGAATTTAAGGGTCACTGAAAGAATAAAAATCTTTGAATAGTTGACAGAAGTGGAGACAGTTGAAAGCAGAAATAAGACTATAACTTTGTTACTATGCCATAACCACTCCCAAAAAGCCTTTGTGGGAAATGGCCTGGGTTGCTTGAACAGCCTCAAAGCAGGTAGTGGGACAAGGAAGAATTAAAGGTGTTAGTAAGCTGTCGTGTTACCTACAAGCACGCAAGGGTCTGCCTTCCTTTGGCATCCTTTGATGCAGTGAAGAAGTGATGTCTCCCTGGTGTACCAGCTAGCCTACCAGCTGACTATGAACATGCCTCAAAGATCTCTTTTAACTCTCTTCCAAGTTGCTATTATTTCCTTCCTTTTTATGCAATATGTGTCCTCTTCCAATATTGCAGCAGTCGTTATTAGGGAAGAGCATCTTTTAAAATATATATATATATATACACACACACATACACATACTATCTAATTATATATTATAACTTATATATTTATTATATTATTTGTATTTATATAATTTATACTTGTATAATATATGCTATATATTTATATGCCTATTTTATGTATTTACCTTTTATATATGTAGTCATATATTAATACTTTATATAGTATTTGTTTTGTATGTTTATGTTTTATATAGTAGGTAAATATTGTATGTGTATCATGTTACATTATATGTTTACTTATTTAGACTTCATATGGTTTGTGTGGATAGGTGTTAGGAGTTCTTATTTTTAAACTGTCAGCAATAGCAGCTGCCTCCATGGGCCCAGGCTAAGGCTGGTGCCAAGAATGGGTGTCAAAGGTCTGGAGTGAAGTGTTTGACCCTGTGTAAGTGATGCAGAGGCAGCCCAAGTCTGAAAAGCAAGGTTGTGCTGCTCTCACAGGGGTTACTTGCGGGTGGGTGCTCTGGGGGCGTGCTTGTTTGTTTTGTTTCAAGCACAAGTCTGCCTTGACTCCCAGGTGTCTGCAGCTAGCAGCACGCTAAATGCAGGTGCAATGCTCTCATAAAAGCAGCCAGCACCTGCCCTGCGGCTCCCAGGTCCCACGTTGACGGTACTGCAGCCACCACAGCCGAAGCAGGCACCTGCCTTCCGTTCAGCCCTGCCCCAGCCTGGCAGCCGTGCGGCCTGACTCCTTGGCTTGCACAGAGCAGGACACGGCTAATAAGGAGCAGGCTTTTGGTGTTGCAAAATTTTCCATCTGTTCTCAGGATTTATAATTACATGCAACTCACTGTGCACCTTCAGCGATCCATAATTGGTAGGCATTTGCCTCATTAATCATTCAGGTGCTGTGAGCCACTCCATGCACAACTGCAGAAGTTATGGCCAAATTTACATATCCTTACTGTGGGTTATATCATTTACCACGTGCAATTTTTTTGAACTGTGGTTGATTCTTGAGGACATTTGCAGTTACTGTAGCTCAGGGGTTTTTTTTAGTATCACGAAGTGCCACAAGATGGCACTGATTCCGAGGCACCTCGGCCTGGATGGCCTCCTATTGCGCGGGCATCGGCTTTGCCATTCATTGCAGCAGGTGCAGTTTGGGCTACTTTGGTCATTTTTTACTAACTAGCTGGTGGCTCCAACAGCACTCAGCTTTTCATGGTTTGATTTGTTTTAAGCCATGCCTATGAAATACTATGATTCTGTGACAATGCTGTGAAGCTTTGGGATTTAGACAGATTTAATTTTCTTATGTTATATGTGATGGCTGTTTGGTTGGGTTTTTTTTAAGGCCTGAGCCAAGCCATACAAACAACATACAAGGACCAGACTGCGGTAAGTAAGTCCACCAAGAGCTGTCATTTGTTACTCATTGCTAAATCAGGTGAGTTCTTATCAAAAGGTAGAAACCAGCAGTTGTGGGACACTCACAGGAGAAAGATTGTCTGCTTAGTTGAAGCACATACTGAGAAGTACTTGTAACTCCATTAGTACACAACTTGCTGCTCTGGTTGCTTCTTTCCGGAGCCTCTTCCTGCCACCACACTGGTAAGTCCAACACAGTTGCTCATTTTGCAATGTTTCTTAAGCACCTCCTGTACTTCAGCATTAGACACTCATCTCTAGGCCCTCCAGGTATTCCCAGTTGGTTCATAATGTTTCTTGTCATTTTGCTGTAATACTAAGATACTGTTCATTACTTTTGACCAAACTGTGCCTTTTAGGCTGGTTGTAGCATCCCAAATGGTGTTCCAGTGTCTCATTTGAATGTTGAGTTGCAATAACTGCTTTTGAATCCCTTCATTGTGATACTGGTTTTCAGTTTCACCCATGTGTAATAGCCTAACAAACATAGTGTATTATTTCATTCCTTTATTAAGTCATTTATTACACTGCACATTCTTTAACTGCATCAGAAAAGTTTCTGGATAAAACCAATTTACTGTCATCATTGTTTAACACACTGCTCTTACATGGATTGCTTTTCAGTAAATCCATACATTACAGAACCTGCCCAACACTAAAACAAGAATCTTTTCATTTAACAAACTTCTAGTGAAACCAAATTTTTATTTTGCCTGAAAACTGAGTTTGTTCTAATTACCAAAAGGGAAAAAATTCTCTTTTAAATGCCCTTCTCATCTATGAAAATATACACATTGGCCTCATACTGAAATACTACAAAAACTGCATTTCTTTAAAAAATACGATGAATCCCACAATTTTCCTGGGTTTGAATCAAGCTCTTAGTCAAGAGAAAATATAGAAATAAAAAATACAGACAGTACAAACATAGAACAGATGTTTACATTTAAACATACACCATTCAGCTGTTAAAAAAATGATTCAGACACCAACATATCAAAGGCATATTACTGACATATGGCGTCTGACATGCTTCCACAAATGAATACATGCACTGGCTTTGATGACAACCATGCAAATTATATCTTTCCACGTGAACAGTTTATCAGTCGATTTGTGCGTGTACTGGAACGCATCTTTTGGATTTCTTCTGGCAGACACACCATGCTATAACCATACAGTATGTCAAATCAAGAGAATGTGTGTCAAATCATTCACTCCCTCTTGTTTCCATTCAGATCCAGGGTAAGACTTTAAAGTGTGCGAGACCCAGCAAGCAGGTCTGCTTAGAAATGAGGTCCAGCTGGCCAGCCATGCTGCACACTATTGCATTACAGTTCCAGGAAGCACTCCTCCTGCTGGGATAGGGACCCTGTCTCCAAAAGAAGGGTCAGGGAGAGGACCCCCTAAAAGAGGGAAGAGTACCCTCTAAAAGAGCCAGACTACACAGCAGTAAATTTCAGCCAGCCACATCAGGTTGTTTTCTTCTTCCGCAGTGAAGATTTGCCCTGGTTCCTGCAGTCTTTCAGCATCAGTAAGAGTACAAAACCCAAGCAGAGTCTCCCATCAGTTGTCACAACATAGTCCTCTTTTGCTGCATTTGTCAGAACCATTCCATACCACCTTACCTCACAAAGGAACCCCAAGAACAGCAGAGCACAACCACTGCTGCTGCTGAGCTGTTCTCCCAGAGGCAGGCAAGCAGAGTAAATTAGACACAATGGGCTACTCCCAGTGCTATTCTCAAAACTGACAGCTTGATCTCCTTGACATATGGTTGGCGGTTTGAGCACACAGGAGGTTACTATTTTGCCATAGGAGAAATAGGTGTTAAAGCTTATTAATATGGGGATTGGTCAGGCTAAAGTGAGGCTACATGCCAAGGTACTCAAGTCCCGTCTAGACTTCAGCATGTTGCAGCAGAAAAAGCATCACTTCAGGTGCTGGGAGAGCTCTGTTGGCCAAAAATCGAGGTACCAACTTGGAAGCTCTTGAGGGGGCCCCAGGGTCAGCTATAGGGTTAAGGGAAAAGGGAGCTTTTAAGATTTCAGCTTTAGACTCTGGTGCCTAAATTCTGCCTACCTTCCTTTCTAGAAAGTCATCAGGGGGTAGTTGTTCAGCTTGGAGCCTGCAAAAGCAAGAATAAAATAAGCAAAGGCCATACTGAAGTTTGCATGGATACCAGCTGAGGAAGGTCAGGCTGTTGAGAGAGAGAGAGACTTTACTGTGCCTGCACATGTAAATAAACAAGAAAAAAAAAACAACCAAAAACCACTTGCTTAAAGCTAAATTAGCCCTATTGTCCTCGCTTCCCCAAAACAGCTCCAGCTCCAACCCTGAACTCAAGTTCATGGGCACTACCTAATTCATGTGTCCTAAATAAATATTCTTCTCTATTAAATAACTAACGTATTTCTGCATCAGAATATCCTTGAGGCTAGCAGCTAATTCATCATTTTAAACAAACACCATTCAACTGAAGAGGATTTCCCATAAATGCACTAAATAAGGAGAAATTCCAAAGTGTTATTCCTTCTCTGGCTACATTTATAGCGTAATGGGGTACACTTGCTGGTTCCACTGATGCCTGGACAAGGCTTTCAGTTCATCATAACTGGCTCACGTCCTGTCCCTTCAGAGCACAGAGAGCAAGCTGTCCTCCCTCCCTGGCGACATCTGTTCCTCAGCCCAAGGTGCTGAAGACAGGCAGCATGCTAACTGGCCTTCAGCATAAAAATGCCAAGTGAGTTGGGCTAGCCTTAAGTTGCAGGTTTGATTGCAAGAGGTCTGCCTTCACATTTTCTAGTCCCAAGCTTTCAGCCCTTAAATAAAAATACTGTTAGTGTTTATAGAATTTCCACAGTTTATTTTATCAGCCTCTCCTGTGTGATCTCTCTGGTATAGAAAAGGGAAAAAAAGCGCCATATATTGTCTTCTCGTCACTAGTTGGTCCTCCTTTAAGGATCCTGTAAGACATTTTTTGTGTATTGTTTCCCTGCATATGTGGGCAGCTTTACTACTTCATCCCCCTCAGGACCACTTAACAACATCAGCAAAGCAATTAAGTGTAGTTTTCAGGAAAATGCCAGAGGCATTACACTGTCTGGATGGGAGTCTCAACCCAATTATTTTCAGCTAGTTGTGAACTGTGGAAAGTGGACTTTACTTCATTATAACTTCAGTTCCCACTGATTAAAAGTCTAGTGTGTTACAGACGGTAAGGAAAAATGAAACAATTAAACTTTCCATCAATAAAATTGCTGCATATTCTTCAACATAGGGGTTTACTTCTCTCCAGAGGAGTGATTAAAATGAACTGATTGAACTATAATTTGATTGACTGAAGAGCCGCAATCCATTGCACTAAAGCTTAAATTCCATCTTATTGCTCTATTTAACTCTGAATATAAAAAATTACTGGCAGTCTTGCAAACCCCCTTATGCAGTCATCCAGCTGAAATTTCTTGCTGTTCACAGGCTGCGGTAGGTTCTGTTCTTTCTCTGCTGCGTGTGCATGATTCACAATGGATTGACACTGAAAAAGACACGATGATACTGAAGAAATTACATTAATACTGCTTTAAAAAAATTAGAAAAGGCCTGTTATATTATCAGGCATCTTGTACCTATTACATAATCGTTTGGGGATTCTAAACTCAACCACAGATAAAGTTAACCCAAGAGACTGGAGAGAATAATTGTCAGGTTATATACAGTTGTTGCAGCAAAAATTAGCATATTCTCCTGACAAAAAATGCAGCCTTGATGATGCACCTTCCTACTGCAGAGCTGTCTTCAGCAAGGTGTGAGGCTGCCAGATGCCCAGGTTTGTATGCATGCATATGTATGACCCTTTCCTTCTAGGAGATACTCGAGAGGCACATTTTGTCTGGTCTCAAGTGTAAGTTGTGCTGGCCTGGAATCAGGATGCCTGGAAACAAAGACTGTTTCTTTGGACTTGGGGCAAGTTTTTAAGGTTTGCTTAGTCTACAAGGCCTTCACCTCCACAGATGAAAAAGTGTGCTGCCAGAGTCAGGGACTATTGCACAGTGAACTCTAGTGAAAGCCAGTTAAGAAATGATGTGCTGCTTGCTTCTGTCAACAGACTACTATGATGTTTTGATACAGAAAATACCTAGAATATCGTTCCCCCTCTGAAAATTTAATTGAAATGCCATTTCCTATTATGAGTTTACCCCTCTGTTGTATGACACCTGCTTTCTCTATTCCCACCTTGTATTTTGAAATAAAACACAGTATTTTTCTTACAGCTGCACCACAGTAACATTGAGTAAGAATATAATACAGTGTTAAGTTGCAGCAAGAACACATTATATTGGTAACTAAATGAATCAGGCTGGCTAAGATGTGCAGATAAAGATGGGCAACAGCTGGGTTAAATACTTACTGCACTTCTTCTAACAAGCAGCTCAAACTCCAAATGAAGTCAATAGACTTTTTTTCCATTAACATCACCAAGAACCAGGGCATGTACTCCTTGAGCTGTAATATTTACTACCAAGCTCAGTTTGCTATTGAGCTTTGCACTTCTGGCAATGACTGATCTACAAGGCTGTCTTCATAGCTAATGACACCATGTATGTGATTTGTACCAGCTCCAACCCTGGGACATTGTTAATCACAGTTTTACAGGGATTTCTGACCACAGTCAAGGGTTACTAATTCACTAAGTTCTTTTGTTTTATTGTTTAAGCATAGGCCATACCAGAATTCGTCATATTTGTTAGCCAAAAGCTACCAAGACTGTATGGGAGTCATTGAGGCAGTATCGATCTGATAAAATGCTGCCGCCATCTAATTTAGAAGGAACACCTTTAACAAATTATATTTGGCACTTACTTAATGATTGTCTTGCATTATTGGTCTTTCCTTTTGTTTCCTCTTTCATTTTGATTACCAATTACTATAAATGTTATCCGCTACTCCACCTCACCATATGTAACTTTGAATAAAGATGTGCAGCAACAACAGTAACAGTAGCATTTTAAAGGGAGACAAGGGCAAATGCAGAACCACAAATTTGTAAGCATCTCTGGAGGCTGCAGGATGTTTGCTACATTGCCTGAGCCCAGCTTTATTTACACACATCAGAGGTATGCAGGGCCCCAGACAGTTTAAATGCCTACTTAATGCCTATTTAATCTTTCAGTTCTTACACAGACAAATTGTCTCAATTATAACACCACCTTTGTCTGCATAAAAGCTGCAGAAGAAGGTGCTGTGTTTGAAGTAATGTATATCTTATTTTCTTGCAAGACAAGAAAACAGCAAAAAGAGGAGCCCCAAGTGTGAAACTAGCCTTGAGACTTCTGTAATTCCTAAATGAGAAAGTAGCAGGGATCTTTCCTACAAACCATTTATTCATCTCTCTCAGTGCTCTTACATCCATGGCAGCACGCAGAGCCTGGGAAGGGGTTTTTTTTGTCATGCTGACATGAGTCACAAGAAATCTGGGGGGATGTGCAAACAATGTCAAGAGCAGGGCAGCACCTTCTTCCAAGCCCAGCCTGTGCAGGCACATGAAGGAAGAGGAACAGGCGTCTGGTGACCCAAGCAACTGCTTTAATGTGGTTCCCCAGAAAAACGTCAGCACCTGTATGGACAGGAACTTCCCAACAATTCCACCAGACTATGCTGGACTGGCACATCAGGGAAAAAATGAAGACTGATTCAAGCTGGATCTGTTTTCCATATCTGCAGGTATCCTGGCAGATGCACAGGAATAACCATTCGCAACTACCAAAAAGAACGTCATTTTGCTACGGATGCTGCAAATCACGCAAGTGACTTCTCTGTCCCTACCCTGTTAGAGAGAGGCATCAGAATTTTCTGTTTTTCAACAGCAAGCTGATTTCAAAATCTCTTAATTACAAAAATATATAAAAATATATTAGCCAGCATATTTATGTTTGAAAAATACAGCACTTCAATTACAGAGATACTGTAATTCTCAATTTTTAAGGAAATGTGATTACTGCAATTTCTTCATTACGTTATAGTTTCGCTATTTAAGAAAACATTATTTTAAAGGCACGGTGTTATCTGTTTATTTCACGCTGTTAAAACCCCAGCAAAACATGAGCAAATACTTGAATACTCTCTTCCTAGCAACCAAGGTCTTTCATCAGAAAAGCATCATATTTGCCTTTTTTCTGTACTTTGTATTAAGCCACATTTCGAGTTTGCAACCCTCCAGGCCATTCAATAATCATCAAATTCCTGGAATGTAATTTTAGGTGAAAGTCTAAGCCAGTGACTAAGCCATCGCTCTGTTAATTTTTCTCAAAAAATTTCATTAAGCTTTTTTTCAAAAACACCGCATGAGTAACAAGAGTGCCCTCAGCTTCAACGTTACAGGAAAACCATCTAACAAGCTACCCAAAATTACTTTGGGCCAAATTCCACATTGGATACATCCGAATCCCTATTTGAATGCCTGTGTCACCACTACTTACATATAACACTATGGTCACAGGGCCAGAGTCTCAGAATTCTGTGTATCCCTTACTTCAACTGACAGAAATATCAAGAAAATAATTTTAGGCACTAAGCCTCTTTACATTTACTAACCTGCTGCATGACTTAACTCTTCAAGTTACCAGCAGCATTTACGAAGTGCTGAGTTTCTGCAATTCCCACTGCAGTGAGTGCAAAATACAGATACGGAGTACTTCCTTGGGATTGAGCTCTGTCTTTAAAGACTGGGGTAGTGGTGATGTTTTTACTGAAGAAACAGGGTTTTGGATCTCTTAAGACCTTTGCAGGATGCTGGAGATCCAAAAAAAAAAACCAAAAAACAACCAAACCAACACCTCCCCCCCCAAAAAAAAACACACAAAAAAACCCCAAAACACCAAACACAAACCAGAAAATACTTACACTAAACAGAATCCTCTCCTTCTCTACATCCCTTCTTTTCTTATATAAGGGTAGGTTCTCCTTTCTTTCTCCTCTTATCTGAGGGAGACCTATGGTCTTTGCTAACTCTTCAAGAAATACAGAGGAGCAACTGGGAAATCTGTCTACCATGGAAAAGATGAAAGCTAGCTAAGTGAGAGGATGTGTCCTTCTCAACACTTACAGTGTGGTCAAAGAGCCAGCTCCCCCGCCTTTTCCCAAAAGAGGTTGCAGACAACTGTCCAGAAAAAAGTACACTGTCTCCCCAACAGTTCTGCTAACAGCAGGATATACTGCAGCACTCTTGACTGCTGCTGCCATGTCATTTCAGTGCCTCTGAGGTCAGCTAAGTGTATTAAATTAACGCTGTTCCCAGGCAAAGCAAAATGTCTGCAAACAGAATGGTGTAGCATAATAATGGGATATGAGGGTAGATACATGCCTAAACAGTAAACGTTTGGAAGGAGTGGGAAGCACTGGCATGATTCTGACTTACGTGACTTAGTGCCAAATGTACATTATCACACAGATCTCCCAGCAGATTATGTGTCTGTTCACCACCACTTAACATTTTCATAGCTTATTTCAGTACTTTTGCATTTGTTTCACCCTTAATAATTTATTTATGAGTTTAGGATTAACAATTTGAAGCTTCATTACAAACTATCCTGGGGGAATCTCACCTGCCTCGTCCCATTAAATTATTATTCCCAAATATCTAATTTACATTTAATAAGACATCAATTGAACATCAATAAAATAATAATGAATTAATAAACTACAGCTTCCTAGAAATACTAGTAGCTTAAATATGTAAGCAAACGCAGTGCACAGTCTGCAGCTCAGCTGTCAAATCTCTCTGAGAATATTTATCAGAATCATTTAATATTTAGAATATGACAATAAGCCATAAAAAAATGTTTAATTGCTATGGTCTTCAACTAATTCTTGTGATAATTGTGAACCATACCACCCTGTGAACCTATAAGGCAGAGCTGGGAAGTTACCAAGTGTTCTATAAGTAAGAAGGCTATCTATCTCAAAACACTGTTAAATGCCTAAGGGACTCCATGTTTCCATGAAATTAAACGGCGAAAGAATTTTGGTTTGGGTAAATAGTTTTGGGGTTTTTGGGGGGGGTTTTGTTTTCTGTTTTTTTTAACATGATTCACCCTGGGGAATTTTGGTAAAGGCCCTAATCCTATTCCACCCTACAGGTCCACAGCACTGTTCATCACTAATTGGGGACCACTTCCATATACATTTCCACATGAGGCTTAATGGAGGAAGGGGAAGCACAAGAGTCAAAATTTTAATTCTGGATTTTTTTTCTTCACCAAGTTCTTATGTATGTACTTTCCTTTATGGTTCAAATTTTATCAGGGCTTGAAGAGCCTTAGATGGAAAAGATGACCATGTTGTCAGTAGCATGCTTCTCTGTCCCAGTCCACTAAGAATCACTTACCCCCAAGTCTTCAAAATGATACCACTGAAGTCAGTGGAACTCCCCCCAGCCCCTCACTTCAGTAGGATTTACATGAAGGCTTTAAATGTCCAGCTGTTAAACTGAAGCCAAAAGACAGTATTATCCTTCTATGATAGTCTGGTATTTTTTAATATTCACTGACTCTCCTTTTCTTTTTCATCCACAACACATTTGTCTTTAACTGCTTGTGTCCACTGTTTGGATATCTCCATTACACATGCAAGGATTATAAGGCCAACTGTCCTCAGGCATGCAACATGGGTTCATGCGAACATTACAATCCTGTTTGAAATCTTAATGCCAATTGGGATGTTTACAAGTCCACTGAGATGTGCTATTCAAACCCTAACATAGAGGGGTTTCAGTCTAACATTTTAAAAAATGTTAACATCTAAAGGGGCCATCACATCCTGGTCTGACCTCTTACATCAGATTTTTACTTGGTTACTTCTATACCAATCCCCATAACTCCTATTTTACTAAAACACATCTTCCTGAAATACTTCCAGTCTTAATCTGAAAATGGAAAATCCATCATCTCCTCTTGGCAGTTTACACAGCATTTATCACCCCACACTTAAAAGCACGTCTTCTCAATTGACCTTGTCAGGCTGTCACTCCCACTCACTGACTTCTACTTCCTTCTGCTACACAGTGCTTCAGTAGTCTATGTTTTGGTCCCATGGAGGTGCTGGTACACTACAACCTGGATGAGCTGGGCTTATCACACATATGAGCAATTCTACCATTCAGAAACATGTAAGCAATTGCACACATACATTCACATCCTTAGCATGTCTTTTTACTGTGAAGGATTCATCAAAGTCCAGAATCAAGGACATCTCCTATGTTCCTCCTGAGCAGATCCAAATACATTCCTTTTTGGGGCACTCTCATAGGGAAACTATGACTAGTTTAACATGGAGAGCATTTGCCCACAGCTTTGCGGGATTATTCTAATTTTAGGGCAATCCGCTTACCAAATTTTCCATTTCCTCTCATTTAACCACACTCAAATTTTGAAAGAAAAACAACCACTCACCTCTTTTTTAAAAAAAATTCCACTATGGACTAGTTTCACTGCCCTCATTCAATCAAACTACTCATTGATTTGAATAGATATTTTTCTTGAAGAAAGAATAAAATCTTCAGTTTCTGGGCTTTCTTTGCAATGGATCCTGTGAAAATGAAAATAATGCACACCAATTCACCTTTAGTGAGTGCAAAAATAGTCCTCCAGAGTGATAGCTATCAGTTTGTCCCCAGTGACAAGCTGTATAACCCTCTTCTGTAAACAGGACAATGAATAATGATCAGTCTCTTACTCCTCTCTTGCTCTCCTGTGTGACAGACCCTTAATTACGGATTTTACATTATTAATTGCTTCAGAGAATTCTACATGGCTAAAGCTGCATTCTCCTCTGGACATCAAAGACAGTATTAAAACCCTGCTTAGGAAAGCTCCTCAGAAACATCTGCTGATGTTGATCCCAACTAAGGAATGCTCTATTCTAGACAGAAAGCACATAGCTTCAGCTTGCTGCCTCCTACTCCCAGATGAGAAGGCATCCTGCAAAAATTGATACACCACTAAAAAGGGAAAGATTTCCACTTGAAAACACAGAGAGAAAAGTCTACCTCTCATTAAGCTCTGAAAAACTATTCAGATTTCTGTTATCTTAGCCAGACCTCTAGATCCTGCAAAGTTCACCCATCCTTAATAAGATCCCGACCACTGAGGCTTGTGACACAACAATGCTAAAGCAGCATCACAGATTACGACTATATAACAGAAAATTGAACTAGAAACCACCCACTAAGGCACCGTACCACCAGCATCTATTATTGCACCACAAGTAGAGCTGTAACATTTTAATTTTGTATGTATAGCATTTATGGGCATCCTTCAGGGATAAACATAACTCCACGTGATTCTACAGTCAGCCAGGAAGGATGTCTATACAGGTACCCTAAGGAGGGAACAACAGGGCAGAATCAAGATTCAGGTTTGCACCAAGAAATGAATGATTCATAAACTCTTTACATGTAGGTAATATGAATCAATTCTTACATAGTAATTACTAGAAAATTAATGTAACTGCCTCTCAAGAGAATTACTGGAAAACAGTGTTATCTTCTGTATGTAGGTAGATGCAAGCTAAAGCTAAGTATATATAACAGGTGATGATACATATTATGATAACATATTTGGTCTAGACTTATTTTGGAATATGTAGCAACTTATTGATAGCCAACACCTTACAACATTATATATGTGGAAAGTAATGCCTGGCAATTTATCAATTCTTAATAAAGCTCTGTGCTTCTAAGTATTACTGTTGATGCTGCTCTTGATTTTGATTCAGCTGATTTTTGTCCAGGCTCAGCACTGTGGCTCATCCATGTTTCCCCAGCTCCCTCAGGATTTGCAAATACAAATTCCTACTTGATGAGCCTGTTAAAAAATTAAGAACTGCATATGCAGCACTGCCCTTCTCTGTCCCCAGTCTGTCCATGAAACTAACATTGGTTCAAGATGCTAGAAAGGCACACATGTGTACTAAAAGCACAGATTCCAAGATGAACATTGTGTTATCCATAAGCAACTGTCAAGGCGTACTACCACACTCAATTAAGCCTGTAGGTGCCATGCAAGAAAACAATTTTCAGGTGAACCACATCTATAAAGGTAAGGTTCCTCAGAACTTCACAGCCATGGGGTGATGAAGCAAAAATAAGTAGATTTAAAACACCTCTGTTGTGGTTTAACCCCAGTCAGCAACTAATTACCACATAGCAGCTCACTCACTTCCCCCCCACCCAGTGGGATGGAGAGAAAATCAGGAAAAGAAGTAAAACTCATGGGTTGAGATAAGAATGGTTTAATAGAACAGAAAAGAAGAAACTAATAATGATAACACTAATAAAATTACAATTAACTCTATCCAATCTGAAACCAGGACAACCTCTCTGCCAAAACTTAAGCCTGTTCCATACCCATACAACAATCATTACTTTAGATGATTTTAAAGCATGATTGCATTTCAAGCAGAGTTTAATTATGTCACACATCTCAATTGTCAAGACCTGTTGTAAGCAATTATGGTATACAAAGACATGATTCTCAGTTATATCCTTAGACAACAGTAACACTTCTTTATGAACGCTTCACTTTCCAAGTATCTCGTACCAACATCATGTCAGCTACTCCATGAACCATGCTCCTCACCTGTGGAAGCTCAGCAGCTTTCCACTGATTTAGTCAACTGTGGGGATTGCTAAAGATCAGGTCTCATGTGGTTTTGACTTAACAGAAGTGTTCTGGAAAAGGACATTTAAACTATTTACAATTCTTGTTGCAGTTTAAATCCTGTATAATATTTTTGATGAAGCTTTATGACTCCAAAAATCCACAGTCTGAATGAAAAACTGCTAAAAAAACTCTGATTTGCCACAAAAATTGATCTTCCGCTGCCCAATTCCATTCTTAATGAAAGAGACAATTCAGAAACCTACAGGAACATGCTTTATTGATTCATTCACAAGTCACTAAAGACTGCTGCCTATGTTCCCTCCAATAAGACTAACCACATAGTGCTTCTAGTGTACTGAATTGCAGGAAAAGACGATGACCCCAGATCTGTTCTGCTGGAAGTCCAGTGGAACTAAATATACCCAATAAATGTAAACACAGGACGCCAGTATGTTATTGATAACTGTGTGTAGGAGACAAAGAGACTTACAGTTCCTCTTTATTATCCCTTCAGTTGAGCCACTGCCTTCTCTGTAATTTCTTTACCCAGGACAGTTGGGCCCAGATGCATACCTGTTTTTTCATGGCGATACTTGTTTTTCTCAATTTTGCAGATGGATTAAATAAGCCAGGAGGAGGCCAACCTACATGTGTGAGGTCACACAGTGAACTGTAATCTACACTGCAGCAGATGCCTGAATCCATTCAGGTTCAAGACCTAATTTGGCATAAACGTGGTGTGTAGCTGTACTGCACTGTATATTTTATAAACATATCTTTCAATAATCTCCTGTGCTTCTTATGAAAGCAATAACAAGCAGTAAGAACAGCAAAGCCTGTACTGGGCAAGCCTTCCTATTAAATTCCACTAATGCTTCTCAGCTGTGACCTGTAGTAATTTGGGTAGCCTAATAAGGCTGAATACCCCATAAGAATCTGGGATGATATACTGTCTACCTGCAAGATATGAGGAAGTACAAGAAAGCAACTAGATACCAAGTATCACCTAGCAGTCAGGACAAAAGTGAATTTAAAAAAAACAGATGTAAAAAAATACAGGCACTTTGAAGTACCACCATTTCAACATTCATTTCCAAATCAAAATATTACATCTGCTTGTCCTGCTTAAGGGACTATGCTACACTCAGATTTAGCATCAGGCTTTACGGTAACTACAGTTACTACAATTATTCCAATACAAATACCTTGAAGCATGGTGTTTTCTCAGATTCACAAAGGTTTTGCCAGAAAACCAAACACTCTTCTGCCTTATGACACAATAGGTTTTAGAAAGCCCACTTCTCTTAAATCTTTTTAATATTCTTCTTCCTTTACATATGCTTTTGATAAATGTGCACAGACCCAGTCAAGCATAACACGCTCTACTGCAAAACTCATCTGTTCATCTGTATTATGATTTCAGTCCCTTAGTGGCTTTAGTACAATTCTATGTAGAGAATGGCTTCAGAAAGCAGTCTCTGCTCTCAGGTAGCTGTTACTTGGATAAATAAGGTAACAAGCAATTTAGTGGTGTACAGAGGAATTAAAACATTTTTATGCTCTTTAATATTTCCCCTAATTCTAAAACCAGCCAAAACCCCAGCATAAAAATCACTTTTCTTTTAGAATTGTCTCTCAGCAGGGTAGTACACACTGCCAAGTTATCGCTTTGTGCCATACTGTATGTTCAAAGCCATCAGTATTCAATGTGCTAAGAAGTGACACTGAATCCCACAATCAGAAATAAAAATGAAAGTTTCAAAAAGATTTCAGAATTTAGATGAATATAAATAGCTGCTTTGAAGATGGAAAGCATTTTACAGATTTACATTTTAGTCTGTTTTGAACGGATAAACAGACAAAAATATGTTTTGTAAAGGAACAATAAGATTTCCAGTTTAACACTTTCCATAGTTAGATTATAAGAAATACTAGGAGCCACAGAAAGAATTATTTATATTCACTGTACCATAAGCTTATGTTTCACTTCTGCTTGTTACTTGAGCTCCTGAAAAGCATCTCATTTTATAACATTAACAACTACTAATGTAAGCCACAAGCTTTCTGCAAATGTACGTTCCCACCATCATTCACACTATCATCTTTCCCACCCAACTACAAGGATCAAAAACAATCAGGGTGCTATCATTGTTTAGTCAAGAAATTCAGAAGGTTTATCAAAGCTTTTCTTTTATCCTGAAAGACACAACTAATATTGCCAAAGCATTCATACACACTTAGATTTAATGTTGAGGGCTCTGAAAGGAAAATTAATTGGAAAGATTCATTCCCTAACACTGCTTCCTGTCACTTCACTCCTAATGACTGAAGTGTTTTTATGGTTTTCTGTGTTCTCCCTTAGTGCTGTGTAATTTGATTTCCAAATCCACCGAGAGCTCTGTGACAAACCTCCAGGGTGTTTCCACGATGTAAAGGTCAGAGCTGAAGAATATGTGTATGGGGTGTGCAGAAGACAAGTCTCAGAATCTCTTGCTTCAAATCCGTCACTGACACAGAAACCAGAGACAGTAAAGCACAATGGGTAGTCTCTTAAAGGAAGATCAACCATGGTGGGAACTTCCTAAGGACAAATCAACCCTGGTAGGAACCTCTTAAAGATCCTAGAGTAACTTGCCAGCAGAATCCAAGTGACCTTCCTTGTATCAAAGGAAGAAGAAAGCTTTCCCAGAGATCTTCTGCATGGAAATCAAACAGGCTTCCAAATTTCTTAAACAGAAATCTTACACTGGGAAGCCAAAACAATGATGTGGCTTGCACGCTTGGCTCATGTATAACACTTGGTTAGGGAAAGCCTCCTGTGCTATATTTCTGGACTCCTTCCCACCCCATCCTCCAAAGACATCTTCTCTCAGCCAGCTCCTTCACTGCCCTCACACCAACCTCCAAATTCCTGACAAGATATTACTGTTTTGGTCTAGACATTATAGGACTTTCCCTATGCTGGCTGGCTCCATTACTGTTAAAGAAGTGCCAGCAAGTCTCTATCTCAGGGTTCACTAACAACCTTATTTTCTTTTTTATTGGTTAATTAACATAATCACTTCTTAAGAACAACTGTAATACTAGTTAGTGGAACAGGTGTTGTAACTAGTAAAAGGTCTATAAAGAGAAAAATCAATATCTCACCAGATGTATATAGAGGATGTACCTTCCAACATCACAAATTCCCTTTTGGGGACCTGAAATAATTCTCTGCTGCTTTTGCACAATGTGCTTCAGTTTTATCTTATCCGTTATTCTCTGTTTAATCAAGTTCTTCCGTAGTATAAACATGATCACCATTATGCTAATCTCTGCACTACACATGCAAATACATAAACATTTGTGTGCCAGATTATTAAGGTTCTGTTTATAATGTTACGCCCCTATTTACTATCTATATTTTATGTCTTATGGATATCTCAACATTTAAATTTATACCAGTGCTGTCACATATCTACAAGCAGAGACAGTTTTACGAGCACTAAAAAAGCTGCAACGCACAGCCACTAAATACTAATGACATAAATGGTATCCACTAATGGTCTCTATTTTTATTACAATGCAAAACTTCAATATATTGCAATTACCTTTGCTCTCAGACTGAACCATACACACTGTATAACGCCAACTTCCATCTCTATAGCATAAAATGGCATTATTTGTTCTATGTAGTTCAGCCCTGTACTGCAGATGTTGACTGAATGCTCAAGTCAGCAGTTGTAGCTAAAATTTACTCTATTTACAGAGTCTTACTGTTAACTAATAACCTAAATTGTCAGATATGCCAATGCATTAGACATTTTTCAAAGCCTACTGCACTAATAGCATGTAAGCATAGCACATGTCATCTTGTACCTGTCAACAGCCCAGTAACTTTGCAAAGGTAAAGCATGTCAAGAAAGGAAATTATCTTCTTACGCTCCTGTGTTAAAAAATCTTTAGTGAGAGATTTTTCTAAAATATTGCAATACAATAGTGCATTCAACAAAGCTTAGTCTTTTTAACTAGGTTTCTATTTTACCTTTTTAATGTTAAATTTTAAATTCTTCATTCATAATTAGAACAGTGTCTCTTTTTACTTCAGCAATCAGAGACAAAAGCTTGCTCTTAGGACTTTGAGACAGTGGAAACCTCAATGTTGTCCATAAAACTGGATGAAAAAAGTGTATGGCAATATCCTTCATACATTAATCAGGGGGCGATGGGGTTAATTTCATTTCATCTACGTATTTTACTTGCCAGAAACTTTCACCAAAACAGGAGAGCTAAGTTCATCTCTCAGACTTTCTCATGCCTGTTTATCTCACATAAAACAAGCCCAGTTATATTCCCTCCCATTGACTTCAACTGAGAATAACCTCCAGAAAGCTGGAAGTTTTGTTTGAAACAGGAGACATTTTTCCTGTTTCCATGCAGCTGGCTAGTCATTTACACAAGGAAAACACTGGAGACAAAGTAGGTGTCAGACTTAGTAGCATTTTACATGCATTTTCTGACACAAGGCAGACAACAGAAACGTGCACACAAAATATTTCCCTTCAAGGGCTGGCTAGTGAGAACAGCAAAAACTAGAAGACATTAGTGTAATTATTACACAGTTACCAAATACTGCTTGTCCTTAAAAATACAATGCAATTAGCACCCTTAACTTTAAGCATGGAAAACCACTCCACCTGAAAGCAGTATTTTCTTTAAATGTTCTCACTCAGCTTGCATAAATCTAAACATACATGAAGAACGAATGATGTAAAATACATTGAATAATAATAGCTAAAGCTTACAACTGGGAATGCTGATATGGTATTACTCATTTTTTCATGTTTCTTTCTCTGCCAGTAATCTTGAATACAACAAGTGCCTTCTAATGTAATCTGAACCCACTTCAGTGTTCTAACATTTTGACTAAATAGGTTTTATCAAGGATCCCAGTTAACTGTCTCTGTTCTACAATTATAACAATAAAATATTCCAACTGAAAATTAAATGGCAGTTTAATTTCAGAATACAGGATTTCTCAAAAGAACAAATTCATTAGTTTAAGTATTTATTTAGAAAAGCTGTATTTTCTTACAAGTAATATATTCTAGCTCATTTTCTCAACCAGAACTTAAAATAATAGCTCACTTTTGCAATTCAAAATGTTGGGGGTTTTTCATTTTTAATCTTCTCTACACATCTTAAAACTTGAAACAAACCAGACTGACTGACTTCTCTAACAAAAAAGAAATAGTTGAGTACATGAGAAGCATTTAATTTTTTAATTAATTCCCCATTTTCTTGAGGAAACTGTTGGGTAACTATAACCCATTTTGAGCAGTATTTTTGGACATTCTGAAATGCCATCTTTGACAACGTGTATGGTTCACTGAAATTCTTTCTCCCTGCTTAACAACCACATTGTACCAAAGGAGGAAATGAGCTCTTTTAAATAAGGCCTTGGACAAAATCTGAAGCATATCAACTTGAAAGAAAATGCTGACTTTGTTTTAAGTTTGTAAGTAGCAATAGGTCACAGGTCTGCTAATGCCAAGCCAACAAGTGCCCGACCCATTTTTTTGGTTTTGGTTTTGGTTTTTTTTTTCTTCTTTCCCTGCTGATTTGGGGTTCACAAGTTTGCCAGTATAACTCTCTGCAGCAACGCCCAATGTCATTCCCCTAACAGACAGCACTTTAGTGAGGTCCCTAATTTAGGAAAATAGCTGCCCTAGAAACACTGTAATATCAAGGAGAAAGAGACATCTGCAGAGGCCAAGTCAGATGGTCTCCGCACAAGCATGCTCCCAAGCTCCTAATCCAGGTGTCTTAGATACCGGAGTTACATGGTCTGAATCCAGCCCAGGATCTAAACTGTCCCCCTTTTAAAAATCTTGTGTGAATCTGTTTTGTGAATAAGGATTGCTATTTCAGCCTAAAAAGTGTATGTTCACGAAGGGCAGTGAAAGAGAACACAGGTAACAGCACAGCTGCCACACAGAATCAGAATAACAAAGGTCTCCATGGGCATTACGTACATTCACATAGCAGTATGTCCAGTGGGTTTCTGAACTCACAGACTTGCCTGCTGTCTCTGGACACCTTTCCCATGCTGTTGCTGAAGTCTCTTCTACAGTAAAAAAGAATGAGCTCTTGTGGAGCATATCTCTACCTGGTTACACACAGTGAAACTATGCTCCTTTGCTGAAACAATAAAACACCCATGGAAAACAACAAGAGCCCTTCTGTACACTTCAATGGGTGGCCAATCAAGCCCTAAACTAAAAGCCTCTTGCCCCCATTACCTGCTTGGAATAGTTGATTATAGATAGTTTTGTTTTCACATGTAAAGACACTATTTTAAAAAGCACTCTAGAAAGGACGGCTGTCCATATCTGCATTTCCTCCAAAGGGAAGGGGGTAGAATATTTAAACCTAAGGCAATGGGTTTTTTTAAGGTGTTTCTTCTTATTATAAAAATACAATGAAACAGCTATAACATCTGGAAGGTTTAGGCTTTTGTTTTGTAACCCTGCAGATGAATAGCTTCAACCTTTGAAAGAAATTGCAGTATGAATGTCTATTTTATTCCAGAGTTGTGTCTGAGCAGACTATTAGTAGAATACTGATAAATGCTACAATAGCTATTCTTTTTCCTCCCCTTCTGCTTTTATGCCATTGCCAATACCTATCCTTCCCCTGGTGCTGTCAGCTGATGCCTGTCTCATAACTTTCAGGGTAACAGCATTAGAAGAAAAAGAAATTAAGTTCAAATAAAACTGCCAGGTAGAATTCAACATTATGAGATTATGGACTGAATTGTTTTCTGAAGCAGGCACATATATGCAGAGTTAGACCACTAATGACCTACAAAGAACTTACGTATTAAAATTTAATTACTGTAATATTATTTAAGAGAAGGGAAAAGATACTAAAGCTGATTATTTTTCTTTTTCTAGTAGCTCTGCGATTTTTAATGGTAATAACTAACTTCATCTTCTCTATACATTTCCTGAGGACTGTGTTTGTAGCACAATACATTGCACCATGTTCGCATAAAATCAATAGGTGTTACAAAATCTTTGTAAAATGTGCATGTGGCTAGTAGGACATTTAACTAGGCCTTTGCAAATCTCACTAGGCATTCTTATGCACACAGCTGCATTAGTACAACTCTCTTCTTTATGATTGCTCTTGTGTAGTACATCTAAAGATAAGGAACTGCAACTGTTGGTCCTGTGAATAAAAATAAATCAATGAGATTATGGAGAAGAACATATAATATAAAGACTACACACTGATTATGAAGAAATCCAAAAAGTAATTGCAAGCCATGCCAGTAAGAATAGATGAGTACTTGACTATGATACCAACAGCTTTAAATTATCAGTATAGAATTATTTAGGTGCCTTTGTAAAGCAAATGAGTGAAGCTGTTTAACATATAAGAGAGAAGTTATCCATGCTATAATTTATGTCACATATCTTAAAACCACAGTCAGATACTTCATTCAGATTGCAGCAACTGCTATTGCCATCAGAAACAACCAGCATCTTAACTGGCTGTTTCAAGGAAGCCAAATAATGAAGTGCCACAGAGAACAAATATGGGTTTTTGTTCCCCAAAGCAATGTCTTCATTGAGTTAGAGGAAACAGCTATGTCCCAGAGAAGCTTATAAGGCTGTAACTGATGTTTCATTTGCTTTGAAAATTTGTATTTTCTATAGCTCCCACACAATTAGGGTCAGAACAAAAATAACGCATGTAAAAGACACTAAGAGAAACAAAAATCTTTTTTCTCATAAATACCTAAATAAATTTGGGAAAGATTAGAAACATCTAGATATATGTCCAATCTTAATGCAATCCAATCCAGCAACATTTTGTTCAAATGGCTCTTGCATGTCCTTGATTAAAAGTAACAGTTCTACTGAGTAATAAATATTTATCTTTTAAGATCATGGTGGTAAGTACTGTTGAAACATGCATGCATGCATCTTAGGAATAACTAACATTTGCTCATGGCTGGAAAGCTACTTTGGTGAAGACAAACAATTTTATAAAAATGCTGTAATAAAACTAACAAGAAAACTTCAAATGTAGATGTGTGAAGTGGGACAGTCAAGGAAAAGAATTATGTGGCAATTTTGGTTTTCAGGAAAGCTGAGTCAGCTGTGGCTCTGTTAGTTGGAAGCCTGGACAACAACAGACATCAGAAGACATCCTGCATGTCTGCCCACCAAAAGAAATCTGACTAGTGGGAATTTCAGTGCACAAACAACAAAGGACTAGACCTTATAACTGTATTAAAACACTATTATGGGAGTGAAAAAAAATTAGCAATGCTAATGGCTGAATGCCAGTGAATGCAAAAAGTGTAGGAAATTAGAAGGATGCAGTAGTCATGGTGAAGCAGCTATCAAAAGATGAAAGGAAATCTAAGTATATCTGGGAAGGCAGGCAAAGTTGACAAATGGTACATAAAAGAGGAGCTGATGGAAAAGGGGGACTGGCAGTTAAGATGCAGAAGAAACAAAAAGAAGTTAGAACATTTATCAGGAGACTTACATAGGGTGATTTGTAAATACATCTTGACATTTATAAAAGGCAAGGATTTATCTTCAAATATTTTGTGTACTTATCCATAGTTTTAGAGACTGTCAGTTTTGGAGATTACATCATAGGCATATGAGTCTTCCAACATACAGAAACATTTTTTTTTTACCTTTTCTGAATAACAAGAGGTATGTTTATGTAATTTAGTCCAATTCACTGTAATTCCTAATCTTTGTCATCATATCAAATACCTTAAAGATACCTGGCATGCTTCCCATAGCACAACTATTTCGATGAATGAACAAACTGAGAGTAAAAAAATATGTGCTGGTAACTTTAATGATTACGCAAAAAGTCACACAGAAACTGTATTTTAAATGCTTGGAAATTTGCAGTTTCTATCACAGAAGTTAGAGCGCCACCACTTTTCACATCCCATAATGGCTCACATCAATATCTGCTCCAAGAAAACTCAAAACATTTGATTCTGCTAAGTCAGGCTGACGGACTTTGCAAGCCACAATAGAGAAGGCATTTGTGGCATTAAGCTCAACTCTTGAAACCTGATCTCCTTCGCTTCCTCCCTGCCCACTCTGTGGAAGCATGGTTGCATTCCTCTGTATGCAGAGCGGGATGCAGAGATGAAAAATGGCTAGAAAATGGCACTAAGCGAGAATACTGCTTCACCTCAAGCTTTCTCACCAAAATTACCCCCTCCTATGCCCCTCCAACCCCCATTTCTCCTTTACAGTGGCTAAATCCAACAGTCCCATCCTTTCCAGAAGGAAGAGAGCTAATGAGGGTCTTGGAATATTAGCTGTGGTGACTTGTAATCTCGAAAAGTGCTTCACAGATGTCCCTGCCATCAGATCATCCATGTGACCTCAGAAAAATCTCCATTTTATTCCCTTATCCCATCTTACTCATATTCACGTTGCAGAAACGGCATTTGAGTTTCTTCTCTCCCCATCCTCACTTTTAAAACTACAGGCAAAGAGAACAAGCTACCACTGAAACTCTGAACTGCGAGCCCACCAGCTATCATTTGGTTACTTTTTATATTGTCTTTCCAATCTGTGTTCAGAGTTAACAGGAATTTACCTGCTATAGCTGGCATCCACCTGATATCTTTTTCACTTCTTCCTTTCACATTTACCTTAAATCCCAAGTATCTGAGATGTCGAACTATGGGAATGAATTAGAATAGATATAAAGATGTCTGCATAATGAACGTTAAGAGCTAAGGACTTCTTCACAGAGCTGTGCACTAAGTTGTAAAACGCTGAATCAAATGCAATAGTAAAGCAGTGCTGAACTTTCAGATGCATCCCCTCCACTTGCTATGTCTCTCATAGTAATAGAGGTACTGCTCAAAACCATAAAACCTAACTAGCTGGTATAAACTAACTTTACATAAGCAGTTATGACCTAAACAAAGTTTGAACAGTACATAGCCTCTGGGTACTCTTGCCCCAGCAAGATAGCTTGAGTTTAAATTTAGACTTTTATTGCCCTTGGAATGCTGAGATAAACTTTCAGTCCCACTGGTGCAACACCAGGAAGAGACTATATTAAATTTTGCTGTTTGTGAAGGAGTGCACCTTCCTTCTATTCATTACCAGGCATGCAAGCCACATAATAAAGCTGAGCTGTTTTTATTTATATACAATGTGCACCTTATTATGGATAGCAGAATTTTGCAAGACCAGTTCCTATTAGAAGGTGGTATCATGCAAGAGCTGAGAATTACATCACGGGTCTGTGGTGTTGGAAACACAGACCTGACACACACCAGGGCCTATCAGGGAATGGTCACAGATTTTGTTCTTTACTTCTCTAGCCTGGGACAGATATCTTATCTCCAATTTCCCTGTTTCCGCAGAATAACATATAGAAGTAACTCAAACATAAACAAATCGGCTTACTGAGATGGCATTGTGAAAACACAACAGCAAAATTAAACATCTGAGTTTTGAAAAGCTAAACCAAGAATTTGCCTATTTGAAAAGGAAAAAGTCTTGAATACCCTAATATTAGTAACACGCATTAGTCTTGGGTGCCTAACATTATATTAGCAAAAGAAAAAAGTAGGCCCAAGTAGAAGTAACAACTCTGATTCAGGAACAAGCCGTGATACTAATAAAATTAAAAATCCCTTGTTTTGTCTGAGGTTTCTTCGTCACTTCCTGAACTGAGTCTGTCCTTGAGTCAAAACAGTTTAGTTAACTGGGAACAGGGAAACAGCAACCTTTCTCCTAGAAGTTGCAAGGAAAGATTCACCCATTGCATCACTTGTTTAGTCGTGTAACTGAAAGAAGCATTCTTTATTTCAAATGTAACAATCCATAATGCTGCACAGGCCCTACGCAGAATCTTTAAGGTGACAGTTGTATTATACAATGAAGCAGAGATTCCTACACACAAGAACTGATGCAAATCATCATTTGCCTCAATAAAATAAACTCACAAAGGAATTTACTCAAAGTTAGGCAGATTCCAATAACTTGAAAATAGTCTTTGGGGCAAAATAATGGTAATCATCCCTATGACAAAGAAACTAAACACAGCTTATCTCTTGATGCAACTTGTCATTATCTTATTGATGTTCTCTCATTAAAATCTCATTCAGTTCTGCTTTTATTTCAAGCAAAAGGTCATAAGCCTTCAAGGCACTGTGCCCATGACACAAGTTATAGGTCTGAATTGGTGGCAGAAACAGTTCCATTTTGGGGAAAATGGACAGAGGTTATCCAGATCTTTATCCTGCTGATAGCAGCTGCAGCTCGTACAAAATGCAGAGTAGAGCATGAAACACTATCGATGTAGCTCTCCATTGCATTATTTGCTTTTTAGTGTGATATTGGAAGGAAATCCCTATGGTTTTAATCATGTTCATTATAGGGGAAGAGAATTTGCGATCTAACCTCTAACACAGTAAGTTTAAAGGAGAATATCATTTTGACTGATCATTTTTGAGATTTATATTTTGTGGGGTTTTGGGGGATTTTTTTTTTTTTATTTGAAGACAGAGTTTGAAGAAAAAGCTGAGAGGCTGTTTGTTTCTTTTTTAAACACTGCCTCGGCAATACAGTCAAATTGACAGTGCTTCTCTGATCCCCCTTACCCAGAGGAAAGTTTGTGATTATTTTCTCTTTCTGCATACAACATAAACCAAAATTGCTTAACATTCCCTTCCTCTTCAGTTCCTAACCTGTTCAACTAGAACTGGCTTAAATGGGCTCCTCTTTTGCTGGTTTGGGGGGCTTCCTCCATCTTTTGGCTTCACTTTTTGATCTTTCCAAAGCTGTTTTTTTCCAGAATAGCCTGCAATTTGTGGTTCTGGCCCTGGCCCTTCCTCCTCTTCTACAGTATTTTGAAGTTTAATTTTATACCTTTTATAATGCTTTTGATTTTATTATGTTTTTTTGTAACTCCTGCTGCAGTCTTTTCTTTATGCTTTTAGCGATATTGATAACATTATGAATTACATTATACTGTACAGAAATAAAGCTTTCTATAATTGAAACTCACTGCCATTTTCTTCCAGTTTTTGCAAGGGGTTGACACTCCCTATGAATTTATTTTAAAATCTTCTTTAATCCTCCCGCTGGACTGATGTTTCCTTTCAGAAAAGGAGGACACTGTTCCAGCCAGAAGAAATGACATAGCATGAAGAAAAAGAGGGAAAAAAGTCCTGAGTCATGAAAGCAAAGAAGAAATACAAGTGAAATAGAATTGAGAGAGGATTAAGCTCCACAAACTGGAAGGGACAGAAAAGTAGGATGGAGCTCTAATTGAAAGGAAATTGAAGACTGACTCTACATGAGAACTAGGTAGATCAAGGAGGGAGAACTTGACCAAGGGAGAGCTGAACTAGAAGACACCTCTCACCTTTTTGCTCTATTCATTATCTACCCTCTGTCTTCTGTTCCCAGTGAGAGGTGGGAGCCCTTCTGACAAACTTTATCTGGCCACAGTCAATGCTGAAGCTTGAAAGCAAAGCCTTTAGGACAGGAGCTGCTCTCAGAAGGTCACATAAGCACTACCAGGGTATAGTGATAGAACTGCACTGTCCTTCCAAGGATGGGATGAATACCTGGGCCCCAAGGAAGATAAGTTAAGTGAGTTCTTGTTCCCACATCACCAAGAAAAGGGAAGATCCATACCTAAAATTTGCAAGTTGACATATTTTGTGAGTAAGTGCTTCCCTTCTTTCCTGGTAGTCTGAAAGTCTGACTGCTGTGGAGGCAAAAAAACACTGCTAAGAGCTAAGAACACTGCAGCTGTCTCTCGGTAATCAGAATGCCTAATACAGCCATCTATAACTAACCACCATCCAGGACCATAGACCACAGCCTGCTTGTCGCACCTGTGTGCAGCTTGGCTGACTCCCTGCAGACCTTTTTGTCAATTAGAGAAGCTTTTTTTTTTTTTTTTTTTTTTCCCCTCTCAGTAACTGGTTCATTAACCTTCTTTCTACTCCTATACACCATTTTGGAAACCCCATATTTACAGTAACTAAATGCACTCTACACTTATCAAAAGGAATGTTACAGTGTTAAATTGGAGCCCATAGTTATAGAATACACTGCTTAATCTACCATTCTTAGCCATTCTGTAGTGTGAGGTAACAGCGTTTAAAACAGAGCAGTGCCAACTAAAAAAGTTGAAAACAGCACTATTTTCTGCAATTATTCCCATGGAATGCACAAGTGGATTAAAAAGCCCTATGATCTCGTAATATTCATGCTTCTGAATTAGATCTTAAAAAGTAAATCCCTTTGAGCATCATGGCTATACTTTAGATGAGTCCAGCAATAAAAAAGATTTCCTATGGATAATTGATATATTTTCTACTAGTTGGAGAAAAAAAAAAAAGAAAAGAAGAAACACCCCTAGGTATGACAAGTTTGCGGTATAGGTGATATATGATATTAATTGACTTCCTAACAATAGGAGACTATAAAGATACCCTGAAATTATTTTCTTTTCTATTTCTTCCCTATCTGCTCTTCTTCCTCCCTTTCTTCAGTGAGCCAGATTTGCCAGCAAGGCAATTTAATCTTCTGGGGATAAAGAAAGTCTTCCTTGTCTAAGAAAAAAACTTCTACTGGTCAAGGACAGAAAGCCCAAGAGGAAGAATTATCTACTGACAGTGAGCTATGTTTTTTACCTCTAGGAATGGAAGCAGCAGTATTCTGGAAGAAATAACATTGATTTAGCTAGAATGTAAGGAAGACATCTTCTGTTTGATGTATGTTGCTTTCTGGACAAGGGTAGGACAAGAGCTTGTATTCCCTGAACAAAATACCTCCTACTGTGTTTTCACTATCATTTAGTGAGAAATATTTTATTCCCTTGTAACATTAAGCTCTGAACCATGAGAAACTTCATGCTCAGTCATGAATCTGGATGGATGCTTATTTAAAGAGCTACCAATAGGGTAATTCTTCTGGGCTCTTATGCCATGCATAACTGGGAGAGGGAAGAGTCGTTGACCTGTCCTGTCCAGGTAATAAAGTAAACCTTGCCAGCCAAAGAAACAGGTACAATTTACCTCCTTGGTAAAACAGGCACAGAAACCAAACCTCAACTATTGCATAAGTTTACAATCCAGAGCAACCTTGTCATCATTTTGTTACTGCACTTAACAACATAGCTGTATGCCAACCAGGGTCGATAAAGTAACGTTTAGTAAAGTAACTTATTAGTCAAAGAAACAAACTTGCTAACTTAGGCTTAAATGTAAATACAGAACAAACCTCCACATCTGTCGTCTTTTCTTCACAAACACACATTTGCCATCTTGTCAAGATCCACCTTAAAAGTAGCTGACTGTTGCCTGTGATTCCTTCTAAAAGAATGTTGCAATTTTTAAAAGGCTACTTTTATCTGCTGGTTTAAATATAAAACAACCCTCTTACTTTTATTACCTAGCCTGAAAGCATACATGGCTGGTAAGCTTATGCTTAAGTGCTTTAAGAACATGAAGCATCTTGTTGCTGTCAACTGGATGAACATATTTTTCACATCAAGCACATTCTTAAGTGTTTTGCAAAACGGTAGGCTTCTCAACAGAATAACTATATATATTGGTATCTATCTCCATCAATTCCTGAGGAACAAATGAGAGATGTGGGTAGCCAATACTTCAGCCAGAATTAACATATCACTGGTTTCCAGCAGAGATCCTAATACTGTATATCAACAGGGTTCTTCTAAACAAGAAAAAAAATTAAGTTAGAAAAGGAAAAGCACAGCATGAACAACCTATAAAGGTAGCGAATAAAACTGGAAAGGGCTACTAAAGCAAAGAATTATTTTAAGTTAATCTCAGAGTTGACAGGAAGTAGATATACAAAGAGGCAGGCACAAACTGAGTTAACACAGCAAAGGGGGTCTCCTCCTGATTGGCAAGGCTGAACTATTGGGCTTTATGAGAAGAAGGATGACTAAACCAGTTAAAACTGAAAAGCTGCACAACTTGTAGAGGAAACTCAGCAGATGAGCCACTGCATCAGAATGTACCAAAAATGTCTCAAGATATAAAGGACTGTACTTCTACAGCACATTACCAATGTTGCAGGCAGAGACATAAACCGCTGTGGCAAAGGATTTAAAACTCTCCTACAAGTGGTCATGTGTGGCCAGACCTTACCTTGCTTGCTCTAAAGAGC
Source organism: Haliaeetus albicilla (assembly GCF_947461875.1). NCBI lineage: Eukaryota > Metazoa > Chordata > Aves > Accipitriformes > Accipitridae > Haliaeetus > Haliaeetus albicilla. The sequence goes on from NC_091492.1 coordinate 15,781,229, forward strand.
TTAGTGCTTCCTACCGTGTAACAGTCCCTTTGCTTCAAGCTTGCAAAAATGTTTTTCTGCTACACAGATGCAGAAAGAAGTGTCTTGCATTCTTCCTCTGACCCAGGAATAGACACAGAGTTAGCTACACCCTGGCCACAGTGTAACAGGAGGGAAATTTCCATAAACTGCGGAGGTAAAGGGCTGAGTGAAAAGTGGCTGAGTCAGACAGGAACTCGCTCAGCTGCACTAGGTACAACAGCTTTGTGCGGAAGTATTCATTAGACACTAGTGTAGATACAATAAGACACAAACACAGTGTGGTATGATATGCTGTCACCATTAAGGTAGGATGTGACAGATATTCAGAAAATATAAAATACATTCACACAACTTCAAATTAAGAGAATACATGTAAAGCCAACCTGAACAAAGAGCCCTCCCTTCTTTGGAACATCCTGACATTAATAGCGCTAATCAGACCAGCTTCTAATTATATCAAATTAGAAACAACACCCCAACATTGTATTTGCAGCAACTTCCAGCTTTGCTCAAAACAAATTACAATAAGGGCAACATTAAAAACATGCTTAAACACTAAACTAAAATTATTCTGCAGTTGATCTTTGGTTATACAGGACTCATTTATCTTCCCAGCTGCTGAAGCATAACCAAAGGGATTTGGCTGCATTACCACTGTTACTAGCTATAAAGCAGTCATGACCAAACCTGCGGGTATTGACTAGCTGGCCTAGAGAAACTGAGCATCCGTTTGGCTGGTTTCAGAGGAGCCCATGCTATCTTATACTATGACCATCTCAGCCATAAAAAGACACAAAAATACATCAGAAACAGAAACTGTATTTCTGTCCTTTTTGTATGCACTTCAATTGTTTTGTCTTAAAACAGCTCCAGCCCAATTCAACTATTTCCTTTCCCACACAGGACAAGTATTCAAGTCTTCAGCACCACCTAAAAGACTGCTGGCAGACAGGGGAGACGGTTTCTTCATAAAACCATCTACTATTTCAAGAAAAAATAATAATGGATGTTACTCAAATACGTTACTTGATATGTTTTAACTGTTTTTCTTCTTTTTCTGCATCTTTAATACAATATTATAAATATTTTAAGTAGGAAAAGTTTGTCACAGGACTAGAACAGGTTATGCACCCAAAGCCCTAGACTGATGGAACTTAACATGACTGTCACCAGATTACACTGGACAGCTTTGACCCTGTGGCTTTCCAGTTATTTTTAAGAAACTATCCTAGACATCTTAATTTTTGGAGAACTGCATCCTTCTATCATGTGTTTGCCACTGAAACTATTGAATGCCTCCACAGTTATCCAGAAGTTTTACATGATCTTGAAAACATGGCCAAAAGAATTCAGTTGCATTATTTAAGGTCACAGGACAAATGAAAATAAAACAGGAGAAGAAGAAATATGGACGTGTTTCTTACAAAGTTCTAGTTATCCAAATAATCCTTGTCTCGTGCAAGTATACTGCTGCATGCAGCAACTGTGGTAATAGGACTGGGATGTATTTCTGTAACAACACTGTTTCCTGGTTTCTGTTGTAAGATCCCACAGGCAAAATAACTTGCAAGAATTTGCACTGCAACACAGCTATGCAAATTTATATCAGCAGAAAAATCTCATTTAACAACCCACTGGAATTTAAAACCATATCTTGAAAACTGAGCCCTGGCACCTCTACTTTAATAACGAAGGATCCTCCTCTTCCTGTTATAAAGAGAAGCTGATTTATCTCTCAACGTATCTGTTGCAAAGCCCTTTCTAGTCAATTAAGTCTTTCCACTAAGTATATTAGGAAAATAAATACGACTTTCACAGGTCAAAATGTTATGTTAAACCAGTGCTTCAAGACTCACTGATGTCTTAGCTCAGTCTGGGAAAATAATTTAATTCTGAGTTTGGTCAGAGCTGTGCAATTTTTCATGTACATGATAAGCTAAATGTAAAGCTGGTAAGTTTATATATATATTAACAGTGGTGACTTACTAGCAGGGCTCTCAATTAGCTTCATCAAGCCACAACAGGGACCTGGGAATCTTGCAGGAAACTCAGTGAAGATCTCTGCTCAATACATCACTGCAAGAGTTTGGCCACATGACAAACTGCATGGCTACCTGAATTAGTGTTTCTGTTATGTATATAACTGCTGAGCCTCATCTCACTATTCTGGATAGAACTGGTCCTGCCATTTCAAAAGAGGCTTTTCAAAAATACAGGCTGCAATCCTCTTGGTTGTAAGAACAATCAAGCCTTTGGAAAGGCTCTTCGAAGACTAAAATAGTGAGATTAATCACTCAGAAAGCAGACAACAAAGGAACAACAAAACCAGATTAAAAAGAGAGACATCAGAAGCTTCTCTTTCCCCACACCTCAACGAGCAGAATTGTAGGGAAATTCAGCTCTGTTCACAGCTGGGAAATACAAAACCAGATAAAGAAATGATAAAAACATTCAGAATGGAGTTACGGATCCATGCCAATCAATAATTTTAAAACATGACTCAACATATACCCAAGAATCTGGGGAGAATCGAAGTAGGAAGAACTGACCCACGAAATTTCAAGTCCTGCAGAACAGATTTTTAACAATTATGAAATGAGGAACAGTACCACATACATGGGAAAGAATAATATGCTTCTCCATTCTTCCAATGGAAATGGTATTTATCAGGTCAGCAGATCAGGCAGTCTGACCAATACTCTGCAGTGTTTTACATAAAATTTTGAAGGAAAGAACTGTTACAGTGAGCAATATGACATGTTCATATTATTTTTTTAAGACTCAGCATTTTTATTAGATAACAGAAGTATAGAACTGCTTTGGTGACAGCAACACCAAAACCAACTATCATGCAATTAGTGGCATGAGGTTTTTATTAACAGCAAAGGTTCAGGATTATGTTCATTTTCACTACAATATTTATCTTTTTAAAAAGGTTATCTATTGCTGCCAAAATTGGGAAACACTGTCAGTATAGAAGCAGCTCAAGGAGGATAGCCCTGACTTGAATGACCCTGAAGCCCAAAATATCAAAAGCACATTAAAATTTATTAGCATGAATTGCAACAATGAAATGAGAATTTCCACTATAAGCTGGATGACTATTACTTGCAAACAAAGCAGGAGTCCTCCTGTAATCCTCTAGTCCTTGAATGAGTGTTGTATGGACAAAAAAAAAAAAAATAAAAACAGCACTACTGTTGGATGTCTCTGGCAAGAAATTTCAACACTCTGACTGGAAATATAACTGAAGTTGATGCACTAATGTTTCTTCTAACTTACTGCACACAACAAAAATTACTAATATGAATGACAGTTATTCACATCTTCTGTCTTCATTCTGCCCAAACTCTTCCAACACCTCTTCCTCAGATCTTCTTTGTTCTGATAGCTTAGCAGAATTTCAGTGTCCCTCAACTAGAATTACTCTCCAAAATAGAACAGGGAGGCACACAAGAGAAGGTGTGAGGGTAAGATCAAAATACGTAGGACTTGCTACACTACAGTAGAATAAAAATAGAAGGTCACTAATAACAAGAGTGCTAGGAGCAGCTTTCTGCGAGGAAGACTCATGACCCTGAACCCATTTTTGTTGGTGATCTAGGCACAAAAGGCAGGAAATCCTTGGGAATCTTTTTGCAAGTCTAGATGCCTGTGCAATGCTAGAAACATTCTCCCATAGCTCCACAACTCCCTCATGAAGGAAAATTCCCCAAACAGGGCTTTTCAGCATCCCAGACATGTCCTGAGTTCAGAACAGCAACTGTTTCATTTTAGGAATCCCATACTGTAAGAAACTGAATGCAACTGGTGAAACATAAAATGGCTCATTACCACATCTTCCCACCAACACAGCAAGAGCAAACACCACCATCTTCCTCACTTGTCCAACACAAGGCCCAAAGTAGCCGTGAGGGAGAAAGCTCCACCCAGATGTGCACAGCTGTTTACACTGGGATCAACACTGCCACTGACCCAGGACCACTGAAGCAGAGGCACCCCGTTGCCCCGTATCCTAGGAAGCCTGGAGGTGCTAGTGGAAGGTGCAGGAAATTCACCTAATTCAGATATCCCCCATGCAGGCAACGCAGCCACAAGTCCACGCTGGGTTTCCAGCAAGAGCGTTGTGTGCACAGAGAGGAGCAATGCCGGCACCAAGACACAGGGAGTGATTACTGCTAGCCTTTCCCAAGCCCTATTCTCCCACAGCAAGCCACACAGCTTGTTTCACTCTCCACAAAAACACGAGGCCTCTTTTCTTTCTGGGCAAGCAACAAGAGAGGCCTTTTGGCAACTCTTAGCTGGCAGAGTATGCTCCATGCTTCCACCACGCACCCTGCCAGAGGGGAGGCAAGAAAACCAGTTCTGCAAGCCCTCCCACCTCCAGGATTTCTGGACTACAGGGGTTCCCACAGCCTTCCCCCTCTCCCCCTGCACATGCCACTGGAGGTGCCTCCAGCAAAATGCTCTGATCGCTCCCCTCCCAGACCACCTTTCCATTTAAGTGGAACAAACAGTCCCAGAAGTCAGCCTCAGGGACACAGAGCTCAGATGAGGCACAGCTGAGGTACACAAGCTGCTTCCGACTTGCTCTCCCCCAGTCCTCACAGTACTGTCCCCTCCCACCCTGGCTCTAAAATCCCACCTGGTGGCTGGCCCATGCGGTCCCGCTCAGCTCCCCTCACCTGTTGCAGTCCTTCACCCTGCTCCAGCCAGGGCTCTCCAGTGTTTAACGGTCTCTGTCTCCCCCTCCCAGAACAGATCAGGGCAGCGGGGCGGGCAAGGCGCTTCCTGCCAGTGGCGGCACTGCCGCTGCCGTCCAAGATCCTGTAGCTGAGTGAGGTGCTCCCTCTGACCCCGAAGGAAGGCGCAGCTCTCCACTCCACTCGGCAGCGGCTCTGCCTCCGAGCCGAGCCTGCCACCGCGCAGCCGCCGGCGGGGCTGGAGAGAGCCTGCTTGCCCGGCCATGCACGAAGCCCTGCCTCTGCTGGCTCCTCAGGAACGGCCTCTTTCAAGCGAACTTATTGGGCTTCGAGCTGTATCTGGGGGGTAGAAGAGGGGAAATTATGTTTTGCAGTGTGGAGAGTGCATTAACTATTCCCAGAGTTAACCGCATTTGACTTTCTCTTCTTTTGAGCCAAACTCGCTGTGTCCTGCTGGAGTTATTAATCTTTACATCTGCATCATTTGTGCAGAAGCGAGTTGGTTTGTTTCTCCCTTTCCACCCCCTCGCCCCCACAGGCACTCCCTAAAAACCCAACAATTAAAAATGTGGATTTTTTTCCTTTAATTCCCCTACATTGTGTAATTATATTCACATTAGAAATCAATCAGCTCTGGTCATTACCATTAGTGATATGCTCATAAACCAAACACTAGTCATGCTAATGAACTGAATGAAACATAATTTCTTGTTGTGTAAACCGATGCTGAACGCTAATCAGCAATAAATTCAATCAGACATTATTTACATCAACTGAAAAACACATTACAGCAGGGTAAAGAGCAGTAGCTGCTCACATCTGGGGGAAGCGTGGGCTTGTGCCCGGGAGCAGGTTCAGCAGTACCACGGTTGCAGGGGCAGAGACCCAGGCTGCTGGAGCCCTGAAGGGATGCGGCCTCCCCGCGAGGGATCCCTCGGTGGCGGGGAACGAGGGGAGCCGGGCAGGAGCCGGCGGGCCGGGGCTGGTCACAGGTCACGACAGGGCCACCGTGCAAAGCCGAGGGTGGCCGCGGCCCCGGCAGTCGCTCAGCCGCCCCACTAGCCCACTTGTCCTTCGTCCACCGCTGCCTCCGTGCAGGCCGGCTGGCAGTGCCCAGAGCCGGACCCGGCTGCCCGTTCGGAGGCCGCGGCTGGCTCCGCCGCTCAAAATGGCGGCTGCGGGCGCGGGGCAGACTCAGCAGCCGGGTGAGCCTGGTCGAGGGCGGCCGGGCGGAGCTGGCCCCAGCGCGCTTACTTGCGCCTCGCAGGGAGCCGCTTGCACCCGGGTCCGGTTTCCTTCGGCTTGGTCGCCCCGTCGGAGCCCGATCTCCCCCTGGAAAACGCCCGGGGTACCGCGGGTCGAAAGGCCCGGCACGGCGCCCTGAGGAAAATGGCGTCGCCTCCCCTGGCGCGCCCGCCCGTCCGCCCAGGTGTAAGCCTCGCGCCGGCCGGGGAGCACCGCCCGCCCTAGGCGCCGCGGCGGCGGCAGCCCCGTCCCTCCCGCGGGAAACGGGCTGCGGGGCCAGCCCCGGGCGCTGCCCGCGGAGAGCGCGCTGCGCTGTAAGGTGCCCGCTTAAACAAAACGTTCCTCTTGCGTTTCCCTGCCTCGAGCTCGGGGCGAAAGCACCGACCGCGCGTGGAGACGGCCGCAAGGAACGGGTGCGACCGGCCGGCCCGCCCCGCGCCGCCCGGGGCTGCCCTGCCTGCCTCATCGGGGCCGCTCCCTCTCCGCCCCGGGGGCACGGCCCAGCCCTGCTCCCCCCGGCCCCAGGGAGGCACCGCATTCACCACTGCCCTCCGGCTGCCCGCCGCGCCCTCCTGCCAGCTCCGAGGGCTTCTTCGTGGCCTTTCCCTCTCAGGGCCGGCCCCCTCTCCTCTGACCGCGGTGGAGGACGGGGATGAGGGAAATGGTTTGGGTTTGGTTTTTTGGTTGTTTCTTTTTTAAGACACAGTCCGTCTGCTTAAGTAAATCACACGGCGGCAGTCCCCCCGCAGCTCCTCGGACATAACCCCCTTCCCTTCCAGACGCCGCGGCCGCGGAAGCACCGGGCGGAGCGGGGGCGGGGAGGCAGCCGGCGCCCGCCCGCCCGCCCCTCCGGGAGAGCCGGGGCGGAGCAGGAGAAGGAGCAGGAGCAGGCTCTGGGGCCGGGCCGCCCCCCGGGGCGCCGTCAAGGGCTCCCCGGCCCAGCAGAGCGGCCGGGCGCCACGGGGGCTTCGGTACGGTGGCGGCTTTACCTCCAAAGTGAGGACGCGGTGCTGCTCTGCTCTCCCCTCCCCGGGAGCCTCCGGACGGCCCCTCCGCACTGCTCCGCGCCCCGAGGTGCGTCTGCGGGAAGAGCTGCCCGCGCAGGGCTTAACCGGGCTGATGCATACTATAGTGAGCGGCGCGGAGGGGCTCGCTGTGCGGGCGCGGAGCGGCCAAAGCTTTTCCAGGCAGCCACGGCGGCGTTTTCTAGTAGCCGCAGAGCAGTGATTTGCTGCGATCGGGGGTAATATAATTTCCAGCTGCACAATATTAATGAGATTCTCAACAACCAGGGGAAAACTTTCAGCGGAAAGTGGCAGGTTTATTTGCTTCGCGTTAAGGGAGAGGAAAAAAAAAAGAAAAAAGACAAGCATCATCAGCCCCCGCACCTGCGGCGCTTGCCGGGGCGCTCACCTCTGCGGCGGGCCCGGCCGCGAGCCGCAGCCCGGCTCCCCGCGCGGGGCGGGTGAGGGCACGGGGCCAGCGCCCGTTCTCTTGCAACCCGGTGTTTTCTGCTTCCCCTTCCTTTTTTTGCTCGCTTTGCCCCCTCGCCGCGGTCACAGGAGGCAGGGGCGGCTTCGCTCGCCTTGCCCGTGGCTCTCGCTTGCGGGTGAGCGCTGCCGGGCGGGCGCGGCGGCGGAGGGCCGCGCTGCGCCGAGAGGGGCGGGAGGCGCCGGGCCGGGCCTCGGCGGCGTGACGGGCAGAGAGCGCAGCACGGTGCGGGAGCGGTTCAAGGCTTCAGGGGAAAGTAATAAAGTGTCTCCTCCAGAGAGAGGAGCGTGCCGTCCGGAGAACCCGATACACGGGCTGTCTTGGGCGGGCTGTAACTCCAAGCGAAGAGAACCCGACTGCGCTCCGTTATTAACCCTTCTTCATAAATCTCCGTTGTTCCCCAGTACGGCTCCTGGCCAGCGGCCGCGGGTGCCGAGGCTCCCGGAGAGCTGCCGGCGAGGGCGGCGGGGGGCCGGCCGGCGACTTCCCCTCTGCTGCGGAGCGCGAATCGCGACATACGGCGGTCGGCAACCGCGGGGAGAAAAAGCGTTTTGGCCTCTGTCACCCCTGGGTGACAGAGGAGCGGGCGCTGACACGCGACTGGTGTGTCTCACTTGGAAATGGAGGGTAGCGGCCATTCCTGGCTCGGACAGAGCCCGGGCCAGCCCCGCTGGCCGCCCCTCCGCGGAGCCCGGCGCAGCCCGGCTGGGCCGCCCAAAGGCCGGGCCGGTGAGAAGCCCCGGCCCGCCCCGCGGGTCTTTTTCCGGGGCAGAACCTGTGAATAAAGCGAGAAACGTGGCTTATTTTGCTCGTATAAATCCCCCCCCCCCCCCGGAGCTAATTAAATTCCTTCCCGGGAGCCAGGGATTCGTGCGGCTCTGCCGCTGCCAGGGCGCGGAGCAGCCCCGCGCCGGCCGCCGCCGCGCCACGCACACAGCCCAGGTGGTCGTTTCACTGGTTTATTTCACATTGAAGTTTAGATACAATCGAAATCCTCGTACGCACCTTTTAATAAAAGTAGTAATCTCTCTGAGTACTGCAAAATTATAGCATTTACATCTTTAAAAGACGGTAAACAAAATAATACTAGCAAATAAATAATCCTAGCATCGAAGTATACATTGTCAGGTGTTTTTAGACGGCCGTATAAAATGCGATCTGATTTATAGAATATAATACAGATAAATGCTATAAATAAGTGGATATTAGAGGCGGCGGGAAACTTCCTAGCGACGGGTTCGCTTGGGCTGCCGGCACCGCCCGCGGGGCTTGCGTGACCGCGCCGAGCCGCCGGGCTTGCGCGGACGCTGCGGGTGGGGGGGCTGCGGCCGCGGCCACAACAGCACCCGCGGGGGCTCCCCCGTCCCACTGCAGCCCCGCCGCCCCAGCGCCGGGACTGCGCCGAGCCTCCTCCCCCCGCCTACCTGCATTGAGAAACCTTCTTTCTGGTTAAGAAAAATAAAAGTTCCATTTAAACTTTATTGAATTAAAGCAAAAATTAATTTTCAATATTCACACATATATTACAGAGTAATAGTAAAAGTTCAATATACTTCCTGGCGTTTAGTTGGGCCACATTGTACAAGAGCAAAACAAGCATCAAAACATTTAGCAGCCTTAAATTTCACAATCACTCAGAATTACATAGAAATATTGAAATACTCTAGTCAGCCTTGGCTGTGAATATTTCTTCGTGTAGAAATTTTTCCTTTTGCCAGCCAGTACACAGCAAGAATTGCATTTTCCCTTCCGTCATGGCATCCATGTATTCAAAAATACTTTGCCTTTTTTTTTTTTTTAAAAGTTAAACTCAGAGAAAGAGTCAAGATTAACATGTTTTAAAAACAAAACTACAAAATATGCTGTAAAGGACAATGAAAATATCTAAAGTCTACTTGTGTGAGGCAGAAACCATGGGGGAACGATGGCAGATTACACCAGTGACACAGAGATGGGAACTAATTTTGTGGGAGGAGAGAGAAGAATATAAATGGGGGTTTGATCAATTATAGTGTCTCCTGCCTGTTGGCTGCAACACAACAAAAATAAGTAGTAATTCTTCAAAGCAGATGTACACAAGCCTAAGCGGGATTTAGCTTCCTTAATATTTGAATGTAAAAAGTCTGCTGTCCACGACTCTTTAACCCCAGCTATGACTTGAGAATTCATAAGAGATCTCTCCCTTTTCTTGGACGAGAAGTGATTTAAAGTGGGAACACTAGAAATCCAGAGAATGTCGAATACTTCCAGCCTCCCATCAAGTTTCCTCTCTCCAGTTTTAGATAAGCTCTGTCTCCTTTCTCCATCTGAATCAGGACTCCATTGCTAGCAGCTTCTCGGGTCACATCTTGGTCCCCTGCAAAGGCAGAAATCACTGGCCACCCATTTAGCATCAAACTCACCTAAAGAGCAAGATAAAACAAAGCCCTCCGTCAATTAAAGTCATACAACGACACCGCCGGGGCTCGCCGAGCAGGCAAAATGCTTAGTTAAGTAAGGGCCTCTTTTGACAGCTGAAACTCCAGCCCCATAAAAATGAAATATCAATCTGAACCCAGCTAAAGTATGTACTCCAAAGGAAGAAGCCTTTCACTGCTGTTTTAGACTGACAATCACATCAAAACACCCAGTGCATATAAAACAGGACATTGATCCTATTTTGAAGGATTTCAATAGGGTGCCTGTGTTTTCAGGCTATGAAAAGAGGTCTGCTCGTACTTATTGAAAGATGGCTTTATGCGAAACCTCAGAGACAGCTAGGAGCAGAGCCACAGCCGCCAAAGTCAGCGCGTTTGAAGTGTATTCAAGAGGTAGTTTTCCTTTGTTAGGCAGCAAAGACAATATGCCACAACACAGTCAATAAGCTCTGCTCAGCTCGCACTAATGATCCCGGGACTGCGTACCCCACATTAATAATACGCTCCCTGCCCAATCTAGATGTGCGAAGCCACTTACACCAGAACGGTGCTGTAGAGCTGTACGTTCACCTTTGCAATGTGCATCGCTACGCGGACAGATTTCCAGTCTAGGTTGTGCTACCTGGCTTCAGGCCGGTAATTTATTATCCCTACCTGGAGGTGCGTACGCATCGAACCACATACAAAAGACGCGTATTGGGTAGCTGCATACACACACGCTGAGCTACGTTCATTATCGTATCCATGCCATAGGCGCCTCCCTGCACCCCAAATCCCTACGAAACCTTCTGCCACGCGAGAGCGGCTGAGGAGCCCGCCGGGGGCCGCGGCTCCCAGGGGCTCTGTGCAGAGGTGCCCCCCCCCCCCGCCAGCACTCGGCGGCTCGGGGCGGCCCGGGGGCCCGGGCAGCCTGGGAGGGGACGGCAGGCGGCCGTCGGGCTATCACCTCCCGTCTCGGGACTGCTGATGTGGGCAGCGGCCGGGCGGAGGCCCGGTGTGGCTGCGCGGCCCTGCGGGCACCGTCCCCTCGGGCGGGGAAGCGCCGGGAGGTCCCCGCTCCCGGCGGCGGCTCAGGGGCACGTCCCTGCCCCGCCACCCGCACGGCCCCCGTCCCCGCCGGGCCGCGGCCGCGGTCCGCTCCCTCCCGCGGTGCCCGCGGAGCGAGGCGACGGCGCTTGGGGCTGACCTGGATGGTTTGCCTGTTGTACACTTTCACCACGTGAAAATTGAAACTGTAAATCCCTTTCCTGGGCGAGATGAAAGTGCTCCGCTCCGAGTCGAAGTTGCTGCCGATATTCACTAGTACCTGAAAGGGAAGGGCACCGTCAGCACCTCCGCAGGGCCGCCGCCGCCGCCGCCCAGCCCCGATGCCCCGCGGCCGCCCCCGGCCCCCGGCGTACCCCCCCTCCCCTCCCGCGGGCCGGGCCCAGCGGGGCGGCGAGTCCCCGGCCCGGCCCCGCCGCCTTCGCCGGCAACTCCTCTCCTCCCGCGGCGGCGCGCCCGGAGCCCCGCCGCCCCGCCGCGCCCGCCCCACCTGGTCGAAGTAGATGATCATGGTGCGGTTGCTCATCTCGGAGGGCTCGTGGTTGGTGCTGCGGATGGCGGAGAAGGCGACCTTGGCGCTGCCGGAGCGCACGGAGATGCCGAGGGCCGTGCCGGTGGGGTCGGAGGTGGGGTTGGAGTCGCACACCACGAGGCACTTCCCCTCCAGCACGATGGGCTCCGTCTCGTTCTGCCCGCACACCAGCCACGCCGCGCCCAGCAGCAGCAGCAGCCCCAGCCCCAGCCCCAGCCCCAGCCCCAGCCCCGGACCTCGCATGGCGCCGCGCCCCCTTCGCTCCGCGCCGCGCCGGGCGGCACGTCCGGGCTCCGCTCCGCTCGCTCCCTGCCCCGCCGCGCTCTCAGAGCGGGGCCGAGAGCGCCGCGCCGGGTGGGAAGCGGCCGCGAGGAGGCACGGGAGCGCCGGCACACATAGCGCGGGGCGGGGCGGGGCGGTGCGGGTGGCGCGGCGCGCGGAGCGCTGAGCTGCGGTGCTGTGCGGAGCCGCCCGCCGCGCCGCGCGGGGCTGAGGGAAGCGGCGGGAGGCGGCGGCGCTGCCGGGGCTGCCGGCGAGCACAAAGACGGCGCGGGGCGCGGCCCCGCCTCCCCACCGGCCCCGCGCTGGCGTCAGCGCCCCGCGCCCGCCCCCGCCGCGCCCTGCCCAACCGGCGCCCGCCGCGCGCCGCCGCCGCCAATGGCCGCGCAGTCCGTCTTCTGCCACCTGACGCCGCGGCTTTTGTTAGGCGGCGCGGGCGCGGGCGCGGGAGCAGGTGCCGAGCAGCCGCCCGCACCGCACCGCGCCGCGCCGCACCGCGCCGCACCGCGCCGCACCGCACCGCACCGCACCGCGCAGGTAGGAGCGCCGGGGCGCGGCGGCACTCCACGGGGCTGGGGCTGGGGCGGCGCGGCGGGGGGCGCGGGGCGAGAGAGCCCCCACGGAGCGGAGGGGCCCGCGGCAGCTCGGCGAGGACCGGGGTGTCGGGCGAAGCCTGGCTGAGGGCCCGGGGGGCGGAACGGGGCCGCGGGTCTCCGCTTTGCTCCTGGGCGAGGAAGGCTGGAAGGAAAGGGTCTGTGCTGCGCGGCGGGGCAAAGGCCTGCCGCCGTCTCCGAGCGGAAAGAGCTTCACCGGGTGCGCTCTGAGCCGCGGACAGATCCGCCCCTCCCGCGCCCTCCCCGCCGGAGACCGCACCGAGGGATGGGATGCGAAGGGTCCCCCTTCCCGGGGTGTCCGATCGCCGCTGTCTCCTTCAGCCGCCTCGTTCCCATCGCGGGGAGCAACAAGACGCAGTGCCTCCGGCAAGGCTTCCCCAGCAAGAAACTTCAACAGCACGTAGAGACTTCTTCTGGCCGGGCGAGCACCCGGCTGTCGGGGAAAGTGCCACCCCTGGTGCCTGCCCTGCCCCCGGACGGCTCCAGCCTGGAGCGCGGTTTTAGGGCCGGTGTTACTTCCCAAAGTGGAAAGATTGCTGTGCCTTGGTGGACATCCGACCAGTGTTCATTCTGGATGTGCTGGCAAAAAATCATAAACCAGGATCGCAAAAGAAGAGACTTACTGATTAGAACCATTAGAAACAAACCACTGGAACAAAATAATTTTCCAACTACCAGATCTGTTTGCAAAATTAAACTTATATTCAGAGATAAAAACTTACATGGAGTTTGTAGCATCCTCTCTGGGAAACTGAGTATCATCCAAAATTGGGCTCCAGTGCAAATCATTATGAATTTTAGTAAAGGCTTTAATTTATTTTACTGTGTTGTTCCGATTGTGTGGTTCATAAGATTTTGCCTGGCAAATTGATCTCTCTCTGAAAACTGCCACAAATAAAACTTTATTCATATTACTGCCCTGCTAAGTTAAATGTGTGTCTGTAAAGTTGCTCAGACAGAAGTCTGTGAAGTATCAGAGTTTGCCCGTGGGTTGGTACTGGCTGGCGTGGAGGGGACGGGGTGTAGCTATAACCAATGGCATCATACTTCAGAGAGGATCAAAATACCCCACACTTCATTTTAGATGTTCAGCAGTGAAACAGTCTGGAAACCAATGTAGAGGCAAAATGATTATAGGGGAAGGAATGTGGTCAGAAAGGAGTTGGAGAGATAATAAAAAGGAAACAAAAACTCTCCTGAGAAGTCAAAAATGAGATAAAACTGAGTGGGTGGAGCCACAACCTGTTAGAAGATGTGTTATGTTCTAACTTCAAGACATAAGCTTATGATTTATAATGTATTACAAATGCTGACCTTCTTAACTGAGTCCAAAGTCAGAATCAGAATTCTTTAAAAATAAAATTAATATTTCTAAATATTTCTAAGCAGTATTAATAAGGCTAAAGGAAATAAAAATCAGCAAACATGAGCATTTTGCGTCCTTGTCAGTATTGGTGAAATGACATGGGGAAATGGAACCTGATGGAGCACAACTCCGCCCTTTTAAATCTTTTGAGTGCTTGATTGTGTGTTCTTCCGACATACATGGCTCTTTTGTATGTACAAAATATTCATATATTTCTCTTCTAAGATGCTTCTTGTGCATGACGGAAGTCTATTTTCTTGTGCTATAGAGCTTTTTATTTGTAGCTTGCTGATGTGAATCCAGGAGGGGTTTCCCTCCTGAGCTGGAAGTTGCCCTTGATGTTTTGTGGTGATCCCTCCTGGGAGGAAGCAGGGTGGGCCTTCCTCCCCCAGCCACCTTGACTGCTTTGTGGGCTCTGATGGATAGAGTTAACAGAAAGAACAAGAACAGACGGGCCTGGAAAAATGAACAAATCTGTCACTTTTAGCAGAAGCCCTATTCCTCACGTAGGAGGTGGGCAGGCAGGCAAGAGGGGGATGCAAAGTTTCCTGTGCCAGACATGATCATTGCCACAGATTATCAGTCTTGCACATTTGACTAGCACTGTAGCACCCAGCTTCTGCAGTTCTGGCTTTAATAAAGTAACACCAGCCATGCAAATTAGACATTACTTCATTTTCATTAAATGTCACATGCGGCGCTAGGCAGTTATGTTGATTTTCTCTGTATTGACAACAGGCTCTGACTCGTACTGTGAACAAAGAAGAGACGCTCAGCAGGAGGATGTAGATACTGATATATAAGAATATGGCGTAATTAGTGATGTGTGGCAAAGAGCTCCCAAGCTAGGAGTGCGGATTTGCAAATCCAGATGTTTACAGAGGGCCAGGAATTACATTACTCCATCTAATTACAAACTGCCTTGTTAATCAATGTCATCGAGATACAATAGGGCAATTGTTATTCAGAGCAGTGTCAAGGTATTAACAAACTGTAATAGATGTTGTAGATATTAGACTGAAACTAACGTATTTGTCAAGCAGAGCTCTTTGTTTGTATGATGTTTGCTTTTAAGAAATACTTTTGTGGATATGGAGAAAATGTGTGAACTGTCCATTGCACAGTAACTAGCCATGACCTTGATGTTGACAGATTGACCACAGACTATCAGTTTGTAAAACTCTCCTAATGTTTCACCCATGGTTAAAGAAAAACAAACAAACAAACAATTTAGAAATAATCTCGAGGGAAAAAAAATTAATGGAATGGTCCTCATAAGTTTCTGAAGAACCACTTCAGGACCGGTTACTATCCTGCTCAGGTCATGAGAGGGTTGCTTACTTTGTTCCAGAAAAAAATATGGAAAGACCAAAATTACCTGTTTTTTTACCTCTTACAGAAGCAAGTTTAGAGCCCAGAGGTACTGAACTGTTATCTGTAGAAACCCAAATATAGCTTAGGAACAAAGCAGTTCAAATCAGGCGCAGCAGCAACATTACCTGCCCTGCATTACACTGTCAGTGAGCCTTAATCCTGTTTTAGGAAAATCATCCTTAGAAACTCAATCTCACTAGACATTTAACATTAGCTTCACTCACGAAGAAAGCCTCTAAGGGGGGCAAGCATAAGCTTCTCTGAAAACAAGTACAGAGAAATCTACCTTTATTTTTCCTTGGAGAGAATAATTTATTAAGAGTTTAGCTAGCTGTGTATAAAACCATCTTTTCACAGACTACTTGCCTTTTGATTTAATCCTTCTTGAGTAAGAAATGCAAGGTCTGGCCCGTAACTGGATAACTTATATGAAATGCAGTTTGCTCACAGCTCTGAAAATGCAGTTTGTTCACTGTTATATTAGTTTATGAAGTATAAACAGCAAAAAGCAATTCAGGGGTTTATATATGCCCATATAAACTTAAGATAGTTGTCTTTCCAAGCATCTGCTGAGATTCTGTACAAAGTCAGAAGATGGGTGAAAATGAGATTTAGAGCAAAACAGCTCTTGCTGATCCATACTGTGCACTATCTACAACCATCTGATTTGCTGTTGTAAGAGAGGTTTGCATGTATTTACGGTGATTTGCTTATGGTGTCACCTTCAGCTTCCACAGCAAGCAATTAAGGTGTCTCAAAGAGCAGACCGAGTTCAGTGAGAGAGTGCACAGCAGGAGCAGATGAACTGTTAAGGTGCCATCCAGCAGAAATTATCTGTAATGTGCCACACCCTGTAGAATAAGAAAGGCCACAAAGACTTGCCTGCCAGCGCAAGTGCAAGTCGTACACAGCAGAGAGAGGACAGAAAATGGCACAGATAGGCTGGTTCAGGTGCCAGGGGAGAACACCACCAGGCCAAGGGAATTCTCTTGTGATCATTTGTGGTTGCAGGAGAAAGATGGCATCGCTGAGGGTAAAACCCATCAGTAGCACGGACACCTAAAGAGTGCCTGTGCTTTCCAAGGTGTGTACCTGAGAATAACTGCCAGGTGATCGTTCGCATATGTTCATATCCAAACGTTCTGTAATTTTATTTGATCAAATGAAACCAGATTGCTTCCCAAAATTAATCACACACTCCTTCCTACAGAAAAATAGTTCTGACTTTTACTTTCAGATCTCACTCTGGCCAGAGAATATCAAACAAAATAAGATTAGTGTTTTCCCTGTACCTTCATGTGTTTTGAAATGTTCAAAAAGATTGTGACAAAATGTTGAAATAAAAATTCACCTTTTGCAATTCACAACCATGGCAAACCTCAGTCTCAGAAATGGGAATTTCTGATGGATACGGGTAGTTGCAAACAGAAGGTCAAAAGGGAAACTGTTACGCAATCTTAACCAAAGCCGGGATTGCAGCAGTACACGAATATAAAATTGTCTGCCTTGAAGGATCATTGGGCTGCACAGATGTGTTTTGTATATTTTGAAGAACAACACAGTTTATTAAGATAATCTGGATAATGTCATCTACTGCTTTTTTTGACTGCCTGCAATACAGTATTTGAATTCTAATCTCCCATATATATATATATTACATGAGGCAACTTTAAAACTGGGAAAGAATATTAGCTCACTGCTAAAGATATTTGAAAACACCATCCTTGAGACAACTATTAAACATTCTCATTTATACAACCATAATTGTCCGCATGTAGTATAGTGCTGTCAAGCTTTTCTTTTTTCTTTTTTTTAAAAAGTGACATTGGATTTCAGTCTTACCTTAAGAGATGTCTGCTTTACAGCTAGATTTCTGTTGCTGTATTTACTGATAACATGCAAGTTAATTCATTACTTGGATGGAATATTAGCAGGTTTTCTTTCAGGTACAAAAAATTCCTAAGTAAGCAATGATGCCAAGGTCAGGAGCTTGATTTGTTTTTCTTGTCATAGACTTCTGTCAAAACAAGTGCATTGTTACAAATAAATAACTTAAACTGGAAATTAGTCACCATTCAGATAAGTAATTATATTTTAACAGGGCAAAATCCCAACCCAAGCTGCCAGAGAACTCTCAGCTAAAGCCAGCATGGGTTGGAACAGCGTGTGAGCTCACTGTAATTGTAAACGTGGCCACCTTGGTCATGCCGCCTCTTCAGACTTAAAAGAATTAAGACCAAAGCTGTCCAAATGTTAACTGAACCTCCTGATAATTAGGGGTTATTAAGGGCTGTTGGCTGGCTTTATTTTCTACCAAAGTTCTCTTGTATTTGTGGATTCTATTTACGCGCAGAATTAAGAGCTCTGTTTGAACAGGTAATCCAATCTCCTCTGTAATGTAGCCAACGATTTTTTTTTTTTCCTGGCCCGTAACTTTGACCATGTTTCAGGAGGTATGGTGAAACTGCAATACTAAAAATAATCTCATTCAATATATTTTATGTGAAAGGATAAACCAGACCACCTTACAAATGCTGGGTAAAATTATCAATTTTTTTTACTTGCGGAGGAAGCACGAGAGGTGCTGAGGAAAACTTCTCCGCATACATCCTTCCCTCTAGTGGCTGCTCTTCTCAAAGAAAAGTAGCAGCACTTCAGCACTTCTGTATTAGGTACAAAGTGATAGGTATAGGAACGAGCGAAGCTAGCCAGGAAGGAGACAAGTAGCCACAAACTTTTCGGTACCAGAAAATTCAAATCTCCTGATGAGCCCTGTCAAGACAAATATACAAAAGCCATGGATTTGACAATATTTTTGTGAAAAATGCAATGTGTCCTTGAAAGATGATAGTAATTGTGATGACTTGCAAGCAAGGGCAGCTTCTCAGCCACTTTGCAGTCTCTCACACCGATCTTTTTTGTTGGTCTGTCTTGTTTTCCCATATTCCCAGTGCTTGCAGGACTCATGGAGTTAGAAAATACATCAGTAACAGCCCATAAACCAGCTGTCCCTCTTGTATCCCTTCCTTATATTTTTCTCCTATCCACTACACACTTTCTCCCTTTTCTTTGTTCTTTTCTTTTCAGCAGCAGTAAACCCACATCCAAGTCTCCATGTTCATTGCTTACTGTTCTGCTATTCCTCCTCTGGGATTAGTGCCAATCATACCACCCAGCAACCCTTCCCAAATTGCTATCAAAGTGATGAGTCAAAACCACGACTGTTAGGAGGGTGAGGTGGCTGAGACAGTAGGGCAGAATCACAGCTACCCCTAGGCAGGAAACAAGGCTGCAGGGGTACAACCAGGACATGGAATATTTCGTAAGGACTTACTTCTTGTCTGCACACAGCAGGGAGTGGTCACACGCAATGAAGTCCATGCACTGTATTGCATCTCTGGCCAGCTTTTCTAGGCATTGAACCAGGAACTCTGTGGAGTTTAAATACCTCAAATGGAGTGGGTAGGCTAAAAAAAAAAAAAAAAAAAAAATACAGAGGGGGAGAGAAAATGTGCTGGAGTTTCATTCATGTCTTACATGGATGCCAAGCTGTGAGAGTTTTCCAGCCCTTCAGCTGGAGACATGTGTATTCCTCTCTGCTTACTGTCACCCCTTTGCTTTCTTCCATTTTTATTAGTTTTACAGCAGGGTTACTCTCTCCAGCCAGACTAATTTATTCTGGTTCTGAACAGAATGGTCTACACCCTTGTAATTTACAGTAGCTGGGAGATTTCCTTAACACTTGTCATTTACTGCTCTGACAGTATATGATAACAAAGGCTATTAGATACCTCCCCTTTTTCACTGCACATATTAGACATACATGGTACTCAACACAGAAACTATTATGGGGCAACGCCACAGTGCATCCCAGGACACACTTCCATCAGAAATCAAAATCTGACAGGACGATGATGACTATCAGATCTAGGGGGTTAACTTTTAACTGTAAGTTACTAGCAATTAAAATCCTGATATTAATATTGCATTAAGGGCTCCTCCTTCAGAGTAACTAATTTGTTATTCAACCAGTTAAAAGTGTCTATAGCCTTCCCAGCAGAATTTAGAACAACTCATGGTTAAAGAATAAATCTTTAAAATAATGGATTACTTACAAGATCTTTGAACTTCTACTGGGACAATTCTTGCTGCATTTATTTCTTTCTATGTTTGGATGGGAAAATTATGAGTAGTTATGTGTATTTTCAGCAAAAAAGTAAAATAGTAAGTTCCATCAAACACTGACTACAGCTACTTTTTATCATAAAATTTTACAAATTCCCCACCAGTGAGCTCATTAGTGTAAATGATAGAGCCTTATCTCAGGTTTAAAGTCAGCATTTTTCCTTAGCTACCAAACAGCCCATTTTCTTTCGTGACATGGTAATGGCGGACTTTACTCCAGAGAGCAGGGAAAATATTCCTCTCTGTTCTTGCAGGGCAATTGAGTAGGGCTGGTAAAAACCCAGCAGACTGAGTGGGATTTCAGCACTGTCAGTATCCTTCTGGAAGCCTTTTCTAAAAGGAGCAGAGCCTTTGCAGGGGAGAGAAGTGCACATTACACCACAAGCCTGTTGTGAGGGGCAGATGTCAAGGGATGACAGAGGAGGAAGGTTATTTCTAAAGAAAATAATAGGCTCTCCCTGTTCTCCCTCCCTATTCTACCCTCCAAAATCTTTGTGACATACAAGCATTACATGACATATGTGTTAGTATCCCAGGATAACATCAGTGTTGCTCAGCACACACTGGTACCTTACCAGAGCTGGGAAACTCCAGAGTCACCCTGGCAATAGGCACAGGTAGTGGAGGTCTCTTCCTCACTTTCCAGGAGCACCTGCACAGGTAGTGGTAAGAACAACAGGGTTGAGCTCTTAAAGAAACTGGCAACTATAGATAAAGATAACGCTTAAAAATTTTCAGTTGAAAATGATGACTTCAGTGGCAGAGAGAGGGGGAAGGGAGGGCAAAACCCTGAGCACCAACCAAATTCTCCTGATTTACAGCTGGAAACGACTAGCCTAGTAACTGTAGGGTAAACCTGTAAGCCAGCATACAAACACTGTTCCATACTGCTTATGGAACTCTGCTTTTAATGTATAGTGATCTGTTGCATTCATCACAGTACATCAAAATAACTCTAATGAACACAGTCGAAGGCTAAAGCTGGACTGTTCAGAGGGCTCACAGTGTTTGGGTTAGCTCTTCAGAAAGGGGGAGGTCATTATGTCCAGTGTTCATCTACTGCTTTTAAGGAGTTCTTTGTGGCTCTGAATGAGAGCCCCATCCTCCAGTACTCCTTCAGGCAAAATCACATTTGGCTCCCAGCAGTGCTGGGGAGCCCAGCTCATGTCCGCACCCACAACTCCTGGGGGGCCGAGTGGGTGCCTGGCATGCCGGGCCCCCAGAAGGGGCCAGCGGGCTCCAGCAGCTCAGCTCCGACCTCAGCAGCAGGCAAGCTGCAAGGCAGTTTGCTTGAGTGACGTGAGAGGGAAAATATGATAGCTGCAGACTGGAGAGCCTTTTCTGGTGAAACGCAAGCAGTCTCCAGCAGTGCAACAAACAAAATAACAAAGAGATGTGGATACGTACATTTTGTTAAGTTTGAGTTAAAGGCTGGAGGGACATAGCTGTTTGTGCCATAAACTCAGCAAAGATTTCTGAAGGAAACCTTCTGTCCTTAGAGTCAAGCACAATGTAGTTCGATAAAAATCCTGAAAGGAAGTAAAATACCTTAATTTGGGGAGGAGAGAAAATATCTCATAGAAAACAAAATGTCTTCAATTCACTAATTGGAACAACACTGTTTAAATATTAAGCTGTGAAACAAAGTATCATTATTAATTTGGCTTGGGTCAAGCAGCGCATTCCCTCCTCTTAATTCTAGATTTCTGATTTTGCAGTGAGCTGGGCCTGCGTTTCCCCTGTGTGGGCAGGTCCCCCCCTGCGACAGCATCCTTTGGAGTGCTGATTCCCTGTAAAGCTCCATCCAAAGCCTATCAGGCTCAGAGTCCATTTTTTCTTTCATCTTCTCTCAGCGTTGAATTTACCACACCATCCGTGGATTTGGATGTTTTATGTCATTTCTGGAACTGCATTTGCACTACAAGATAAGGGGAGAAAAAGAATAATGAGCACTGCTTCACATGAAGAGTGGACTTTTAGATTTCCATTTTTTTCAGGTTCACAGAGCACAGAGAAGTGCCTCATGTTGCAGTAAGCTCTGGGCCTGCTATAAGGCTCAGGGGAGTGGAGAAGGGTTTTTTTTATTTACTGAGCATCTCAAGGACCTCCTCGATGGCACCAGTGTGGAGGATGACTGGGATATGTAGGCAGTTCTGCTCTTCCCCAGTGGCCAAATCTACTTGTTTTGGAAACTGCTGGTGTATGTGAACTTCAGAGGAGATACAAATTGCACTTCATGTAGTTGTGGCTACTACTTGGGCCAAATTCCCATTTACACTGGAGTAATTTTTGCATATATGTTAAATACCAGAGAGGTGGAAAGAATTGTTAATGAATATCGGTACCCGGTTCTTCATCTACACTGCCTCCACATGTTCATTTGATCCCCTGAAAAAAAAATTTCGAAGTTAAGCCTGTCACAAATATCATATTTTCTTACATATTCCTTCTTCTAACTATACCCACAAGCAGATTGTCCATCAGTGCTGCCAGCAGCTTGTGACAAACTGCTGTTTCAGTAATTACTGAAGGTCTGTATTACGTTTGTGATGCTGTTCACCGGAGGGGTTCAAACCTAGAAAGACAGGCATCATCATTTTTCTTTTGAAGCTGAGACCAAGCCTGAGTCACTGGGCTGGCCACTGACTGGCTCAGCAGATCAGTAGTGGCACCAAACATATTGTATTTATTGAATATTATGGAGGGGAACAATGAGATACAGGATGGTAACAACAGTGTTACAAAGGGAGCTCGACAGCACTGGATAAGGAATCAAGTCAGGTATTGGCCAGCCACCAGGATGAGCATATTTATAACAAAGATCATCTGAGGGTCAGAATCAGGACATAAAGGGAATCTGCTTTGTTTGCAGTCCCCTATATTTGGAACAATCCACACTTCACCACCATTGTTCAGCAAGTCTTTAGGGTACAAAAATGCTTCTGTATTTACCAAGATTTTAATAAAAATTATGTTTTTCTTTTGCACTTGATGGCTTTTTTTATTCTTTTAGCTTTTCAAGTAAGCTGGGACTTCTTCATTTGGGTTATGTAAAATATTTACCTATGGAGAAGCCTACCTGCATTCAATGACTCTGCACCACACCATTTTCTTACAGGGTCAGCAAAATTCTTAAAGGCTGGAGTGTAAAAATTGTGTTGCATTGCATTTGCGCATTGCCTTTCCTATATCCACAGAAACTCACCTCACTTGCCTAAGACCTTTTGCATACTAGGTTTTATTTACAAATTGGCAGTAAAGTGCTGTAGTCTCTTTGACAGTTTGCAATTAATTGCACACAATCTGTTTAGGCTTCAAGATGCACCTTTCATAAATGATGATATATTCCAAAAGGCAGTCCAATAGACTGCTTTGCATATTGCATATATTTTTCATATTTCCAAGACAGGACATATGCAAAATCATTTTACTGTGGCACAAACATGGGAAAGATGATTTGGAAGAAAGGCCAGAGGCCAGAGATTCTGTTTCTAATTCTTTCACTCACCTGATGCAGACTGTGGGTAAGTCATCTAATATTTCTCTGCCTTTCTTCTGTGTCTGCACAAGGTTGTTTATTCTTCTAAGAGCTAGAATTCAGTGAATGAAACTTCAATTTATTATTGTTAATATATTCCAATAAATGGTTGCAGTGCTTTAGCATTGCTTTGAAGTCAGTCAAGTAAGTATTAAAGAAATAGTGAATTGCAAGAAACGGCAGTTCAGTCTATCTGATATGCCTGCATTGAAATGTTACTTGTGGGATGACCTCCTCAGAACAAGAAACTGATAAAGGTATATGTGCTAAATGGATCCCAGAGTCTTGAGAAGCTTCTTCTATTTCACTCATCTATTGTGTAAAGAGTGATGTGAGTCATGTGGCCCAAATCATTAAAAGCAACTTTTACAACATAAAGCATTTAAATGTGCCAGTAAATACCTTATATTGGCACCATACCTATCACCACTCTTACAACTAGCTCCTACCTACTTTCATTATCGTGTCCTTCCTCGCACCCTGTCTTACTGTTTTGAATTATGGGCAGCTCTTGGAAAAGCAACATACACTTTAATTATACGTGTAATACCATAATTGAATCAAACTACTTTGTTTCCCCAGAAAGCTATTCTTTATTTGCTGGCAGGCTGCTTGTTTGTGATCCTAGCATTGTCAGTCACATCAGGAAAGCCATCTTAGTCATAAAATAGCTATTGTAGAGGAAGTATTATTGGTTCTGTATGGGGCTCTTTAGCAGTAATTATGTACAGCTTTTAGTAATTTTGAGAGTCACCCAAGCATCATTGATACAAACCATTTGCAATGACATGCAATGATGCCTGTACAGTATTTTTACAAGAAAATAAAATAAGACATTTTGGTAGTAACATGTAAATTAGCCTTGAGGCTTGCAATGCAATGCTCATCAAGTGTGTAACATTTAATTACAAGACCACTGAGCATGAGTGAGGTCCTTTGAGCTTTTCATCCCTACAACAGATTCTCCCACTGAACTGGCAATTTGAATCCTCTCATCAGATGTGGAGCGAATCCACCGCTCCCTCAGCAGGCCAAACTGGCATTTAAGGGACTGATGTCTTTCAGGACCCTATTTGGTAAAGTACTTCATGGAGCTACTGGTGCTTGAGACACCTTGTTGAATCCCATCTGTGAGGAACTGAGAACTGCAGGCACTAGGTATAATGTACCATCAGCCTGTAATCAGAGGGAGTTGCACCTAAGGTAGAAGAGCTCAGACTGGGCCATTCTGATTTTTACCTTAATAAACAAAATCATACTGCACTTCAGGAGCTACATACTGTGCAGTGTCTTCTCACATTCATGCAGAACTGGTTGCTTCTGACATGCCTAAGTGTACAGGAGCATAGGAACCTCCAGCAATCCTGTGTTCTGCGCTGAATCAGTGCAGTTTGCATCCACTTGTGCATGGAAGTGTGGATTGGATCTTTCGTTGGGACCAGCCCCTAGCACAAACAAAACTAAATTATTATTTGTCTCAGCCTTTACTTCTAGATGCTTCTGAAAAGGCAGTGAATGTTTTGTTGTGGGGTCTAGGTTTCAGGCTGGGTACCTATTTTCTAAATCTTGGGCTCTGATATTCATAAGGTGGCTGGTGTGGCCAAAGAGTGGTAAAACTAGGGAGAAATGCCACAAGATGGATTAAATACATTAAATAAATCCTCCAAGCCCATTCAGTGCTATGTAACTGCCTACCATCTACAGATACCTTGCCATCCTCCTGTTAGGGTCGCCAGCGGAGATGCCTGGGGGTCCACTGACAAACCAGAGGACTACCAAGTGCCTAAGAAGATACACGCAAAGGTTTCACTTGTTCATGGTCTCTCTCCAAGACTGACCATGCATGATATGTAATGAACAACCATCCTCCATCTGTTTCTTTCTCTGACTGACTTTCCCCGGCCTCTGACAAACACCTTACATGCTCTTGACCAGTTCAGAGCCCAGTGACAATTGTCCCCAGATTTTGGGAGCTTGTGAGCCAGGCCCACACCCCTGAACCAGAGTTCCCAGTCCTCATCCAAGAGAAACAGGACTGCAGCAAAGGTGGGGAAAAGGGACAACCAGGAGACTGGACTGTAAGTCTCTGGCGGCACTCAGAAGGACCAGAGAATGCTGTGCAGAGCTGTTGGCAGCTGGTTACCTAAATACTGTATATATTGTGAGCTTCTGTTTGGGGCTCATAGACTCTCTGTTAACGTGTTTTGGTTTCTGGCTGCATACATTATTCTCCAAGTTAAACCCTCAATGAATGCACTCGTGGGTGTTTTTCATGAGTAAATCTACCAGCTTAGTGACAAAGCTAGAAAAGGACGTATGTGGAAATTGCAAAGTATCTCATCCAGGTAAATTCTGGCAAACAGTTACAGTTTACTAAGTTTTGCCTAGTCTGATAATGAATGTTTGTCGTGGTTTAACCCCAGCCAGCAACTAAGCACCACGCAGCCGCTCACTCACTCCCCCCCCATCCAGTGGGATGGGGGAGAAAATCAGGAAAAGAAGTAAAACTCCTGGGTTGAGATAAGAACGGTTTAATAGAACAGAAAAGAAGAAACTAATAATGATAATGATAACACTAATAAAATGACAACAGTAGTAATAAAAGGATTGAAATGTACAAATGATGTGCAGGGCAATTGCTCATCACCCGTCAACCGACACCCAGCCAGTCCCCGAGCGGCGAATCCCTGCCCCCCACTTCCCAGTTCCTAAACTAGATGGGACGTCCCATGGTATGGAATACACTGTTGGCCAGTTTGGGTCAGGTGCCCTGGCTGGGCATGAGAAGCTGAAAAATCCTTGACTGTAGTCTAAACACTACTGAGCAACAACTGAAAACATCAGTGTTATCAACATTCTTCACATACTGAACTCAAAACATAGCACTGTACCAGCTACTAGGAAGACAGCTAACTACATCCCAGCTGAAACCAGGACACACTTCAATGTTGGGAAGCCAGATTTTTTTCAGAACATTAACAGTAGCTGTCCTAGATCGAGTCATATCCCTTGCCACATCCAGCAGGGCAGCCAGTTCCTCAGGCTTCTCATTTTCCAGCATGTAGAGAACTGGGACGACATACACATAAAGTTGTCTGTAACAAGTAAGTTAGCAAATACATTTGCTACACTAGGTAGACACTGAAAATGAAACTCCTGTCCCCAGCAAACCTACAGAATAGTGTTTTCTCTCTCAAGCATACTTGAAAACAGCATCAGTTTGGGATTTTGAAATCGCGAATTGATTTTCTATTTGATTCTTGTAATCAAGAAGTTAATTAAATTAATTTCAATCAATTATTTTAATCAAATTCTTGTAAACTTTCCTTCCTCCTGACATGCTAATTTTGTCAACTTCAAGTATTCAAAACTCAGAAATGAGGAGGCCCTTAAAATTTTGAGCAAGACTAGACTGTTATAGAGTTTACTTTTTTACAACAGTGTTTGTTTCTTTCCCCCTTTACCTTTCTTTGTTTTGGGTTTTTTTTTATGTAGCTCATCAAAGATAGAGACTAAAAATGTGGATAGAAACTTTCTACACTTTTTTTAAACAAAGGCCAAACTTTGCACATACTTATGTAGCTCCAAGCTTTATGACTTTAAGAAAACACATATGAAATTACAACATTGTCCTGGTTTCAGCTGGGATGTAGTTAGCTGTCTTCCTAGTAGCTGGTACAGTGCTATGTTTTGAGTTCAGTATGTGAAGAATGTTGATAACACTGATGTTTTCAGTTGTTGCTCAGTAGTGTTTAGACTACAGTCAAGGATTTTTCAGCTTCTCATGCCCAGCCAGGGCACCTGACCCAAACTGGCCAACAGTGTATTCCATACCATGGGACGTCCCATCTAGTTTAGGAACTGGGAAGTGGGGGGAGGCAGGGATTCGCCACTCGGGGACTGGCTGGGTGTCGGTTGACGGGTGGTGAGCAATTGCCCTGCACATCATTTGTACATTTCAATCCTTTTATTACTACTGTTGTCATTTTATTAGTGTTATCATTATCATTATTAGTCTCTTCTTTTCTGTTCTATTAAACCGTTCTTATCTCAACCCAGGAGTTTTACTTCTTTTCCTGATTTTCTCCCCCATCCCACTGGATGGGGGGGGAGTGAGTGAGCGGCTGCGTGGTGCTTAGTTGCTGGCTGGGGTTAAACCACGACAAAGTGTTACCTTTTTATGCAAGTAGTAGTCACAACAGCATGCTCAATCTTTGCTATTTTATGATTAGTGTTCTCATGTCCAATCAATAAAACCCCAGAGTCTCTCCCTGTAATGGCCATTTTGCTCAGTCTTTCCAGTAGGGAGGTCTATTTAGCAGCAGGTTTTCAGCAGACCAAAATGTGGAATCAATAGCCTGAGAATAATCTGCCCACTTGTCTTTATGAAATATTTGTATTTTTCCATGCAAGTTCTAACAGACCAAATGACTTTTCCAATATGTAAGGGTTTAGTGTCTGGTATGGAAATGCATCAACTACACAATTGCCAGCACATGTGATAGGATCTCTCAAGGTCACTAGTGAATTGACTGAAGAGCTTCAATAAAGCTTTAAAGTCAAGTCATGCAGATACAGAACACCCACCTAAATGGTTACAAATTGCCTGTGAGCGACTACAGCATGTAGGTGAGTGTAGCCTGGGGAGGACATGCAGCTTTCTTCTCATGAGCTCGCCCCACACACCCTACCTCCCTTCTGTTACATGAGACAAAAATCAAAAAGCTCTCTGCTGTCTGTATACCTTACCTAGCGAAGCGACGCTGATGCCAGCCTCCTTTCTCAGTTGTTTTTACCTGCCTGTGTGGTTGCAGCCCAGTGCAGTACATGACAGCAACCCACTCCTCAGTCTGTCCCTCAAGCGGAGAGCAGGGGTGGGGAGCATGCACATCTGCATTCTGTCCCCCAGGTACCCCTCTCTGGTTTTAACTGTACCATGGGACCATTTTTTCCTTTGAAAAGTAAATACAATACATTTATTATTAATAATTGCAATGACAATGGTGATTTAAGAGGACTTAAAAGCTATTCACAATTAGTTTCTTGACTCCTTTAATATAGTCACAAGAATACAGTAATCTCCACATGTCTTTTCTGATCTGGGATATATCTGTTCTTATCCTGGCTTTCAAAGGAGAAGCCCTCAGCAAAGGGTCTGAGGTTACATTTCCATTTTTAGCTTGGTTTCCTAAGGAAATGAGGGTCATGCCATTGCTATCTGTCTGTCTGTCCTTGTTTTTCTCTCATATTGCCTTACAGGAACTTTCAAGCCTGTCAGTCAATCTCAGCCAGAATAAAAAAGCATTGTAAGTCTCAAGAATAAATACGTGCCTGTAAGACTTCATGGATGCTTTTGGTTGGAGAGCAGAAGGAAACACAAATTAGAGCTCTCGCCGAGCAAAGGTGAGGAAAACGCAGCTGGTGCTGTCTGCAGGGCAGCAGCCAATGGGCAAACCAAGGCCAGCCACTCATCGGCACGAGGCTAAGTTTGGACAACCCAGGGCAGAAATGGCTTCTTGGCAGGGGAGGGTGCAACAGTGAGACCCTGCTGCTCCCACGGGTACAGGGCACCTCTCCCTTGCAGGCAGGTCTCTAGTTCTGCGCTTCACAGCTGTAGTTACAATTCTATCATCAAATTCTGCCCTTCCTGCCAAAATAGGATGTTTTGCAGATTACACATGGCAATACCATTCTTGTTCTAGAGAGATTATAATTTAGGAATATAAATTATATTCACTCCTAAAACCTACTGTCTATCTAAATTTTGGAGTATAATCTCACTGTATCAAAAACATTTATCTGTTCTCAAATAGGGCCTGATCCTTTCTTTAATGTAGCTAAAGCAAAGCTCTCACTGAATTCAGTGATGCAGGACCAAACTTGGGCTGTGCTGCTTTGTATTTGGTTAGTAGTACTTGAAAGGATAAAGTAAGCACATTTTTTGTATATACTTCCTATGTAGCAGTACTGTGTGGTAGGCAAAAGCAGTGAGAGAAATCCCTACAAAAATAATTAAAAAAAAAAACAACCGATGGTAGCAAAGAAAAAAATTCACCATGAAAAAAAACCCACAAAATGAACAGGTTATGAAAGCTACTCTGAGGTTTCCACCGCTATCATCTCAAGGTTTTATTATCAAATATCAAAAAATCATTACTGCAATATCAAAACATTCATAATAACAATATAAAAATTCTACTCAATCTGTTCCTGCAGGGATCTGATCTAAAAATCCACAAGAAAAAAAAATAATTGCTGTGAAAATGGCAGTTAGCCAGTTCAATCATTCTGCCAACCTGGTTCTATAATTGTACACTAGTCACTGCATTTCAGTGCCACCACTGTAGATAACTTCAAAAGAATTGCTCAAGCAAACAAACTATAACCAAATCAGACAAAATATGAAGCCTTTTAGAAAAGCTCATAAATGCTGTTATCAGGTGCTCTATTTGTGGCTTCATGTCTTTTTATATCTAGCATAACCGACTCCCTATCATTTAGAAATGATAACTTATAAACCCTACCTTGCATCCTCCTGCAAAAGACCAGTTGTCAACAACTTCAACGTTCCCCAGATTTCCTTACCTTAAAAGCAAGAGGTAAAAATAGTTCATAATGGCAGTATTTTGGGAGGGATCATTCTCCTTTTACTAGCATAACAAGAAAAGGAAAGAAAGCTTTCTGGTCCAGTTCATCCAGGGTGATCTGCTTCATTCTTGTTTGACATCTGAAACCCTGAGTGTGACCTGAGATTTATAACCCCACTCAGCTCTTTGTAGTGCACTGTTGTATTTAACAGATATTTATAAAAGCCTCCTGTACCTGGGAACAAATCATAAATATGCACTAGTAACAGACATTTGTCTTTTCTTAAGCTTAAAATAAGTAAAACTCACTATACTTCCATTATAACTTGTAAAATGTATACCTTTTATGGATGGCTTTCTTCTTGAATGTGTGGGTAGCAGATGGCCCTTCTGAATCCCAGAAAATGAAGAGTTGGCTGACTAGACCAAACCAAGAAGGTTTAAAATTTGAGGGGTGTACACAGGAATGACAGGGTTAAACCAGGATGCTTTCAGTTGGACAAGCTCATGTGAGCCTACTCTGTGATTTTACATGTGGGAAAAGTACCCAGCCCCCGCAAATTGAGATCTGTGTAGGTGAGGAACATCAAATCAAAATAGCATGTAAGCAGAGTGCAGATCTGGCTTGTATATATTATATACTGCCTACATGTCCTCGGCTTTTCTTCTGCTACAGGCAGACTGTCTGAAGTCACCCTCCAGCCTTTCAGTGGATAATCTACTTCCTGACAATAACTAGCAAAAGACTAACATTGCACTTGGCTCTGCAGTAGACTCAAAACAGCCCACAGGCACAGCACAGGGTCAGCCTGCTGCTAGGCTGTTTGTTTATTTTGGTTGACATTTTCCTTTGTCGAGAATCTGTTCCTTGTTATTCAGTATGTATAGCCCTGCACATATCCTATCTGTTTAACTGTCTTTGGATAAAAGTGGGTATTTTCCCATGTCAATAAATGTTCTGGTGTGAAGCTGTGAACTGGCCTCCGAGAGAACCACCCCCCGCTGAGTATCTTACTTCTGCATTGAGTTTTCTTTGTTAATCTTGTGCAAAATAAGAAGGCTTTCTGTCTAGCAAAAACCCATCATTAATTTTTCATATGAGCACTAAAGTCTTGAACAGAATCCTTGAGTGGCTTCAAAGAAAATGGAATAATACAACCAAAGAGGTACATTTTCCTTTTCCCAATCTTAGTTATTTGATATTTTAGGAAAACTTTTTAACGCAGAACTACAGTTCTCTCAGCTTCACAGTGACACATTCATTCTGAAGATGACATTTGACCTTCAACTTTGTCCTTCATTAGCAGGATTACACCTAACCACTCCTTCATTTTACTGCAAATGAGACAGATGCAATGTGTATTCTGTTTGGCCCCAGCATTAGGATTATCCCAAGAGTGGCATTTATGTTCTTGTAGTTCCTTGGTATAAATAAATATCAAAGTAGGAAGACCAATCTGTACTCCACTAGGAATAATAAACTAAAATAATATGGCACGGATTCTGTTTGGCTTGTCTAAATGTGTTTTTATGATTGTATATGTTTATGGCTTTCTCACACAGCCACCATGAATTCCAGGCAATTAAAAAGGACATGAGTTCCAAAGCATTTTAAAAGGGGATTTGCTTTCCAAATGGTATGTATTAAAAGCAGAATACATTTTTTTGACAGAGCTACTGCAAAGTCAACAGTCACACATTTCCCCTGCTTCAAATTTCTTCCCCTTCTTCTCCCACCTGAAATAACTAATTAGAATATTTCTGTAAGTTGAGAAGAAAGGCAGGGAAATATTCCTTTTAACTTTGCACATACATTAGACGCATTGCTAGCTTAAGACTTAGCCTGCAGGCCCCAGATTTGAAATTAGCTCAGAGGGAGTATATAGCAGGTCTTGTATTGGGTGTATCAACCTGCCTATACACCGTATCATCAGCTTTCTCAGGTTGAACCCATCCAGTGTCACTGTGCGCATGATTGAGAACAGTTCTGTCCTTGCTGCACACTGCCCAGTGTTCACCCCCACTTGACTGAGGGGCACAGATTTTTCAGTCATGGGTGTAGAGAAGAACTTTAATTGCATAAGTAAATAATTCTGCTGCAACCTACCTTGAACTGTATGGTCTGTGGGGTATCATGAGTTACTGAACAAAGAAGTAAAAATATGAGCAGTGAAGAAGCAGTACTTTAGATCAGACCGTTAAACATTTTTGGCTTGCTTTTGTTATTTACATCAATTCAAATAGAGATCAAAGGGCTGAGAGAAAAAAAAATAAACAATTTTCCATTTACGAACTAAGTCCAGTTTCAAACGTTATGTTCAAGAAATACTTCAGAAGACTAGAAAAAACTAGATTTGATAGGTAAATCAAACAGGTATATTTTAAAAAGGTAAAAATGCATTGTTCCTCTGTCATGTCACTGTCCCTAGCCACATGACTTTATAGATGAGAAAAATGGAAGAGAGAAGGAGATAAAGCTTGATATTTTGCTCTCTCCAGTAATTTCTAGAGATTATGATTCCTTGATTATAAGTAATCTCTACCCTGACTCACAAAGTCTCCCACAGCAGTCAGTGAACCAGCTCACGGACTTAGATGTTAACAGCATAAAATTTCAAAATTTGGCCAGATTCATCATGAAAGGAGAATTTCTTAAAGAGTATAGTCTCAGCAGTCACTCATCTGTTCATAACACATCTGAAACAAGCACCTGAAATCTCTGCAAGGTCTGGGGACATGGTATTGTAGTTCCAGCAAGTCCAACTCTTTGACAGACAATGTATGTAGGCAAACATACATAGAAATTCTGGCTCAAGGCTCCACAATTTTGAAATTCTTTCAAAGTCCACAAATAGCTGTATTTTATGGGAAAATCACTAGGGATTTCTGCCGCTTTGGTCATAAGACATTGCCTCTTCTGCACTGTTCACTGTATCTTTGGTCCATCCACCTATTACATAGGTATTTTACTGGGTGCATAGTCATAAAGAGAACTATTATCCCATTGTGCTTAAGCACAGAAAGCCAGCTGTGTTAATAAAAATGTATAATCATGTCATTATTAAATATTTATATTGTTGTAGCACCAAGAGACCAACCCTGTCAGGTTTCCTGTGTTAAATTTTTAATGAACGGTAGTCCCTGACAAGCTGACATGAGTCTGTGAATGAGCAGAAATTGACACTAGCTTCCTATGTTTCCAGAGGAAGGGTGTAAATCCTGCCCAGGCCTCTTGTTTAGCAATGATATCCCTTCTGGAGATAAAACAGGCACTCCTGAGATAACCTCTGCCAGTAGCAAGGCAAAGAGGGAAAACCCTTATGAGCCAAAAGTGTTTCCAAAGGCAAGAAGTAGCAATCCTGTGCGTCCGGGGAGGTTAGGGAGGCAGGAAAAGAAAATAAGCAGAATGGGGAAAGTCCAGCTTATTATTTGAAAATTATAGCCCGATTTTTACATGTCTATTCAAACCAAGTTCTGCCCTAGGAAAATTATCCATCATTAATGAACACTCCCAAGCTGGCTGTTCGGTACTGGCCTATAGCAGCAGACCCAGAACTGCCCAGGGAGAGAGCTGCGCTGCAGGAGCCAAGCTCTCCTTGCCTGGGCAGAAATTCTCATGCTTGTCTATTACAACAGGAAATGTTTTGAAATCTGAACAATGCAGGAGATCTGAGGGCAGACAGCACAGATAATGAAAAGAAAAAAGAACTATTACTTGGAAATGATTGTTGCTTTGTCACTTTTCCTTAATTTCCTCAGTAACTGGTAGAAACCGTTCCTCAGAAAATATTTAGGAAATAACATCCATAACACCATTTCCCTGCCTCAGTCTTAGCCATTGTTTCCATCTTTTTACTTTTGATGACAGGTGAGATTCAATTGTAGACCTTTTTATGAATACTCAGTGTATAAATTATGCAGATTAAAGTCTCTAATTTCAGAGTAAATTTCAAAGATTCTCCTCACCTTGAGATGTGTAACAACTGTGTAACACTTTTATCCAGTTCTTCCAAGGCTTTATGATGAAATAAAAATTTTTGTTTTAAATAATGCCCATAAAATCCTTACATTCCCTTATGAAAGCAGAAGCTGGAAGAATTAAATAACAAGGTTTAATCTTCAGTTAATTTGTTAAACTCAGGTAAATAATACTGATGTATTTACATGTTACATAACACTGTAACATATAATTTGAAAGGAAAACTGTTTTTTGTAGTTTTTAATTGATTATGGTCTATGGCTAGAACAAACTGACCAGGAGGCAGACCTTCACCCAGTGCAAAGTATTTCTGAAGTTAATGCAGCAAAAGCAGTGTACATCAATAAAGAACTAAAGTATTATCAAGGCTCTGATTCTAGAAAAAAACCCTGTGGTGATCCACACTGAAATTGAGGGAACTGCACGTGGGGGACAAGGATTCAGCTGTTTGGATTTTTTTAGGCTCAGGGCTCAAGGTCAGGAAATAATTTCCTGCACTGCCATTTTCATTTTTGAGCCTTCCCTGGTTACTTCTCTGCAATACAATGAAGAAAATTTTCCTCATTCCACAAAAAGTTTTTGGATATCAAATAAACTTCTTGTCAGACATTGGCATGGAAGAGATCTCTCAAACCCACCAGCTCTAATAGGAAATACTTCCCTCCAGTAGAAAGAAGACCGGCTTTCAATGGATACTTTATGTAAAATGAACCAGTTTGATCAGGAGCAATTTAACAAGGCTTTGGAGTAATCTGTTGCTTCATGGCTGGTAACTTAGTAAGGATGCAAAAGGTATATATATATTTGTGTGTCTGGTTAAATGTCAGAGACATCTGAACAGCAGATTCCTGCATTTCTTGCATGAGCTCCCTGACTGCTGAGCTGCTGGCCACACCAGCACAGGCAAAGGCCTCGCTCAGTTTCAGCCTTGTAAAAATCAGTATTTTGGCTCCTACAAAATGGCTTTGGCTTTGAAATTTGGTGCCTTACAATGACACACAACTTACTGGAATATTCCCAGTTAACCTGACTTGCATGTTTTGCTATTAAGCCCCAAAATGTTAAGATGGCACCAAAACAGAGAAATATGAAATTATCTTGAAAATCATGAGTACATTCCTGTTTGTGTTGCATGACAATTAAACAGCTGAAGGTCAGCTACAGTCTTACAGCTATTACGTTTGGATTGCTGTGTGTCACAAGCCTTTTCACAAGAACCTGACAAATCTCTCTCATTAATAACAAATGACAGTCTTGGTGGTGCTACAATGCATGTTACATTTAATCAATTTGCTATTTGTATTCATTATGTACATCTCCTATTTTGAGTCATGAAAAATTGAAAAGTAATTACAACATGGAAGAGCATCATGGATAACAAATGAGATAAGATGAGAAAAAGCACTATTAATTGGTCAGTTGTGCTTGTCAGTACATTTAAAGTAATTAAGGCAGGGAATGAGATAAGACAATTGTAGGCCTTTAAAGTAAAACAGAGCATCAGGATAACCACTGGTATGGTGCCCTGGTTGTGACAAAAATTCAATCATCTAAACATGTTCGGTGTTAAGATGAGCTTTAAAGAGCTGTTTAACTACAGATGTCACTTAAAGAAATCAAAGTAACTTGCCTGAGTGAAATGTAATTGTAATGCCTGGTAGCATGACCACACTATAAATAAGTCTGTCAGCATTTCCATTATAGCCCCCACTGCCAGGGGCTGCTAACTCATCTCTTTTACATTTCAACAGCCTCAAAGAGGGCAACAAATTAGTGACTCAG
This sequence comes from Haliaeetus albicilla, assembly GCF_947461875.1. NCBI lineage: Eukaryota > Metazoa > Chordata > Aves > Accipitriformes > Accipitridae > Haliaeetus > Haliaeetus albicilla. The sequence continues at coordinate 15,816,386 of NC_091492.1, forward strand.
ATGTCTATTTCTGTACTAAAAAAAGTAAGAACAAGTTAAACTTTTTTTAATCAAGAGAATATCGAAATGCTGACAAACTTTTAGGATCTCATTTGCATTTTCCTGTGAATCAGAGCTTAATGTAAGTATTACCTTAAAAAATGGAAGTGGAAGAAACCATGTGTCTCTATGAGACAGAGACAGGCTGATGCAGTTTTGCACCTTGGTAAAACCTTGAAAAGTGGAACAGCCACACTATCTGCATTTAATGAACAGCTGCTGAGTACTTCTACCTGTTAGTTTATAAGCCTTTTACCAAACCTATTAGTCCATACTACTTCTGTTGCGGGTATACATAAACACATAAGAACAAAGGCCCACGTTCAGAAACAATGAATGTGCCTAATTTAATCTTGAACAGAACTTTGAGGAACTTGCATGTGTCCACAGCCAGCACAGTAGTTGGGGAAGTCCTCTGCCCAGCCATTTCCTCTGGGCCCCAGAGGTAAGTAACTCTCTGGGCTCCACAGTCTCAGCCAGGATCAAACTGAACAGTACACTTACATCTGGACCCAACCAGTGCAAGCAGCAAGCATCCCAGGGGCTGGTCCTGGTAAGCATGCTGGATTTGGCTTCTTAAAAATGCAATTATGGGTGCTACTTCAAATTAAAATGTCTGACACCTAAGATAATACTCAGAAGAGTAGAGCGTAGACTGGGCTGGTCACAGGCAGTATTCTGTGTCTGCATGGTAGATCTTCCTGAAAAAAAAACAAAAATCTAGAATTAAAATTCATACATCAAGTCCTTAATAACTACTTTTTGTGCTTCAGAATTAAAATTAATCCTTATAATCATGCTTTAGGAGAGGCAGTGGTCAGGGGTTCCTGCTATGCAGAGTCACAAGTGTAAACCTGAGACCATTTCTGCTGAAAAGGGTAGCTTTAAGGTTGAATTTGAACAGAAAACAGAGTAAAGACATATGAACAGAAAAAGACATGGCTGACAATCACTTTCTTGAGAAAGAACCACAGTGACAAGGGAGGGCAAAAGTGCTGAGGAAGCTGATGGCTGTATTGCTGTGACATCTGGGAAGTTGAGTTTGGTCATAAAAAACTGCTCAGCATTAGCAATTATAGTAGCTTTTCTTTGACATTGCCCCTGAAGTTTAGAGGGAATATCATTGATTCCATAATGAAAGCTATTAATTTTGCAAAGGTTTATTGTAAAGTATCATGAGGAAAGGCATCCTCAAGACACCGAGAAATATAATGAAAAATCTGCAAAAAGGTGTAAAGAATTCTAAATCACTGTATTGTGTAGATATTAATGTAAGTAGGTACTAAATGCACAGGCTGATTAATGCTTCCTTCCCCTTAAGGAAAGAGAATTACTAAAACAATATTTAAAGAAATGCAGGAGTGAATAAAACCAGTACTCGCAGCACAGTGATTACATAGGAAACAAGACACAGTAAAGCTAATGAGCTTTCTCAGATAGGATTTGATCTAGAAATGGACAGCTAAAGCTATTCAACTAGGCAACACGAAGTCTTCATTACCGTCACATAAAACATTATCACTTAAGTACCTTGCCAGCTCTGTGTGTGTGCATATATATGCTGTATAGTCTATTCCCCATCAGCTGTGGGGTGTGAAAATTCTTGACTTAAGTCACTCTAGAAAAGAGTTTCAGTTTATTGGGGAGCTTTTTTAAACTGCTTGTTCAAAAGGATTGCAACTGTTTATTTGTCACCATCCTGTAGTCAACAAAAATGTTAGGGTTTTGTGAAATCATAGAAGTATCAGCTTTTTGAAGAAGAGACTACATGTGTATGTCTACTCTGAAGACCGTCTCTGAAGGAGAACAAGGATGTCTGTGTCATGAATACAGAGTCTTATAAATAAGGCTCCAGAGAGTTCATTTGTATAAACAAAAGAGTAAAAGCAAAGCTAAAAAAGAAAGTGATATACAGTACAGGATTTTCTAGACTGGTGTAAACTTCAAATGGAAACAGAAGAGTTTGGTGTTTTATAGAACATGTCCCAGTCAGCCTCAGCACAATAAAACATGGTGGCTCCCAGCACTTCATAGCATTTGCTTGGCCAACAGGACCTTGATCCCTGTTCTGCATGTCAGACTGCTGCATCAGTGCAGACCCTGCTGTGGCTCTCTGCAGGCACAGCAGTTTCTGCAGCTTGTAGGGTTAGGGTTGAAGTAGGTACATTTTATATACAAATGCAAAACAGATATTCCAGGTATTACAAATATTAGGCGACGTTATTATGTAACTTAGGACCATGCATCCAGACTCCTGGATTTACTAATATATTGTAGGTCTTGTGTTTATTTGGAAGGAAATTTATATATCAAGCACTCTGAGTAGTGGTATGTACTCAACTTCTATTGACTTGCAGCTGGTTGGAAGTAATTATATTATTTCTCAATAAGCATCAGAAGTCAGCCATAAAGTTCAATTATTTTGACATAAGAGATCAATAACAGGAATCCAAAGCAATTATAGGCCCATGATTCAGAAGCTGCTTGGCTAAAAATGATCACGTGGTGAATCAGTCCTTGACTACAGCTACAAGTTCAATTGGCAGTGTGGTTCTTCACATCAAAGCGCATGTAATCAATGGTTTATGCTATTAATGTAAGCTGCTGTTATTTTGCATTTCCAGAGCACACCTCACACCATGGGCTGCATCCTGGGCTGAACACATCCTTTCCCAGAGAAACTGATTGTAATACTGAAATGTGCCATCATTCATATCTGTGAAAGCACAGAGATAACAGTGTACATTCACTTCTTTTTTAAATCAGCATCAACACGCTGTCTCTCACATTAAATATTGATCAAAATTCTGAGTCAACAAATTTCATCACTGAAGCAAACAGAAGGCAGTAGTGGGATGCCCACTGTCAGGGCCCGTCCTGAGCAACTGCACTGGACGCTCTTCCAAAGTAGTCCTGCTGCCCTTTCCCTCCCGGCATGTGGACTGGCAGTGAGCTCTGCTGTCACAACTCAGCTGTGTGGCCAAGTGATTACCATGTGCTTCCTAGCTCCACACCACACTGCCTCCTGCCCACTATCCCAAAGTGACACTGCTACCTAAAAGTGTCAAGACAGAGGTACCATATCTCTTTAACGATTGCCTTTTTCCTGATGTCTTCTCCCAGTTCCTTTGCTGTAATAAGCAGACAGCTGGCACTAAACACCAGTGGTTTTTCCTGGGTACAATAATGATTTGACATAAAAGATAATGTTAGACACAGTTAGGTACAGATGTGACTTTGGCAGTTTCCCTCCTTTCCCATTTCCTTCTGCTGTCTTTGAAACAAGTCTACAGCAAGCAAAAATGAGCAATGAAGTATTGCTGCTATTTTGTTTTATTTACTAGTGCTGCTGCATCTGAACAGACATTGCCTGCTGTTTCATCTGACTGGGCCCAAACAAGTTCCACCCTTAGGAAGCTGAGACATTTCCACTTTTGCATTGCAATCATTGCATTCCAAGAATGCGGAGGACAGTTCTGGAGTACACCACATTAGCCTACAATGCAAAAAAAGTATAAGTATGTGTGATTTAGGCTCCAACATTTGGTGCTTAGGGTCACAGCCTAGGCTGTTCAGTAATGTATTAAATAGCGGACAGTGTGTCTAACAATTTGACTAAGCAAACCATAGGGCTATGCTCAAAACGCATTGCTCTGTTTTCAAATGACTTATTCAACTAAGTAAAAAAAAACACCCAACAACAAAAAAACCACCAAACCTCCAAACCTAAGAAGGATTTATTTTAATAGGTTCAATAGTTTGGATATTGTTCACCTTAGAGATAAACATGTACCAAGTCCTTGTGCAGACAATTAAGAATCTTTCTGTGTCCCTCTATCACTGTCTATCACTGACAGTAACCAGAGACCATGGCTGCAAAAAGACAAGACAAAAACCTTTCCCTTTTTTCTTACTTTCTACCCTAATACAACAGTCAAAATATTATTTTAAATAGTTTAACCAATAATAGAATGGGTTAAGAACAGGGAAAAAAATGTAATGGAGATATTTTTATTTTTTTCTCCACCAACAGTCAAAACTTTCACATTTTATTTTCCAATCCATAAATTTTGACCAGCTTTGCTCACCAAAAAAAAACGTGAAAAGCAAGACACTCATGCCACTGAGAAGTGTTAAAGAGCACCCTTCAGGTTTCTTGGACAGCTTACTATCAAGAAACCAGAGCTTTCTTTAGAAGCAATGAGAAAGACTGTGTGTAGACAAATACTTGAGAAGCATAGCCTATAAGAAAAATACATCTCATATCTTTTAAGCATTGCACCTAATACTGTTTTATATCCTTAAGAGCTATAAATGAAGTTGTTGATTATACACTAGTGTCATCACAATACCAGCGTGGTCTTAATCTGTCATCATAATAGCACACGTCTAATTTTCAAGTGTGGGTTGATTAACCAGACGGAAAGATCCCAACTTGTTGAGAACATTCAAATCACGCCTTAAAGCGATGTGGCTATGTGCTGGTTGTGATATGTAGGGACTTCTCAAATTAGAGCTTTGCACATGGGGCTCCTTGCTATTTTCCCAAAGGCTGCTCCTGCAAGCCACTACCCATTTGCGTGTGCAAGGTCACAGCAACAGCTACTTGTTTCTTTTAAGGACTTCTGTGAGCAAGCTTGCTTGGAAACTCCCATGCCTGTTAAAGCTAAAGCATGCCAGCAACCCAAGGGGCCAGCCAGTTCTTCAAAGGAATCTCCCAGGCTTGGCATAACTTGAGTCCTTTGTCTAGGGACACAACATTTGTTTCTTGAAACTGGAGCAACTAGTGTAACTCAGCAGCCAAACCAGGTTGCATTGCCTGGACTGCTTCCTGGAACCTCTGCCACCCACTTCCACGCCAAGGCTTATCTGCTCCCTGCATGAGGCTTTCCAAAACCAAACTCCTTTCTGGCCTTTCCCTAAAAAGCCACTCATTCTTAAGCTTTCCCTGACCACTGGGACACAAATAAGGCAGCAGAAGTGAGACTCAGACCACCTCTGTTAAAGGGAGGTAACATCTCCTGCCACTTGACACCAGTATGCAGGTTTAGCACTATTCTGTGTTTTCTGCCATGGTTTTTGCTCTTTCATAAATATTTACATGTGTATTTTATTTGAGTTTTTTGTTTAATTTGGAAAATTTGAGGTGAAGTTATTTTACTTTTTCCTTCCTTGAGCTCTGTGGAAGGCATCTGTGCCATTCTGCTTGCGTGAGCACCAACAAATCCATCCCCTCAGACACAACTAATTAGTCACAGGGAGGCTTAAGTCTCCCTCCTAAGGAAGGAGGTAATGTCATGGTGGCAAAACCTGTCACCTTTGCCTGACCAACCTGAAGGAAGAAAGAGTGTTACCGCACAGTCCAATCCATTTGTGTGACAGGGGAAATGATACTGACTTATCTAGGGTGGAAAATGTAATAATCTAAAAATATTCAAAGAGAAATCATCTCCAAGCAGTGCTAACATTTTCACAGGCAGCTCTCTCTTCCAGTGCCACAAACGAATCAGACTATCAGCAACTAAGTGATGGGCAGTTATTTAATGAGTTAATCTCATTAGGATATTTGAACTCTCAGAAGAGGCTCAGCCCATTAGCTACGTGAGAGCTTTGAAATGAGCCTTTCAAAAGGACTATAAGAATATATTAAAAAGTGGTTAATACACTGTGGACTTTACCAGGCTGTCTGGCAGGAGGAGGAGCAAGAGGTCATTGCTGGTGAGCTTCTCTGCAAGCCCTGCAGCCACAATAACTAATGGTCCCCAGTCAGCCCCACAGCCCATCAAGTAACATCACTAACAGTTTGGATCCCTGTTGTTTCTATGGTTGGCTTTGCTATGCTGTGCAATTTCACCTTACTTCCCAATTTTGAATCCTATAGCTTTACCTAATGTCTGTAGTTAAACCTGAACTAGTCTTACTTTGTATACAAGACAAAAAAACCCCATAATAATAGTTTTAAGTTAAAGTTGCTTAATCTCATATTCTCCATAGTGATGGTATCCCCTCTAACCCTTTCTTTTTTTAACTTGAATTTAATTAACATAAATGCAGACTGTGATTAACTAAATTAAGAACAACAGAGTCTCATCTAGAGACATCATGTCATTACTTCGATTTCAGCGGAATACCATAGCTTACAAAATCACACCTCTGGAATTTACATTGTATAACTGGTTTCTGCTCTTTATATTTACCTATATTAGCTTCAGTAGAATTATTCACATCAATAAAGTGAACGGTATCTGACCCTGTAACATTAAATGAAAAGCATTTATAGCAGAACCTAGAGAATATCTTCCAGCAATAATTAAAACTCAGGGCAGAATAATTTTTTCCATCGTCATAAATCATAATGAAATGTGGATATCTAATGTCTGATTATTCAGATCTGCTCCACAAAAGCAGTCAAGAAATGTCCACCACATAATTGCTAATGCTAATTGCATTTAGTCTATGGTTTTAAAAGCAGAGATATGAAAGGTTTATGTTGTTTAGAGTATTGTAAAATGTAACTGTTAAGTAACACATTTTCAAGAGTTTGGGGAACATTATTAAAGTTCATTTCCATGCTGCAGCTGCAGGACTTGGAATTATGAAAGTGAAGAAGCTGTAAAATTGAAAAGGTCAGTAATGACATTCATCTATTCCAGCTGTCAAATCAAGGCAATGTTAACAAAACTAGTCTCTGGTAGAAAAGCTAATTGTCTACTTGTATTTTGGCTGCCCCGATACACATACTCCACTGTGGCTAATCTATAGGAAAGACCACACTGGAACAGCATATCATTTTTTGAACAGGCCTCTTGTAAACAAATGAACCTAATTTCCCTATATTAGGAAGCTCTAATGATTCTAAAACCCCAATCAGTCTACAAAGCTGTCAGATGTTTCAAGTCAGCGTTTAAAGAAAACAGTATGTGAATGAAGTGCATATATTCCTGGAAGCAGAGGTCAGTTTTCAGAGTGCTGGGAGTACAGGGCAAATTTTAAATTTTACTCTAATGAATTCTTGCAAGCAGCATTTCTAAAATGTCTCCTGCCAAGGCATGTTTGATTATAACAACATACAGAAAAGTTTCTGTCACAGACCAAACCTTTTATAGATGACCTGGATTTAATGATCCCACAATGTGAAGGTCCTTCTCTTCAACGGTAAACACGGATCAGTGGAGACTGAGTCTAAGACCTTTGTTATTGAACAACAGACCCCTGCCATGTGCAGGAAGAGCCCTCAGCAAGGAACAGTGAGACACTTGTGCTTTTTATGATGCACCAAATCCTGCCTTACACAGAGAATGACACTGCTCAACAACTGAGGCCAAAGAAAGGGGCCCCAGATCTGTAGCATGCCACTCATTCAAGGGAGTCCAGTGATTAATCTACACAATTTTATTGCAAGCCCCTCTGGCTATTTTCTATTGCTGTTTGGTTTTGTGCTTTCACCCTATATGCTGCAGCTGTTACCAGAGGTCTATACATACAACTTGAACGACCACACACAGCTGACGCTCAGTGTGAAGACTGTGTTCCCATAATGCATATATATGCCACCGCAAACTTTGATTTGTCCTGTGTTATGTAATACAAATGTTACAGAAACAGTCCAGCTTGACCTATGACAATATAATATTAGGTCAGTGTGTAGCTTTCTGGGCAACGTTTTATAAATCTTTTTGTTATCTGACTTTTTTCCTATGGAGAAGTATTGCAAAAGCTAGAAACAATACTGACAATTCATGAAATATTCAGGTGTACAGTTGCAATCCTTTAATAAATGGAAGTGACCTTCAAAACAGACATCCCAAAGATTAAGAGAACTTCTCAAAAGATGGCATTTGTCACTAATCAATGACTTGAAGAACTTACACTCTTCCTAGAAATGAATACAAAAAAGACCTTTCAGAATTATACTACCTTAAAAGCAAATCATTCACAAAACTCACATAAAAGAACATTAATGAGCTAACAAAACAACAGAACAAAACATCAAACAAGCAAATTGAAAGGATAAATCCCCTTGTGCCTATCAGTACCTGTGTCCATGTCTGGAGTGCTGGGAAAGCCACCCACACATCCACCTGCTGTTCCCAGGGGCTGGATGATGCTATCAGCATCACTACATTTCTTTTACTGTGAAATTGTATGTCAGAATGTTTATAACATTTTACAAATGGATTTCTTTTTTCATAGTCACACAGGTATCTTGGCTCTAACTGGGTCACTGTATTGGAACAGATGTAATCTCAGCAGAATACTCTGAGAAATCTGGGCTACATTAATGACTGATCCAATTACAGCAGAAATCTCTAGAAAACCCAGATTTATTAAGAACCAGGAGATAATTACCGTGTACTTCTAGGGATGACCAGATGGACCAGCCAGTCTCAAAGTCTTTAAAAGCGCTGGAGCTGAATGAGAAGAGCCTACGTAGTTGGAAAAATTCCCAATCTGAGGGTATGATGAAAAAGCTGGAGACTCACTGCAGACACCTGGGGGGACTGAATCTAAACGCGTCCTACCCCAGGAAGCAGCATGGCTTATGCATTGCTGTGAGGACAGGGTGACAGAGGAAAAGGTGTCCAGCAGAGAATGACAGAGCAGGAATCAAGAAACCCCAGGCACCTTTTTGTCCAAGGAGAGTATTTACACCACAGAGCTCCTTATGATTTAATATCAGGTCCTCTTGAAAAGCTACATTTTCTTTCCTGAATAGGAAATAAATGCTCCCTTCCAAGTAGCAATCTGATCCCACGCTTAAGCAAACCCAACAGTCTACCACAGATTTGCATCCAGAAAAAGAGAATGAAAAAATACTTGAGAAATCTGAGCATAAACAGCTCCTTTTACCACTCCAAAGGCAGGTAAAATTTTACAGCATCCTCTGTGATCTTGACAAAGTGCTTCATCAGAGGGACGTATCCTTGCCTCTAGTAAAACTGCATGTGTGAGTAGTCCCATTAAGGTAATTTGGATCTAAGAGGATGTCTGAAGTTAAACATTTAGTTAATTAGGAGCTTTGCTGAATCAAGGTCTTTTTTTCGGCTAAATATTTTACCTGAGAAGATATATTAAACAGTAGAAGATAATATTTCTCACCTATAGAACTTCCTGCCAGCTCCAAGATAGTAAATATTTACATTTCAGCCACTCTGATAGCTAATGTGACCTTTCTGCTGCACACTTTACACCTGTGGTGTATTTTACTTTCAGTGTTAACATTCTTTCTGGTCCATCTTACATTAACAAGCAGTATTTAAATATATGCAAATTTCATATTTTAGCTGATGTTTTAGAAACATTTTTAAGGTCACCCTGTTTGATCTATCACACAGACATAGCAAATTTATGCACCATATATCCTATCTCTACTTGTTTTTTACCTACATCTGTCTTCTCTGATTGCATTTGAATGGGGTTATTTTCTATTTTAAATAAAAGATTTATGCCTTAGCTGTCAGTTTGCCTTTATTTGAAAATTTAATTTTGTTTCTAAAAGTCTAGATTAACTTATTAGATTTAACTGTCCCTTGTGCATTGCAGCAATAGCAGAAGTATATTTTCCCTTGTGGACAGAGTACATAAACAAAATGCTCTCGACTTAAAAATAAAGAATGTTATTACTCAGACCAATACAACACAGTCAGTCCTGGATACAAAAACTGGTTTTGTCTTTTTTAATAATGACAGTGAGCACTGGGAATTGACTAATAAATATGACAACTCACAAATCCAGCAGCCTCCAAAACCTGGGAATTGCTTTGCAGAAAAGGCATGTTCCCCCACAATGTCCCCTACACTTAGGTTAGTGAATATCTTTTCATGACACAGCACCACTGGGACACACAACTTGATCCCTGATACTCATGGATTTATTTAAATGAGGCAGAAATGAGAATCTGCACCACTGTTTCCAGTTAGTCAGAGTTCTATTTATTGATTCAGTGTGGTATTTCACATCTTCAGCGTGACATGTTCTTTAGCATCTCTCAGCAGTGCTACATTCATAATACTGTTTCTCAAGCCCTGGAATTTCAGGGCTTTCCTAAAAGGATAACCGACTCATTGCATTTGCTGCCTGTGGTCCTTGCAATGCCCAGAACGGCTGAGTTCTCGGGAGGTGGGGAGGTGGGTGTTTGGGGGAGGTTAATCTTTTCAAATGTGTTCACACATTTTTACCCTTTTTTCTCCATTTTTCATTTCTAGAAGTACCTGGGCTTCTGACCAGTTCTGTTATTTTTTCTTCACGTTGCAACATCCACGTAGACCTGGACAGAATCTGTTTTTAATCAACACCTGCTCCTCTTATAAACACTAAAACCCTACAGCTTGTGATTCTGCACTCTCAATAGTATGCACTGCTTTTGAAAGGAATTAAAGTGTTCCTGTATCAATAAAGTTCATAGTCAGGACCACCAAGAGCTTGCAGTATAATGGTGCCAAGAACACAGAAAGCAAAAAGCTGAAGGATAGGTATTTACTTGGCTATGTTAGTAAACCTTCAGTCACATAGTGGCAAACTGTGTCCTGATTGACGTTGTTAAATACTGAACATCGTGAGCACAGGTCTTTTGAAGAGAAACAGGAATTCCTTATACAAAGAAAACAAATGCGTGTACATGATGGCTTTTATCACTCACAAAATAGCTAAGAGTTGAATGGCACATATGACTACAAGGCCCTCTACTCTCCCATTCAGGGCAACAGCTATTTAATATAAGCAACAATGAAGAACAGCATGGCCACCAGTAAGAAAATGAAGGCATTAAGAGAAGCAGAACAGGGCAAATCTGAACCTGTTTGGTAGCCTTCAAGTCTGTGCCACTATATGCATAAAGTGCTATCAGATCCAAGCAATCACTGCAGTAACTAGTCAATCTTGGCATCAGGTCCATAAAAATTAAGTGAAAATACCACAAAGCACAATCTCCACATACACGACACCGTCAACACAAAAGTGGAGCCTTCCTAAATCACTTGAAAAATTTCATCAGCTCAGAAACACTCTAAGATATGTATTTTAGATCCAATCATGAATATAAGCCTCCTGCTGTCATATCCAAGTAAAGAATACATATGAACTGTATAATGTCACTTCTGGCATGGTATGACCATACTAGTGGAGGTACTGGGCAGGTAACCATCCAGCAGGGAAGGCTCACACTTACCTGCTCTCTTGACAGCAGGTTCCCCTGCTGAGGGGCATGAGTAAATCCATTCCAGCCTATCCCTTCTGCTGTGATAGCAAAAATTTATCAAGGATGCATTACGTTAAATCCTATGCCAATGACCTTTCAAAGCATCACACAAGACAGAAAATAAAAGGGTAAGACCTGCAAGGAAGTAAACTGTGCACTACACACTTAAAGGTTTCTTCTTCATGCTTAAGAAGTAGAATATATTATCATGACAATTATTTTGTTACAGAAAGCACCTTCAAATACCAAATCCATTGTACAAACCAATGCACCAACACAGCTGAAAAGACAGCTCCTCCTCCAAAGTAGTGTCGCTTTGATTTAACAGGTAATTAATGAACACATAAACCCTGGACAGAACTTTAATCTATCCCAGTGCCAAATAATTAATCATTCATTCCACGGTAAATCCTGTTCTGATAAATGTAATTAATATTTCACCGTGGCACTGCAGAATAGAACAGTACCTGGAAGCAGAGAAAGGCAGCCTTCCATTTCTCCCTCGTTGTAAGTCTGAAGTGATAGGCACTATCTACAACTGACAGGTAATCCAGAATACAGTGTTCCCCTGCAGTTGTAAATTTGGGTTTATGCATGGCATATATTGTGATTATAACAAGGCTTTTCTTCCTCTGACCTATTATTAAAAAAAAACAAAACCCAACAACTATGAAAAATAAGTCACCTGAGCTTGGTCAACCATTTTTCTGATCTGACAGCATTTGGGAAACCAGAGATTGCACTAATGTCTTGGTCTATACAATGTCATTGAACATATGCCAGGGCTGTGGATAGAGAACAAGGCATGTGCACATTGTCTGTGTCTGTCCACAAAGAGCAGTACTGCGTGTAAAAACAACTGGATGAAGATTTAAATCCTAATTTTACTGCAGGAAAACACTGGCCTCTTTTTTGAAAGCTTGAAGTGTAATCAAGAAATGTGTTGATGTGTACAAAATTAAATTGCAGGAAACACTACGCTGATTTTTTTCAGGGTGACACATCTCAGGAATACACATATTTCAGCAAATAGTTTTGTGCGGAAGATTCTATAACAAAAAAATTGCCTTGGGATCCTGCAGCCCAATTACTCAGAAACAGAGAAGCATCCCTTCAGAGTGGTTTCCTTGCTCAGCATTCTCCAGTATGGGCACAAACTCTTCTCTCTAAACAAATTCTAACTGTATTTTTATAGCTTCTTCTCATTCAAATGCAGAAAAATACCTTTGATTGATAACGTCAATTGCCCTGACAAGTTTTTACAGTCCTTACAAGAAATCCAGCTTGTGGCACAAAACTCTCCCAGAGTCACGTACTGATGCTCAGACAAAGGCGGCTGTAATTTCTCCCCTTCCTAAGATCCTATATTATACTACTATCCCAGCTATCATTAATCTAATTCTCCATTATGTCCCAAATCAGTAAGGAGACAACTTTCAGATGGGGGTCTCTGGTGCAGTAAGACTAAATAGAACCACAAGGAACCAGGCATTTTTAATTTTGGGACCTGTCAAGAGCTATTTTATATGCAAACTAATTTGCACACCTGATAACTGCTTATCTGTGGTGACTGCTATCTTTAACATCTAGATGGCAATTCTAGCCAATTATGCTGGACAGCATTTTCACATTTACAGAGAACTTTGATTTAGGATCATGGTTTTATCAGCTGAGATTCGTTTCAAAATACTTTGTTTTCCATTAGATCCAAATACTCTAAAAATGCACCTAACTTCTTGCTACTTGAATAGAACCTAAAACTGTTATGAACTTGAGTCATACCCCTTTCTCAGAACATTTTTTAATGCTAAAATAAGACCTAAGTACCTAGGAAGTGCTAGTTTTAGGTTCATAAGAAACAACTGACCTGATTAGGAGCAATGGATCATTGAGGCAAGTATTCTGACAGCAGCCAGCACCAGAAGCTTCAAAGGAACAGTCCTGCCCCACAATAAAACCTACAAAATAGGAGGTTTTATTTAATGTGTTTCTTGATTGAGTTAACAGTTCTTTTGCACAGGAGACAATTTAACAAATGATTGTATTTGCCACATCTTTAATTTGTGCTTGCAGCAGTGGATGATATTCATACCCTTGTACCAATAGTCACATGGACTTGTTGGCCAGTTGCTGCATTGTCACCTCATTTCTGAATCCATCAAGGAATCCCTTTCCATTTTCATGAACACTGCATTCATTTCTAAGATCCTGAAAACCCTCACCGAAGCTATGTGTTATAATCCCATTGATTTTTTTATTGCTTAAGATCAACAAAGCCTTAATTTGCTGTAGAAAGTGTCATGTGATGTTTCGTATACATACACACACGACATGATTACATCTTTGCTATCGCATGTGTATTTTATTTCTATTCATTCATTCTAATTATTTAAAATGGGGGCAATATTAAATTACGGATAGATGTGAATTTACCATTGTACATTAGATTTGATGAGATTGCATTATGAAGAGTAACTGTTGTAGGAAAACATATTTCTGCTTTATAAGAAAACCAATGTTAAATTGAAATGGTAGCTATCAGCCAAGGTTAGACCCATTCATGCTAATATGACCTTCAATTAGTGAAGCACACATCTTGAGATCCAGCTATTTTATCAGACACACAGTATAGGATGAGGAAATGTTTGTATCCTCGAAAGATTCTACTTTGAGGTGACCTTCTACTCAGCCAGGCTCATTAGGCAAAACAAAAATAATTGTGCAGCTTCTTCCTGGTCTCTCTTTAGAAGGTTTTCAGGAAGCTTCAAATTACAAATAATGACTTAACCCATGGATTGATGCCAATACTTAGCAGCTTAGACAGTTAACACATTCATCCTGTGCAGTTCCCCAGAGACACTGGTTTACAGTGTTTTCTTTTACTTAGCAGCAACACCTATTGGCTTTTACTTAGAAAACACTACAAATCCACTTGGGTCCAGATTTTTAAAATAATAAATACCATTGCGACATCCCTAAATTAGCAAAGAAGAACTAATTTTCAACAACATTTTCAAGGCCCAATAGTTTTCTCACTGAGGTGTCCAAATGGCAGCAAAGCTCTTCTGAAAATCTGGCTAACTTCAATGCTTAAGTAGCTGAATCATGAGACTTCTTTTATCCTCATCCACAAATATAGCACCTTTGACATGGCAAAGAATAGACATACATCATACTCCATTTGTAAGCTGTAATATGTTCAAAGAAGTTTGTGGCTGCTGAACAAATATTTATCCTAGCCAGAAAGAAAATCAATGTGATTATCATGTGGAGTTTTCTCTAATTTTTACATGAGCCCTTTCAGCAATATGCTATAGGCAACAAAGGAGTTTCATACAATGCTAATTTATAAACAGTCATATTCCTTTTAAGTTACTTATTAGAATACAGAGAATTAAATTAGAGAGAGATGCTTAAGTACCTAAGCAGAAACAAGAAATGCAGGTAAGAGATCTTAAGGAAACAACTGGAAGGCTCACTCTTAGGAAGCAACCACCAAGGCTAAGAATGGTGCAAACTTTGTGAGACTGAAGAGGATGCTAAATCACCGTAAGACTCAGCATTAAAAGACAGAAGAACTGGTCGAACAAAGGAGGGCTTCCCAGAAAAAATCAGAGTTGGCAGGGGTGGAGGGGGATGTATAGGGAGAGGCAGCTGGTGTATGTTGCCTTTACTTACTGAGGTCAGCTGAGATATAACAACTTACATTATAGTTAAGGATTTGGCTCTGCAAACCTAATAGATAGGATGAGACAATAGACAATTGGATCATCTTATATTCTTAGTACAGGAGAGACAATCTGAAATCAACGTTGTTGTACAATACCAATACCCTTTCCTTTAGTTCACTGGCATATTCTGAGCACTCAAATATGTCACAATCCTTTTTTTTCTTTCCAAACTTGTCTTCTCTTCTGAAACCATTCCCTTTATATCCCTCTTTGGCTGTGCCCATCATCATGTATGCGCACACATTTCTCCAGCGTTTTCCCAGTCAGGTGGGGATGGAGACATTCCCAGGTCTTTCAGCACGCTCATACAGACCTTCTTGGCTGTTGCGGGTTTTTATTGTTGTTGGGGCTTGGTTTTGCATTTGCTTTCGCTTTCGTTTTTGCCTTAGTTAAAGAAGTCGTTTGAAAACGAAGAGAGCAATGCATTTTGAGCGTAGCCTTATAGTGTGCTTAGCCATATCGTTAGACGCGCGGCCTGCTATTTAATACATTTTTGAGTGGAAGTTCTTACTATTCACCGCTCTCTTTTTCCCTCAGCGACATTAATAGCCAGAGAAACGACTCCCTGGAAACATTCCCCTTTTCTCCCCCCTCCTTTTACGAAATCGATGCAACGGGCAGCCTCCGAAGCGGTTACAAAGCCCGGGCTTGCGGGACCTGCGCGGCGGGCAGGGCCGGGGGCGCGGCGGGGCCGGGAGCGCTCGGCCGTTTCTGCAGCACCATCCCCATCTGCTGCCCCGCGCCGGCATAGCAGCCGCAAGAACAGCCGCCTCGGACGAGCAACGTCGGCCTCGCACCCTTGTGCGGCTCAGCTCTCAATAACTTCGTATTTAGACATCATCCGAGACCTTTCCTGCCAGCCTGGCGTTGCCCGTGCCTGCAGTCTGGTCAAACAGACCGATCCGGCAGAGCGCTCTGCAAAGCTCCTGCTGGTTTCACGGGTTAGTAATATTTACGTGACATTTTCCCCCGGTGAGCTTCTAAAATCTTGACTTTCTCTGCATTAGTGAAAAAGAATAAAACCAACAAAGGAAAAAACTCTGGTATGCTTATGATTAAGTGCAGCCATTAATGTAAACACTAGAGCGGGAGGCTGTCAAGTTGCTCCCCAGCAGCACACCCGGCACCTCTGTCAGAGCATCTTGGGGGGCTGGTAGAGTTGAGGTATGTGTGTGGCAGCAGACCAGGACAGCATATTAAGAAGACTGTAGCTGTATTTCCTAGAATAATATTTCTAAACCGTGTCTTTAGAGTAAAGGAATCTCTTATCTTCCTAAGATCATGTTCTGTCAAGCTGCCACAATAATTTTATTTACAACCAAGTAAGATGCATACACTGTTAATTTCACGTGCACATATACACACACACACACTTTGCTTGCTTGCATTTGTGGGAATGCACGTAGGCTTTTTTAAGAGGAGGTTTTTTTCTCTTCACCACGGTTTGACAGAAGACCTTCTGATGTCTTACAGAGCAGCAGTGGCCCAGAGACCACAGCCTGAGAAAGAGCCCCGCAGATGGGGCTGCAGGGATCCTTCATTTATCAACTACTTGATTCATTTGCTGTGGGCTGATACTTGCTCTTGGCTTTGCTGGTTTTTTTGTCGTTTTTTTTTTTTTCTTTTTCTAATTTAACTTGTGTTTCTAAGAATATCTGTAGTAGATTCTCTTATGTATAAGAACATAAAATCATGTCTTGTACACAGGTAGTAAAAGCAGTGATTTGCTAGTGCAGTGTGTTTCTCAAACTAGTTGGGTTCATTCTGGCAGTGTACTTTATCAAAGCTGTATTTTGCCTGCAGCAAAACAAACTGTCAGCTGTTACAGATGAATAATTATTTTTCATATTAAAATGTGGCTATATGACAGTTCACTGTACCCATTAAACAGCTACCTATTCTTCAGGCTGGAATCAGAACTGCTTTCAGAGAGTATCCAGCTTGCTACTGAAATGATTTAAATAGGTCGAGTGTAACACTAAATATGTTCAAGGCAAAAAGCCAGTCAATAAAGCTGTCAGTTTTACCCTAATAAAGCAGGAAGGCCTTCACTATTTCTCTGTAGCAGACAGTTTATTGTCCAGCTGTATGCAACGACTTCAGGACATCTGGCCACTTAACCAATAAGTATGAAGTCCAGAACACCAAAGGAGCCATAAGCGAAATAATCAGTGGTCTGATTCTCTTTTGTACTGAAGACCCTGCACACAGCTCTAACATCAACAGACTGCATGGTTTTGGTGTAAAATGCATGAGATTTTAACATTCCTTGGAGCTCTCAAAACATGACGAAGAGTCTTGATGGAAGGACGATCACATCTGAAGAACCATGTATTTTCTAGGCTAGGTCATACTGCTTATATGGTGGGGCATAAGGGGAAATGCAGGAGTGCATTTATCTCAGCTAGAAGGTTGTAGGGCCTTGTCTTGCAGCTGAAACAAGTACCTGCCTTTGAGAGAGCTTCCTCACTTCTCCTTTCCATCAGTGGTCAAAGCTAAATTAATCTGGATGGAGGCCCTGGTATCAGTGCAGAGGCACTATGAAAGTCCCTGCCCCCGTTGGCCAGCACCAACTCCCAGTACCTGCCTTAAGCCACAGTTGGACGCATCAAGAGCATCAGTGATCCCAGATGGGAAGTATACACAACAGTCTCAGCCAACACAGGGTGGCTGTCAACTGTTCTGCTCTGTAACAAGGTTTACCTGGCTTACCTGTAGCCTAATTCAGAGGCATAAAGGATGGGCTCAAGACTATGCCAAACCAGACAGTGTGGTCAATGCTCGGTACTGCCTGTGTGTAAGGCAATGACATTCTTTGCTCTAGTTACTCTACAAGCAGCTCCTGCCCAGACCGAAAGATTCACTGAGTTACACAGCTAACCCAATCAGCTTCTTCACCTTACAAACCCTTATGTAAGGCCTCAGGTAGTCCTGTGCACATAGAAATCCCCTTGATTTAGCAAACACCTCAAACTGTCACTTTCATTGCTACAGATTAGGGCTTAAAAATAGACTTGACATCTGGATTTTCTGGTTTATACAACAGAGTTAAAGTTCAATATATTGATATGAGCTGTGAGGCTTATTTCCTTCAGGGTGCAATCAAAGCATGTGGATTTCTACAGCTGCAAGTGCACAGCTTTGGTATGACTGCAGGTACAGAAGCTGCTGTGGTAGCCCGCAGGCAGCTGATGTTAGACTAGCCTGCGAGACCATGTTGGTGGGCAATGCTGGCATATCTGTGTGTTTTCACTTCTGCAAGTGATCCCACATCCTCTGCTTCCTCCAGGATAGTTCTGGAAAGCAATTATGCATCATGATGATACCTGTCCTCATCACCATTTTCTCAGGATGCATTGCTCCCCGCTGTCTGATGAGTCTAATGCAGGGATCTGTGTTATCTCACAAAAAGGGCAGTGACGGATTTGGAAAGCCAAGAGGCTTAAGTGATCTTCTTCCCACACCTGTGCACTCAGAGGGTCACTTACAAGGAGGCTGGGCTAACACAGGCACTTAATTTGCTGGAGAACTGATGGGAAGTGGTTGCCAGCTCATCTGTGTAATTATTGTAATAAGTTGTCACACAGCCCCCAGGCACCCTCAGACTATGGAGATTTCCAAGATACAGGAAGGAAACATTAACCTGTTACACAGAAGAGGAAAACAAGAGTAGGACACAGCGAGTCAGTGGTAAAAATAGGAACAAATCCCAGATATCCCTCCTCTCCAAGTGAGTTCCTCCTCTACTGAAATACAGAGCCATCCTCTTGTCACCTACCATTTTGTTTGTGCTTGTTCAGTCGTGGAGAAATCTGTCTGATGAAATGAAACATCTCCTCCCAGAAATGAGGTAGCTACTGAGAGTACTGGCTTCACACAGTCATCAAGGCAAATGCCTTAGGACTGAGCTGTTCCACCTGCAATGGAAAACAATTTTGCTTTTTTTCTTCCCACCAGGCATAAGTCTTCCCTGTCTCTCTGTTGTGCTAGTGAAAGCAAATTTCACTGGAAACTGAATCCATTTACAAATATTTTGACAGACTGAGACAGTTGCTCAGGAAAAAAATGATTAAATGTATGCAGATAAAATACAGTGTCATGTGAACAGCTGCTGCACAGACCCACAGCCTGTGTAGACTTAATTTTATTTATGCTTTTTAAAGGCTATGTGGGTGTCCCTGTAAAACAGAAACAAAGTGAACATTATTCCCATCGGTGATAAATTAAAGAAAACCCTCAGATGATTAATTCTCAAAAATGTGCAGTCTTGACCTTTTTTTCACTTTTTGGCAGGAAGATATAAATGCAAAATTGTACCAACACTGCTCTTCTATACACTCAGACGTCTCATTCTATAGATCTCATTGGCAACTCCCTTTGAGGCTGTCTCAGTTTCTGACTGGAACAGGTCATTGTGTGTGTGCCTCAATCCATCACTTTTGAAGTATCCTGCAAAGAGATTGCCATTAGAAGCCAGTGCAGCGAAACCAACTATCTTCCATCTAAAACATGACTTGCATTTTTGTACCACATCTTACTTTTTCTACTCCTAACATTATATTACCTATCTATATAGATAATTTCCTGTAGGGGCAGAGATCATGCTGTACCTGCTTTTTCTGCACCAATTACTGTTATTTTAAGACTGTGTAGAAAAGTCTGCAAATAAACTTTAGCTGAAAGTTCCTGATGCTTTCCCCTGACACTGTCATTGGAACATTACGACCATAAGCCCCCCTGCCTATAGCAGTTATAACTGATTTTGTTCCAAATTCTGGACACCTGAGCAGTGAAACACTTAAAGTATTTCAAATGCCAGGCTCAGTCTATAAGCAACTAGCAACAAATTTCAGATGCAGATGTTGCACTGAGTGACATAAATGGACAAACTGCTTCTCCGTAAATGCCAGCACTTACTATAACCTCTCTTGCCCAGGCTCTATATAGAGACATCACAATCTGCACAAATCTGTGATGCTTACTGCATATACACACACATTTTGTCACCTTTACAGAACTTGAGATACATGTTTTAACACCCAAATTCACATACTCATTCCAACACTAGAAAACAAAATGTCAGTGAGGGAAAAATAATTCAATGTGCATTGCTCTCTGAGAGTTCAAATAATCTTTTCATGCAGTAAGACTGCAATACATAGGTAAAAACGTGCTAGTTCAACTGGATCACCACTTACTTAAACAGAAAAAGGAAGTGCAGGGTGCTCAGACAACAACCATGAAGCAGCCTTGCACAGTCAGAGCCATTTTGCATGTGAGTTACCCCCAGCATGACACGATCCATGAAAGTGAGAGCAAGCTTAGCGCATTTGCTGATTCTTGCCTGGCCCCAGAGAGAGCAAGGCAGATGATATTCTAAGGCCTTGCAGTGCCAAATCAGCTCCTGGTCTTCAGACAACCAGCACCGTAGGATGCCTTTACTCTTAAACATAAGAAGCCACACAGTACCCAGCATGAGGTCGTAAAGAATTTAGGGATGAATGGGACACGCTCACCCAAAGGCCAACCTTGCAAGGATAACACTGCTGTTTGGAATAGTGCTGAGAGTTTTTAAAGGGTGAACCGCCCCATGGCAAAAAAGCTGATAATAAAAATAATCTATAAATGCCCTATTCAAATGTACAAGATGTCTCTTACTGCTTGTTGCTTTCTGAGCCCTTCTCTTGTCAAATTCTACTTTCCAACTGATGAAAAAAAATATCTACAGTGTTTCATAATGACAGGCCACAGCTACTTTAAGGCTGCTGATGAATAAGGAGGCCTTGAACACAGCTATGACAATGCAACATTTGTTGTTTGCCACATGAGAAAACAAATGCCAAACCACTTCATTCAGGGTCTTCTATTCATCAATCCCTTTAAAAAAAAACAGGAGCAAAAGACCGGGACTAGAAATAACATCATGTGGAACAACATTCTCAACACCAGTGACAGCTTACTGGGGAGCTGCTGCTCGTGAACTGGTACGCCAGCTTACCACCATGCACAGCTCAGGGAACAAGGACTATTTAGCCCATATATTCTTTTACCTTGAAAGATGAGTAACAGCTGAGCTCATATTTAAGAAACCTGTTCATACGGTTGGTCATCAACAGCTGGATTATCTCTTTCTATTGATCATCTTTTGAAATTGTGGTATTTTATAACACAATCCACTTTGCATTTGCTGCCCCCTAATTAAAAAGGTTTTTTAGACCAGGGTAGAAAGACAAAAAATACCTTCATATTCACACAGGATGATAAGACAATTTGTCACATCACAGCAAGGAAAACAAAGGGAACAACAGCTACCTGCGTACCTGGGACGCTGCCACCACACCAGCAGTTACGGGAGTCTTCCTGAAGCGCAGACGGGGGTCTGTGAATCACAAACCAGAGTTCACCTCTATTCCCCTAAGGGGAAAATACTGCGACTTCCAACCTTACAGCAACAGTTTCAAATTAATTTTGTAAAGAAAGCTTTCTGAGCCATAGAAATTTTTTTTTTATCACTTTGTTTAGAAATACTAAGCAGGTGCATTTACCACAAAAATTCTTCAGAAGAATTCCAACTTTATGAAGAAGCTTATACTATGGCTAATTAAGATAAATAGTTTCAGGAGAGTCTGAGAAAAATAACACCTATACTCATAAAACTTGATGACAACATCTGATGTGTTACAGAGAAAAGTGATTACTCTAATGCACCATAATGCTTGATACATAGTCTCATGGCTCTCCCCTGCTGCATTTCGTACAACCTATGAAGTCAACAAAGCACAGATAAAGAAACAAATCAAAGGTAGGACTCACATGATTCATATTTCAATAAAGAGAAATTAAAATAGATAATGGCTCCCAGACAAAGAAGAAAAAAAAAAAAAGCATTTCTTCTAGTATTTCAGCCCTGACCTCATTAGAACTTTGTGATACAGCACATCCATCCTCTCTCTAATTAGTCCATACATTAACTGTTAAGAGTCACCTGACTTGAATTTATGATTGAAGTCTACAACATAAAAACTCGGTACTGTTACATGGCAGCAGGATACAGAAGAAGTTGCATTCTGAAATTACATACTTCAGGAGTAAAAATATTCTAGGGAATTTGCAAATGCCTTTGTGCAGCATTTCCAGTCCTCTGCAGACTGCTGCTAGGATGT
The DNA here is from genome assembly GCF_947461875.1 of Haliaeetus albicilla. NCBI lineage: Eukaryota > Metazoa > Chordata > Aves > Accipitriformes > Accipitridae > Haliaeetus > Haliaeetus albicilla. Next base: position 15,838,517 of record NC_091492.1, read on the forward strand.
GGTAGGTCCTGTCAGTGAAGCAGGTTTTTCCACATCTCTCCCCTCCTTTCACTGTTCCTGGTTATTAAGAGTTTTGGAAACGCTCTAACCATCTCCCGCTTCTGCAGGAGTCTTTATACTCTCTCTCCTTTTTTCCTCATCTTCTTTTTCCTTTCCTTTTTTGAACAAAGACCTTGCTGTTACCAGTTCTAATTTTAATCAGAAGTTTTCATGAATGGTGCTTCCCATCCATCTCAAACACATTGTGTTTTTTGGTTTCACTCTGCAGCTATGCTCACCCCAGCATGGTGCCTTCTCAGCTTTGTAATGATGAACAGCCAGGAGTGAAGGAACAATTAAAATGTACCCAGATTGTTACATTATTTTGATAGAAATGATCTACAAATATCCTCAGACTTCTGGAAGAAGAATATATGCAAGGGACATATCACAACACTGCACCACAGTTGGGTGATATTTGTTATGACACCCAGAGAAGCAAGGTGAATTGTTGATTCTTTTAAATCTCATTGACTTCATTTGCATGGCCTCCTCAATCCATGGGTCTCTGTCCCCCTTTGGGACACCCTTCTTTGGATTTTGTGCACAGCTATTCTACAGCAAATGACACTAGGCACCCACAGACAACTTTACATGGTAACCAAAGTGCCACTCGGGGAAGGCTGAACATCTCTGTGGTCTCTGACTTCTATGCCGCAATGGAGCTCTTGCTAAGGTGGAAAGGCAGAACTCAACAGCAGAGTTACAAAAAGCATCATTTAGTCCCATGTCCTCTGAAGTATGAATCACATCCATGGCAAAATGAAGTATTTTAGGTGTTTAAACCAACCACTAATAGAAGAGCAAGAACTCAGGCAGCAAAGGGACTCAGCCCCAGGAATTTTCTAAGTGCACTTGGCAAGCTTCCAAACCCACAAAGCCCTGTTCTGATAATACACCATATAGGCAGGCAAGCCTACACACACCAGTTTTAAAAAGCATGTTAACACACGTACACACAAATAAAGCCAGTTTCTACTGTCCTAAACATTGCATAGCCATTCACAGCAGGGCAAAGCAGACAGAAAAGGATCAGAACAATGACATATTAGGATTGTTACGCTCTTTGTGTCAGTGTAAACACCTTCCTTCACAAAATGCAGAAAAAAATCCTCCCCATAAACAGGCTTGGTTGGGGTTTTTTTTGTTTGTTTGTTTGTTTTTAATCTATTGAACTGTGGGAGAAAAATAAACCAGTTGGCAAATAATGTATTTGAAAAACATGACATTCCTGGTATAAACTCTCTGATGAATGTTCAAGAATCTCTCTCTTTTACTACAGATCTGCATTCTCAGCAAGACTAAATGGTTGTCTTTAAGCTCCTCCTCATCTGATGAAACAGCAAAGTCACCTCATTGAAAATTTCTTTCCATGCACTATTTTCATCTGCATTCTCCTAAACTCATCTCTCTCAATTGCAAAGAAACAAAGAAACAGAAGAGCTGCTTAAACAAGTAGGTGAAAAGCAGAATGTGACCACTTTGCCAATGCAACACACTAACAGGTATCACACCATGTGGTCCTTTGTTTCTGTAAACATACAGATTTGCTTTGGTGACAGCAGCAGTACATTGCCAAAGCTGTGATGGCACTGACAGCCTTGTGCGGGGCACAAAAGCACAAAGACTTTTCTTATGAGGACCTTGACAGTACTGCCCAGGATCCCACAGCTCTGAGTATCATGAGAAACAGCTTGCTGCTTTTCTGTACAGCAAAAATATTCATGGCTACCAGCTGCTGATAAGCACTTGCCAAAGACATCAGCTTATCTATTTAGGCAAGATGCGGGAAGTGCCACAGTAAACTCTTCAAGGGCCTTTCTGAGCTGACTCTTGCTAATTATGGCTGAATATAAAAAAGTCATCATTGTGTTTAAACATGTCATTTCTGGTACAGAATCCTGGGCCTAGCTATACCTCTTATTTCTCCTGTGCTCAGCACAACACAGCAGGATGCACTTTAACTAGTTCACTGTCTAAAACATCTATATGTGCATCCATGGGTTGACAACAGGATTCTGCTGAACATATTCTGCACTGCATAGCTGGGCACAACAGAGATTAATTGTTCAAAATGCGCTCTCTCATTCAAAGGTAAACACTAAAAACTGATTTTGGTAAATATTTGTACTGTGTTATACTAGTTGAGTATTTCACATGCTCTGTGTTAGGCAAATGAGCTGGCCCAGGGTATTAGCTTCATGGACTCTTCGCAGTTCTATAAAGCTCCATCAGCTCTCACCACATCTACTCACTAAAATAATTTGGGATATTGAACACTAAAAAGGGCTCTGCAACACATAGTATCCCTTGTACCGCTTATAGTTTGTCAGCTATGAGAGCACATATAACAGAGAAGCAGGAGATGACCTTGGAGTCTGCAGCACGCCAAATCCTGGAAAATAGATGCCCAGTCCAAAAAGTACCTGCAACACTTCTGGAGCCAAGGCCCAAGTGCCAGGTGAGAAATAAGGGATGATCGCCCTGCAATGATATCTCTTTTCCAGATACAAAGAGGGCAATACACTTTTCTCTCACTCTTAGATTATTTTGTACAGAAAAAAATATCTCTTTGCTCACATGAATCACATTGTCAAGAATCACAGAGAAAAGGAAACCAACACTTAAAAAAAAAATGTATTTCTGATACTTGGGGTATGTAGGTGGTTGGTACAAAGATCCTCTCAAGAAACTAAATAACAGATGACCAAATCAACTAGGAGAATACAATGGCACGCTGGTGTGCTCATATCTAACTACCTGAAAAGCAAATTTTAACTTCTTACATGGTATTCTACCTTGTGCATTCTTTCTGAGAAAAATAGACACTTGCCAGCATCTATCTGTAAAGGTAACCCTCCACACATCTGTGACTACAAGACATGCTGCAGGAGGGAAGCAGCAAGCCCTGTTGATTAGGCAGAGAGAAGAGCTATTGCCCCGATAGTCCAGAACTCCATGTGCGAATCTATTCCTGGTTCAGAATCCCTTTATCCTGCAGATAACCAAGAGCAGAGCAGCAAATGAGAAGGAACTTATGTGTAGTGACAAACAAGAACAGACAAGGTGTCCTGAACGTTTAGGTCAGAATCTAACTCTGCCCAAAGTTCAGCAACATTCAGCTCTAGGGTTTTCTTCAAGGCCAAATCTGGGAAAAAGAATGAAAGATCTCATTATATGCGTCCATTGCATGGAAAAATCTCTTCAACACACCATGTGAAATGCTTTATATTTTAGATATCTATCAACCAGATGTAGTGCACATTGAAGTTAACAGGAAGCCTCCCACAGGCTTTACTGGGCTTTGGTTTAGGTTATGTGTTTTAATTCTTTTTTCCCTACAACAGAGAAGCACAGTAAATTATAGAGGTTCTCCTTGCTCTGTTCCCCTCCAGGCTGCAGGCAGCATGCACAGAAGCATCTCTCCATCTTCTTCCATGTTCATCTTTGATGGGAGCTGCATTAAATTCCCCCAGTTGTTACTGCTCAGAAGGATTTAATGACTGGTGTTCAACCCTAATAGCACTTATAAATAGCATTTATGTAAGGAATTTATGCTAAAATGGGTTTATGGCTTGCATGAGAATGTAGGAGCAATAATAATAATAAACCAGACAGCAATGCCTTTTTTAATCCAAACTCTAAGGCAGGCAGATGTCACTTACTCATAATAGTCAAGACAAGTGAAAATACTATCTTGAATCATAATCTCTCACAATATTTTCACAATTAAAATTCAGAAAAAAATGCCATTTTCCTGTGCTTATCATAATAGAGATGATAAAAACAGAAACTTATTGTTTAAATTTTTTTATAAGTTTTAGTGAATAACAGAAGAAATCAATACCAGCAATGTTCTGTGATCAAACCCCAAACTTTCCAAACTTCAGTGTAATGCCCTGGAGGCCAAGAGTCCTGAATGTATGTAATCAAGCATTTTAAAAGGCCAAAGACCAAAACTCTGGTGATTAAATACCCCACTTAGCCCTGGGAGAAGCATTCAACATATGCTTCTTCTGTGGCATTATAGATTAATTTTATTTCATCACATCCGTAGCATGTTTTATTACTTCTAAGCAGCATTCCCTAATGTATACAATTGCCAGACAGAGACTCTGAAAATGAGAACTGATATTTGGTGGGAAGAGGTGTCAGAAAGATCATTTACTGTTTTAAAGTGCAGCAGGATCGATGACCAATGAAATAATCCATTCCAAGGCAATTTTCTTCCTTCACTACTGAAAGGTTTCATCCTCTTGGATAAGGTGCTCAGTTAAAAAAAAAACGCAGGCAGTTCTTCATGATGATGCATTAAACAAGGTTTGGGGTTTTTCTTAAGGTTTTTTGTGGGGTTTTTTGTTTGTTTTTTTTAAACACATTTGGGCATTATCAGGTTTCTAAACCAAAAAAACCCCAAAGTTTCTCTCTGAGTCACATTTTCAGGGAGGAAGCAGAGACAGTTCCTTTGCTTTCTTACTGTCAAAAAGTTTAGTATGATTAAAATATAAACACAAGCTTCAAGTAGTCCTGTAAATCATGTCCAGTCTCATCAGCATTAGCAACATTGCTCAGATCAAATGTATTTAAGAGTCCTTATGCAACTCTTTCCAGCCAGGCTGTCGGTGATCTCATCAGCATCATGGGACATACTACTAGCTCTGTTCCATGTTTTGACCATTTTCAAAACCCTCTTGCCAACTCTCCCTTGCTTTAGACTCATCTCTACCCAACTGCTCAACCAAATGCTGCCTTCTCTCTCCTGCTCAATCTCATCTGCCACTGTACCCACTCTTCTTCAGCCTGCTTGGGGCTGTTGCCACAGCTGTTCATACAGCCGAGGAGCAGTGCCGCTGAATTTTGCAAGAGAAGAGCAAGTGCAGCCCCTTGCTTTGTTAAGAGACCCTCTGCATTATTTGTTTCAGAGGCAGCCACCTTCACTCCTGGATTTCTAAATGGGAGAGCGGAATTAGACAAGGAGGCAGGCAGATGCCTGTGTAAAAAAGCCCTTTCTTATAAATAAATCTTCCAGATTCTAGTTAACAAACTAGACTAACAATGCAACCACAGGATAGAATTTAGAGAAATTTTGAACAATGCATTACAAAAATAAGGCAATTAACTCTATAGTACATGAAGACACTGTCTCAGTATTAATGCATCTCTCTCACCCTGGTAAAAGGAAGAAATTTTTTTTTTTCTTTTTGAACGTATCAGGTTCTCATAAATGTAGACTATCATGCTATCTAGTTAGTGGCATGGTTTATGTCCTCTAAACATCTGAGCATCTGCTAGGTACTTGAGGATTTATTCACAGGCTGCCACAATGAGGCAGTAGTAAGTTGTGGTGAATGCAGTATTTACAGCACAAATGATGCTGAAGTGCTAATTAGTGCTAATTTGACTTGGCCCATTTTGGACCTCTGACAATCACAGCTCTTCAAAAGCAAGCACGTCTGGCATAAACTCATCTAAGGAAAATTTCCACCTCTCTATTTCCCCATCTATTATGATATTTCTAAGGCAAAACATTAAGAAATATAAAATATCTGTGTTTTCCTAAAGTAGTAGCCCAGGCCAGCCGCTACTGTAGATTGATTTCTAGAAGAAAACTTCATATGTATTTGGCTTAATGGGGATCGTCAGGAGTATTAGAGCAATGCTAGGAAGAAAACATGTCACTGAGTATAGGTCTGCGTGTTGAGTTACATACTTATTTGGAAGTTAATTAAAAGAACCCCTTTTTTTTCCTTGAGATAAGCAAAAGCTGTTTCCCAAAGAGAGGGTCAGGAACAGGAGAAGCCAATTTCTCTGCTTTCATCCTCTGCCTTTGGGCCCTGATAACTGTACTTGCCTTCCCCCCATTTTCACTAGATGAATCAGGCTAGTGAAGAAAAACAGCTTAGAGATTCAGTAGGTTCATCCTTTGAGAAACGTGATGCAGTAAACTTTCTTGATCAGGAATATTTTTCTACTAACACGAGCTACATAACTAGGTTCCTTAAAAAAGAGGACTTTGAAGCTACGCTCTGCCTCCAAGAAAGCAATAAGTGAAAAATTCTGAACAAATAAATCAAAAAAGCTGACATGTTTTTCTAGGTGGTAAAGCTTTCGTGTGCTAACAAAACGCTTGATTCCCACTGCTTTTGATATCTGCATGATGACAGGCCAACGAAAGCACTACTCAGTGATTGACAGTGTAGCAGAATGAAGCCAATGGAGTCATCACTCAAAAGAAGAGAGTAACTACTCCAGTGACATCTCAGGTGGATGAAATGCCAGGCAAAGGACTACTGGACATTTTCTACAAATTACACTTAAATAATAATTTAAAACACCCACTTAAATACTTTAAATACCTAAATAATAAAAAATACTTAAATAAAATAATCCTGTTTCATGTTTGATCAACTGCATTTGTGCTTTATGTCTCCATCATAACAAAAGGGATAGGCAAAATATTAAGTAATTTCTGATAACTGCTCATCTGATCAAACTACTGGTACTAAAAATGAGTGGCTCCAGCATCTTCACAGGGGGTAGGATGTGACAGAGGTGGGAAATAAATAAATAAATAAAAATTAAAATCACAGGGTGGTGCACTGCAACTTTAAAAGTGGGAAAATATTTTTGTTGATTGACAACCTACAGATACTACAGTTGAGAAGAAGCAATAAATATACACTCAATTAAAGCAGAAATCATTTAAAAGACTATGGAACAGCATTAGGAATGATATAACGATCCTGTCCCATTTTTTTCTGCTAAACCTACCAGAAAATTAAAAAAAAAAGCACAAAAAACCTATGAAAGATGCATTTGCATCATTGTGAATAAATCCTGAGACGATTCTATCATGTGTCAGGTCATGTTCGGCAAACTCACCTGTGGCTTTTACATTTAAACATTTCTCACATGAAGTTGAAGCCACAGGAAAACGAAGCACCAATCACCCCTTCTCAAATCACAGCAGAGATCATCCAAGGGCAAGCACAGCTCAAGTTTACTTTGTATTAGACTTGGCACTGTACCCAGTCATGTGGCTAACGCTTCTGAGCACCACAGTTACTGCCACCTAAGGGAAACCAGGATGAAGGGGACTGTAGAGGAGGGGAACACACAGGGTAGAACACAACATTCTCTTTTCCCTTGATTGTTAAAAATATTACTTATGCAATAGATCAGGAACTGGCCAAAGACGATCTGATACAATATCTCAGAAAATGCGAATTTGTGAAAATAAACATAGCAGCCTGCATTTAATTGAATTTCAGGTTTTATCCTTTCCCTTCTTCCTAAATTAATGCTTATTTTTCTCCCTTATTCTAATGAGAACTGTAAAAACATCAGCAGAGGAGGAACCTTTTTTATATATACACATGCATACACTGGTGATAATGTCCCACAAATACAATGATGTTCTAAGTTTTTCTTGTAGTGGTTTTTAACATTTTCCTTTACTCAGACAACCACTCCCTCCTAATGCCACACAAGATAAAGACACACAGGCTGGAAACCCTGCTTTGCAGAGGACAATGCACTTCAGTCATTCTTTGTTCTTGTTGAGTTCTATTCCAGCTTTCTGTAGTCTTGTACCATCTATTTCCATGGCATAATTATACCTATGGAGTTCTCTGATAGCAGCAATACAGAGAGCTTATACATAAGATTATCCTTTCTTTCTGGTTTCTGAAGGATGAGATCACATTTTAATGACCCCAAATCAATCCAGTCTCCTCAAAAAGCAGACAAATATTGTGATAGAAGAAAGTCTTAGATGAAAAATTTGTTTTGCTACTTGTCTTTCAGTGACCATAGAAGACTGCTAAATTACTTTCCTTAATATAGTTGATCGCAAACAAATTTCTGAAGCTCTGATTTTAAGTTTGCAGATGTGAGGATTCAGTTGCAGCAACCATGACTCTTACCACAGGCATCTAAGAGCAGCAGGAAAGGCAATGTACTTGAGGAGACTTTCACAAAACAACACCCTGTCATCATCTACATTTAATGTTCCTAATTGCATATTGGCTTTAGAGTTCTCCTGTGCAAAATAACATTGCTGGGACTCCTATAATCCCCATTTTACACTGGAAGAAAGAAAAGGTGGTTTTAACTTGCAAAATTCCTGTTGTGACTTAGTAACACATGGGCTTTTCATCCCTCTCAGCAGCAGGGGGCTCCTGGAAGTGAGAAATCTAGAGTTCACTGACTTCTCAGCATAAACATTTTAAACGTGCTCTCTGCACCAGGACTGTAAAGGTGTTTGTCTCTGCACTGCAAGAGAGGCATTCTGAGATCAGGGCTGGACTCTGAGCACTGGCCCAAAGTTTCTCTTTATCAATAAAAATCATTCACTATGCACTACTAAGATGAGCAAAGCCCTTCTGTGCACACCTGAACTAACTCTCTTCCATCTTTAAACTGGACAGTTCAGAGAAATGCCACTTTTAACTAGGACTAAAACTTTCTTCAAATAAAGATCCTACATTTACAATATAAGACAAATTTACTGTGAAGCTGCTTGTGCCAACACATTCTCAACCCCCTTTCTGCTTTTCACTAGTATCTTTTCCCCACCAGTGCTATGCATTTAGCAGGTAACATATATTTCTAACTTTGCTGCTGAAAACAGCACAGCTGCTGCCTAAGTGTACAAACCACACATATGCTGACAAGATTGAATGCAGTGTGAGTTAGATGATTAATTGTCAAAGATGATTAAGATCTGTGGGCAGCTTAATTCAGACAAATGAAAAACTGCTCCAAAAATGCCTCAACAGAAAACAAAGCTTTAGAATAGGCTGATAAGTGGACATCATCCACAAAGAAAAACTGTTGGAATTTGGGGATATTTTGTTAAAGGAATTTTAAAAGAGGCAATAAGGACAATTAACCACGAGGATGTGTGGTTTTTTTTTTTTAAACAGAAGCAGCCCAGACAACTCTCAGATCCAGAGTGCAGCAAGCCATTTGCATATGTAACTAACAGTTTTCATGCACAATTACCTTGTTATTCAAAGTATACTTACGATTGCAATGCATTTATGGTGAAATTTAATGCTCTGGGAATAGTCCATGCATGGTCTAGGAGCTATTAAATACTAGTTTGCTGAGGTGTTAAGTGATACATTTCTTAATGGATGAATTCCACTAGAGTCAAGTATTACCCTTTGTTGACACAGCTCCAGGTTGATCAGCCCTGGAAATTGGGTACTTGTAATACAGAATAAATGGCATTTCTAGAGATAAAACCTTGGCATTTTTTCAGACAGTTTTTTGACAAAAAAACCCCACCACTTTAAATTCCTTTTGTGTGCAGGTGGGTTTTCCTCCAAAATATTAAATATGCATGAGGATGCTTTTAGTCCCTATTGCTACAGTAAACCTATGGCTGAAATCATTCTCCATTGACCTGTTCAAAATGTGAGTGTTGCTTCCATAAGTATTAAAGAACTGGTTTTTAACAGGTCTGCAACAGTATTAACTGGAAAAAAAGCTTTCTATGGCAAAACACACTCTCAAAATTTCCAATATTTGGCTTATGCATCAAACAGGTTCCCCTAAAACAAGAGAGAGTTATTCTGTGCATTCCAGCACCAGTGCACCAGCAGCACAGGCTGGGGGCCAGACTTACTAACACTGGGGAAAAAAGGGATCCTAACACAGTAAAAATATTGTTAAATAATTTTAAGCCAAACATCTTGTGCTTGGATTTTTAAAGAGCTCAGAGTGTGCGTCAGATGGGGGATAAGCCATAGCGATACAGTTAAAGTGCAGTTTCAGGATGACCTGCCTCCACTTCTCTCTCCATTAGACCAACTTTTCTCTTAAGCTGTCCCCTCTGCTTCTCAAATGCTTTTGAAGAAATCTAAAAGTTCTTGACAGTGCTATTAAGGCAAGTAACTTGTGCTTCCCACTCCCTTCTCCTCATGCCAGTAGCCTGACTCACCTCTGGATATATATGTACACACAGAAAGAAGTGGTTTTGGTGTGCTCTCCTTCTGAAGCAGCTGCAGCCACATCCTCACAGATGTATCTATTTGACTCCAGAGCTGATACACACCAGGTCTGTCCACAGTCTGATGCAAACTGAAGCAACACAGCTGTGTTAGTGTAAGCCTAAACCAGTCCTAATACAACCAGTTGAGAGAGCAGGGCATTAAGCTAGGCAAGCTGACCATGGCTACATGGTTTTGGCAAGCCTGGACAAATCGTAGACAGATCTTACTCAAGTGAGAATGAGTTCAAGAGGCGTTTTAGACTTACCTACACACAAGTAATGTGTTTTGCTTTTACAATGCGGTAAGGAAGGACTCCCCATTTTACAAGTGGGAAGAAAAGTATGGTCAAAGTCAAAGACTGACCCAGGTGACATGAGAAACCTCTGGGAAAGCTCTCAGCCTTTTATCAGTCACTTTGGTTGACTGTAGTGCCTCCCTGTTCTCCATGTATTTCCAGACTGCTCTTTAGTATTACAAGCAATACCATGTAATTCTTCAATAACAGCAGTGGAGACCAAGCTGAACATTGTTGATAATTTCTTTTATTCTGTTACTGTCAGTCTGTATAGTTTCTTGCCTGGAAAAAAAAACAAACAAAACAGAAGAGACCAGTAAGCTGAGGCCAGCACCCTTCCACTGTCTCTAGTCTCCTCCGAGGACAGAGTCCTGACTGCTCTCTCCAGGGCCGAGGGAAACCCAAACCACTTGCATCTTTTTCAGTGTGTACACACTATTCGATCACTCTGAAACCAACTACAGCCTGTGGCATGGGGTGCTTGGGGCTAGGATACATGGGGAAAGAGCTAACTGCAAAACCTCGCTCTCTGTTTAGGATCTCAATTGTAGTAACATGTTACAGAATTTTTAGCTAAAGTTTAATTTGTCCATAGCTTTGAAAATAGACCTGATTCACAAATATACATGAGAATATCTTAGTATGGTCAATTTATATTTGTATTATAAGATTACTTGCTTAAAGAAAAAAGACTGGTAGATTTTGATGACAGGTTGGACATGTTCCTCCAAAACCAAGGAGGGCTTGCACCATGGGTGCAGACAGTATTGGTACTGGGTGGAAGGCAGTCATGAATTTTGATTCATTTCCCTGCTCTCATTTCTAAAGTCTTGTTGAGCAGATGTATCAGACACCATCCTCTTCCCTCCTCCTTTCCTGTTTTTGTGTATTTAGGTTGCAGATCCATGAAGCAAGAATGTTTCATCCAACAGCACTATAGTACCTTGCACAATGTAAACCTTTTATCTAGAACCTGAAGACCCACCTCAGATATACAAAGATGTACAGGAGTGGAGGCTACAATGAAGCTGCTTGGTATGAAGGCTGAACGGATTACTGAATGGACAAAGAAAGAAATGCTGAAAGGTTTAAATATCATCAGCTGATAGAGTAAACTCCTCTGCCCCAAAAATAATGCATACAGGAAAGTATAAAATATCCCTCACACCATTAGAAGAGCTCTCATTCAGCTGTCACAGTACTGTACATCCTTGTTAAGCTTAAATGAATTTTTTCCCCATGAATTCAGAGAATTTTCTTTTAGCTCCGTGCATAATTCTTCAAATAATTACACATGCAATAAATTAATGAAAATCAAAGAAACTGCCTGTGCTTAGAAAACCATCTTAATTTGGCATGCTCTGCTGCATGCTTCTAAGTGCTCAAAATATTTCAGGCCGTGCTTAAACCAAATGCTTCCACACTGTGCAAGTAATCTTTATAAAAAAATAGTAAATTAAATTTGGCACTAAGTGACGTGTGAAATTCTTAAGCTGTCTCCTAAAAAGGGAGACATCAGGGTCAGACAGGGGCTGCCATCCTGCTGCCTCCAAGCACACGTTTAGAAAGGAAAACTCACCAACAATCATCAAGTTAGGTGGAAAATAAGTGTTGTTACAAATCCCTCCCTGCTCTCTGCAAGAGTCACAATATGTTTTTTAAACTGTTCTTTTGAAATCCACTCATTACATGGCTTGCACTGATTCAGCTGAGCTATTTCTGCTTGTCGTCTTCCTTGAGTGGGCTGTTCTCCAATGTGCCTCTGCTGACTTACACTACTTTGTGGATGTCCCAGAGCCTGCTGTACCATTTACTTTGCCCCCTCTGGAAACAGAAAGTGTCAAGTTTCACAGATCACTCCATCCAGTTCCTTCCAGTAGCTACCTGTGGACCTCTTCTTATGCCTCCCTGTAACTAGGCAGCAGTTGTGTCCTAATCAGGACATTCATTGATGGGACCTCAGTTCTGTAATGCCTTCCCTCCCTACAGCCTGAACCTGTGGTTTGAAAGAGCAAGCAGTAAGAGTCCTGGGTGCTCACTTGCTCAGTTCTCCACACTGGAAGGGCATCTCGCAGGTGTTCAGTATGACAGTGATACCAACTCTTTGAAACAAAACAAAACACAAAAAAAACCCCCCAAAACCAAACACCTCCCTGTGCTTCCCCCCCCCCCCAATGACCCACAGAAGGAAATGGGTAGAAGCCTAATTTGTAATATGATAGCATACTATTTCTTGCAATTATAAATGTGCAGAGCCTGGTTTTGCCTAAAATCAAATACATTTAAAGAGTAGTATAAAAATGGAAATGCTTAAGGCTTATCTGTTATCAAATCTAACAAAATATTTAAAATCCTGAACTTTGAAGCACATTATAAACACACATTTAGACTGGAGACATGAAGTAGTTCAGAAGTTTTGAAGTTCTACCACTTTCAGGACAGAACTTTTTCAGAGCGCTCTGAACTGCATTGATTAACATTTCAAATCCACGTGAGTCTCCCTGGAGTACATGGAATCAGCTCTCCGTCTGTACAGTGTTTTCTACTTACAGGAGCTAAGGATCTGAGGACCAGACGCTGCATTGGCATGTCCACTTCATTTCAGAAGGAGTCTGACAGTGCAGTACCAATTAAATAATGAAGTACACATCTGGCAGGAGATTGCTGAGGTTGGCTAAGTTTGTACAAGGTCAATTCATCCTCTAAGCTTCTGCATGCTCAAAATTAAGCAGGAAGTTTACATGGCAACAAGCAGAACAAACTGATCGATCTCAGGGTTTGTTTTCCAAGTAGCATGCCTTTCTTTTAAAATCAGTTTTTATTGTATAAAAATAGGAGGGAGCGCTATTGTACTGCTCTGAGACACATTTTCTGAAACTTTTCATTAGTTAACACACACCTATTCTAAAATATGATAATTTTTCTTTTGTAAAGAAGGTAGAAAAACTACAATGCACTACACATGGCAAAGGGAAAAGTACATATATCTCTTCACAGAAGATCTACCCCACCATCGTGCTTTACACGTTATGGGCTAGTCTTAACAAAGGGTGGATAATCCTTGAAGCAAGTGGAAAAAATTTCCAAAGCCTGATTTTGCATTATATTTAGTTAGTGCTTTCACTAATTTTCACAGAAGGACAATACCTGCTCAATATAAAATGTGGTATCCAGTATCTTTACACATTGTTATCACCTTGCTTTACAGAAAATGCATCAACCCTGATATAAAGTTTCACCTAGAAATTCTTCCTCTGTTAAAAGAAATAACAGACATTTTTAGAAACTCAGAGTAACATAAAAATGAGACAAAGATAATGAAAAATTATTTTTATCACTCAATAAATGACATTGATGGTCCACAGCATGAAAAAACAGTGTAGCAAGTAAGGGGTGTAGGTTAAAGCTCAGATCTCAAAGATTTTTCACATTCTAACAATTATCCAAAGTAGCCTTTCTTCAGCAGTGGTGGAAATCAGCTATCTGCATCCCAGCTCAGTGCTTTAACTGCAAGCAATCTTTTCATCTGAGTCTTTGGCATTCAAAAAAAGATACCCAAATACTTTTTGCAAGTTTGCTTATTCTCCATTATTTGAAGGTTTCAACTTCAACAACCTTTTGTTGTTGCTTTTGGTGGCTTTTTTTCATTCTCCATTTGGCAAGCATTGATCTTTCATTAATGATCCTGTCAGAACATGAACCAGCTGCTATGTCTCATGAAGTGACAAAGAAAGAGGAGAGCTCAGCCTCAGATGGATGCACATACAAACACTGAACTATCAGCAGGAACACCACTCTGTCCCTCTCTGATCCTCTCCTCCTGCTAGCTTGTTCTTCTTTGAAGGGACAACGTCAAGCAGCTACCAAGGGAAAGGGTCAGAAAACACCATCATAGCTTGGTTGCACCTTGCTCCCCCTCTGATGGTCCACAACTGCCATGCCAGCAGACATCAGGGCTCGATAGCCGAGCTTGTGTGACTGGGGCTGGCTCCTTCCACAGAGCAACTTAGTCCTTCAGTCACCACAGGTGATACTTTCTGGTCTCATTGTTTCTTGGCATCTGTTTTCTGGGGTTTTGTCCTGACGTGACTGAAAATCTAGAGAAGAATCCTAACATAAGTGTACAGAGAAATCTGAAACAAGAGAAATGTTTTCCTTTCTTGGATTTTCCCATTGCTCTCAGCTTTATATTACCATCCTGTGAGAAAGGTCAGCCTCCTCTATGCCCAGGATACTGTAATAGGGACTGCAACACTGTAATATCCCATTAAAACTGTGGCCTTTTCAATGAGCTGCCCAGATACTTTTTAAAAGTAATCTTGGTTTTATAAGTCAGTTTAAAAAAGAAAGAAAGTAAAAAGCACCTCTGATGACCATGGAAAGTTCTGATATGTTTGCACAAGTCCGTTATGATACCAAGTAACACCCCACAACCCAAATACAATCTGAAGTGTCTCTCATGTGTGGTGTGCTTGATATTCTTTATTCCAGAGTATGCACAGAGAGCTAGTCAAGATGCTTTTTTCCTGTGGGGCTCAAGAGCATCCTATATGCCTTACCACCAAAAAGATGTTACTCATGCAACATGTTACCATGGAGAGGAGCCACTTCACGCTTTGCTCATGTTGCACTTCTTCCCTTTGTTTTTCTACCTTGAAAACAAGGACACTATATTCTTCTATATGTGGAAAGCACCAAGCACATTCACTTTAGCACTAACCACTTTTGTTTACTCTTTTTTTCTGTTCAGAGCAGCAAAGAAGATCTACTGTCAGATCAGTTTGTACTAACATTTGATTTCCTTCTTGCCTCTAACTTGGTCAGTCACTGACTAAAACTATTATTTTGCTTTCTTAATAGACAGACAACCTCTCTTAGCAAGCTTCTTGATAGGTCCATCCACTGATGTCTTTCCTCATAGAAAAACAACTACTTGGATGGGGAAAAACAGCTAGAAAGTTACAGGAACAGGCTGGTACCCCTTTTGAAAAGAGGTGACACAATCTGGAGATTCAGGCACTCACCATGCACTGCAATAGAAGTCCAGCAGCATTCCCACTCCTGAGCCCCATAGCCGTGCTATGGCCTTTTAGCCCTGGGGTCTCCCCTCTTCCCAGAGGGGGCTGGAAACAACTTCACTGTAGCAATAACTATCCCGTAAACTTCATTAATTTATGGACTTTACATTGGCTTCTCCATAGTACAATCAGGGACCTGAAAGTGAAAAATCAAGGGCTTTTACAAGTGCTTCACCTTTCAAGTCTTCTGGACAGTGACCAACAAGCCTCAGGCTGCCCTGTCCATGTCTTCCACTCAGCATGTGAAAATCCTTGAGACAAGGTCTCAGCTCTGCAGAGTTATATGCTAACAGCCATGAGGTTGCATGCAGAGCAGAACAAATTTGTCCTGTCTGCAGCAGCACCAGAAAACTGCAGCAGTGCCATGCAGATCCAGAGAAGGACATCCTGGCTTTAGGTAGACACCAAGAGACCGGACCTCTACTTGACACCCTTATCTTCTGTGCCTTGCCCACAGCTCACTGCTCATCTGTTTTGCTGGAGAGTGGACAGTCAGTGCAGCAAGACTGGGCAAAGACAGCAGAGGGGATTACCGGGGTGAAGAGGGGGTGCAGACCTGGCTTGACAGGAGCACGCGCTGAATGGCTGCTGCCACTGCAGAGACACTGGCCAGTCTTGTTGTTCCATCTTTTTCCTGAAAAAGAAAAGCTGTTTGTTTATGCTTGTGAAAGCTCTGCTTTAGGAAAAGCTAACTTCACATTGAAGCACAGTATGTGCAGACCAGCTGGCAATGGCAACAGGGACAATGGAGGTAATAAATGCTATTGTTTTCCTGAATGAGACCTAACTGCAAGGAAGAAAACCGTATTCAAACTGTATCAAGAAAATAAACCCCAGCTTGCCTTGGTGTCAGGTGTGACAGCCTGCTCTATCCAAGGATCTCTTGTGCATAGTGTACATGTTTACTCCAAGCATCTCTTCCCATGTTGGATAATGCTACCAGCAAAGTTGAGGAGTGAGAAGATTGACGGTTAGTACCCTGCCCTCACAGCCTACGCGAGTCAGGAGCAAGACCCGGACATCCTTACAGCCAGGCAGAGTACTTCATTACTGGAAAAAGTAGCCTTTTTATTTTGCCAATCATGTTCACACTGGAACAATTATCTTTGGCACGCTCTAACAATAATTTTTAAAATGTTCTTTTCAGTATCATCACTGAATTCAAACTGTATTTTTTAAAAAAAATCCACTGTCATTCTTCTTTCTAGCTCTAATTATCTGGATTGCATCCACACTATGAAGCAGAATTGTGACAAGAAAGCAATCACCCCAGAGATTTCCCAGAAATTTGCTTTCTAATTGAGTTGAAAATGCCTCAGCTTTCCACATCACTTTTGTGCACATAACTGGGTTTTCCACGAACACAATCTATGAAATGCAGAAATGCAATATTGTAATTATTTAGTTGTGTTGTCACACCACAGGTGCTAGGTGCTGTACATAAATTTAGGCAAAAAAGATAGTCAGTTCCTGTGCAGAAGAAATGAATACTTGAGGGTAAGATTAAAAAAAAAAAAAAATTGATAAAGAGATTAAGAAGATAACCTTGAAATGAATGGGTGTTGCACTGTAAGCATGATTCCGTAATTCTATTGCAAAGAAAAGAAATATCATCTGTTGCTGAAAATCCAGAACTTTCCAGACTGTTATTTACAGACATGTCATTTATGTCATGTAACCTCTCTGTCCCTTATTTAGTCATTGGTAGAATGGAAATAATACTTAATATAGCTTCCTCATGAAGCATGATTAAATGTTCGTAGTGCTTTGCAATCATTTCTTTGACAATATGGCTGTGGAATACTATTGTTAAAGACAAACTGCAATATTTATAGCTGATACAGTGTTGACTAAGCTCATTTTTTCTGTTTTTAAAGTTTTAACTAAGCAATGCTTAATGAAATTTGCTAGACTAACTGCTCGTGTTGTCTCTGCTGGTAATGCAAAAGCAAACGGCTGTAAGTACGGTACCCTGAAGGCAGACATTAGGAGTTTCTCTGTTGAATCCAGCAGAGAAGTTTCTTGCATCTCCGTTGAATGCCATCATGCTGTGATTAGTTAATCATTAAGTACATAGTGCTTTTAATTAACTGCCAACTCTGCTTGGGCATCTGTTCTGAAAATCACATCCGATCATGCTTTTCCCAGTCTGTGGCTATGGAGCTCTTCAATAATGCAGTTGTTGCTCCATTCTCCAGCTCTCTTTGCTGCAAGATAGCTCAAGTCCAGAGTGTCCTACATGAAATGAAATATAAATGATCTATTCTTCCACGGGAATAAAAGTAAATGGGAATTAAACAAACTTATTTGCCTCAATAGGTAATAAATGCTGCTATTAAAAAGCAGATCAGGACAATTAACATTTTTTTCTGGAAGAAAGAAGAGGCTGGAAGAATATTTTTATGCTTCAGTATCAGCACACAATTTTATAAGCTAGCCATTTTTTTAAAAAAAACACTAATCTTTACCTGTAGAAAATATTCCTTTTTATTTTATAAGGGGCAGGGAGACTGATAATAAGTACAACAGATTCTGCAAAACATTTCATTTGACTTAAAGTGAGAGAAAGATACATAGTGCAAACATTCCCTTACAAACACTACATTTCTCCATCTATATAGGTCAGTCTCTGCTGGCTTCAAAAAGCTCCATTTTAAGTGTATATTGAAATAAACTCCGACATCTTTGGAGCATATACCGAGGGAAATAATAAGATTGTAACATATCTTAGGTAGCACATTCTGTTTTAAAGGTGATAGGGAAAAAAGCAACATTAGAGCAAGGAGAACACACAGTGAGACTGGTAATAGGCAGGGCGTCTTCTGCTGGTGCTGTGAATCTGGTTGAAAACCAAGTCAAATGAGGTCAGAGGATGACTGTGGCCATTTGATGGCATGAAATGAAGTAAGGGCAGCCACCTAGATCAGGAGGGGCACTGATTGTGTGACACCGTATTAGCAGTTTCAGAGAGAAACTGGGAGAGAATTTGCTGGATCATGCTCTCTCTCCCAGCCTAGGCACAGGGGGCTGGACCCCTTGAGAGCTCTGGCCTGCACTAGAACAGACTGACCTGCCAGGTTAATGATAGAGCAGCTGTTTTATGGCACGAGAAGTCGTATGCCAGCACACGCCTGCTCTGTTATCACAGCCGGTGCTGCTACAGATGGCCAGAAAGCAACAGTCTCAGCCAATGCTCTCACCTTCCAGGTGAGATGCTCAGTCACACTGCATATGTGCTGGCCACGTAAATGTTCCTGGATGTATGGCAATGCACTGGCAAAAGCTGGAGGAGTGGTCACATGATTCTTTCTACCCAAAACTTCTTAGTATAAGACAAGGACATGCAGAAACCCAACGTACAGTACAGAGGACCACAGTATAGCAACTTCCCTGCTGCCACTCCCACACCACTGCGTGCTATCTCAGACACTCCATCTCTGAGCTGTTACTTATCACATATGAATCCGGGCTAGTAAAAAGGTAGAATGCATAAAGTGCCCATTATTTCTATATAGAAATGTATGTCAAGGAAAAGGGCACTCTTTGTCAAGTACTGAGAACAGAAAAGAATAAACCATAATTAAGCTTTAAATTTGTGGTTCTTTAAGGAGCGGAGCTAAGAAACTCGTATGAACCTTGCAACATAGAATAAAACATTACAGTTAAACAATAGCCAGTCTATAGCAGATAGGCATGTAATGCTTATGGTTAATGGAACAAACACTCACTGTCAGATACACATTTTACATAATAACCCTTTTTCAACAAGTTCAAAGTAATTCTCTTGTTTTCTTTAAAAATTCCACTGTGGATGTCAAGATGTGCCAGCACACAAAAAAGAGGTATTTCATAATGATATAAACCCATGCATTTCTAATTGTTCCCATACTGAACTACACTGAGGGCAGCACTTTTATATGGAGTTCAAGGTATTCCTGGGAACAGGCTGTTTTCTGATGACATCATAAGAACACTGTCACTCAGGCAACAACTTGCTACTATGGCAACCACAGCTTTTACAGATGCTGAACGTCAATGAGGTTAAAAACACCATTTGGAGATTTGCTAGGTAAAAGTTTGCCAATATTTGATGCAAGAAGCAACAAGCAGTCCACTGCAGATGCACAGCATCGTGCAGTTCTCTATCCATTACTGGGAAGTTGAGAAGAATCAGTTTTATCCTCCAGCCAAGGAGTTCCTGGGGTAACCACACTTTCAGATATGTCCTTAAACGCCACTGCAGCTAGAAATAGGCCTGAGCACTAACTTTGTGATTTGGGGGCAGCTGGAAGAAAAGGACTGCTGCCTCATCTAAAAGACTCCCTAAAAATGTAGAGATTTGGGGACCTAGAGTTTTAATACTCCCACAGCAGAGACCACACAGACTGTGAAGGTAGTCTGGTATTTTATGAAGACA
Organism: Haliaeetus albicilla; assembly: GCF_947461875.1. Lineage (NCBI taxonomy): Eukaryota > Metazoa > Chordata > Aves > Accipitriformes > Accipitridae > Haliaeetus > Haliaeetus albicilla. The sequence continues at coordinate 15,858,347 of NC_091492.1, forward strand.
TGTCATTGGAAAAGAAATGGATTTTTTTTTTCCCCCCAACTGCAAAGAATTAGAGGTTATGAGATAAAAAAATCTGGTTTTGTAAGCAATTGCTATCTGTGCTGAGACTACTGCCAGATGAAATCAGTCAGTTACAAAATGTTTTAAAACTAAAAGCCACGTGTTTCTGTTCCAGAACTTTATGCATTTTACTAACTGCAAGCAAATCTCAGGGGCTCTAGAATGTTGTCAAATTGAAGATATCAACCTGGCGAGTAACCTGCCCTCTGCAGGACATTAGACAATTTCCTAACTTTAATTGCAGATTTGTTCATCCAGTTTTGTCCCCAACTGATACAGCAGAGGCTTTCAGTCAACATTCCCAGTAAATCAAATTTCCTGTATAAGAAAGGGTCATAAACACAATCCAGTCAGAACCACTCTTAAACTTGACTGAATATCAGCAGAGTAACTTTTTCATTTTGCAGCAGCAAACATCAACTCACTCAGATCCTCCAGGAGTTGTACTGTCTGCCAGGCTGGAGAGCTGCTTGGGGTGGCCTGACATGGGGAGGAAGAACTGGAGGGGGAGAGGGGTCTACAGATTTATGCCTGGAGCTTTGTTCCTTGGTAACACCTTACAGTGAAGCTCCTCAACTAAAACTGTAATAAAAGTGGAATTTAAATGCACATTAAAAATGCAAAACCTAAGGTATATTGTTTATAATGAGTTTGCTGTCACATTTGAACTAACTGGCCACTACTAGCAGTCTCAGAGGAATAGCTAAAGCCAAATTATAACACTTATTTGTGGGGTGTCTCAACAATGGGCTAATGAGATGCAACAGCAAGCTTTGAGAATCGCTCTTGTTCTGAGTCTGTATGAAAGCCATCCAATTCCAGGGCAATGAAGACAACATGCTTTCAGTACACCCACCTACTGTACTTCTATGGTTTTTTTCCATATGTATCCTACTGGGCATTTCATAGTGTTCAGGACATTTCCTTTTTAGTCCAGGAGAAGATTAAGGCCATTGCTGGTTTTCATTTCCACATGTTATCCAGCAATCCTGGCTCCTATTGGCAGCAGAGCTCCCTCTCTACACAATTCTCCCCCATCATCTGTGAGAACAGAGATGTGGAAGAGGCCAATTACCTTTTGTAGAGAAGGAAATTACTTGCTTATAATTGAGTTCTCTGAGCATGGTGTCCGCTATTAGAGCCACACTCATCCTCCCACCTCCCCCTGAGAGCTGGGGTTTTATTCCTATTTAAGTTCTAATTATTATAATTAGTCTGAAAAGGATTTGGGAGTTAGGGGCTATGATATGCCATATAGACCCCTTAAGGCATCTTTTCATACTAACTCATTATGACCAGTTCTAAACTTTACCATTTAATCTAGTCATTCAGTACCCAAGGTCACAACAGCTGAGACCCCCTGAGCATCAATCCATAGAGACTCCCACCTTCAGAGAACTACAATTAAAAGGTAAATAATTCCCTTGCTGCCTTCTATGTGAGGCAATGCTATAAGTCAGAGAATGGAATCCAACCTCAGCCTAATTATTACTACGGTAATTTACGCAGTTGCAATGAAAAAGTTGGCAAATGCTTTTTCATTTATCAAAACAGAAGCACAAGGCCAGCTACAGTTCATTTCAGACTGTACTTGACAAGACTTAGCCTTACAACAGTCAAGTTGCAAACTTTGTTTGTCTGTATCACTCAAACTCCAAGAAATGCGAAAGAGCTATGCTCCAAGAAAGTCAAATCATCATCACAACATGCAGGCCACAGAAACAGTATTCTTCACCATGCTAATTAAAGATGCAGTCCTTTTCTTTGTTTATTCCATCACAAAACTTCTGTTGAATCAATACAGTACAAGTTTTAAATTATTTTAATCATGCTGTGCATAAAAGGATTCGAAACACTCAAAGCTGAATTGAAGTATGTGTACAAATTCTTAAAAACACCATCACCCAAGTTGACACATTCCAAGAAATTCAACAGATGCTGGTATTTTGCTGAATGACAGCAGCCTCCAGGCCTGAAAACTGTAAAGCAAAGCTTTGAATTTCACAAAAAAGAGCATGAAATGGTATTAAGTAAAATAGTTTGTTACAGTGCCAGCAGCCGGAGTCCAGTGCACAGTATCAGTACATGGAGAAGGAGGCAGTTTCAAATACTTCTATTGCTGATTTTTTTGAAAGATAAGTGAATTACATCTGCAAATCAGAAAAATGCATCCACATTTCTACCAACAAAATACACCGTGCAACAATGCAATACTTGCTAATTATACATGCCATTAACCACAAGTACAAAACTCAATGGCTGTATTGAATTCTTAGTGAAAGGGTGGCTCTTTGAATCAGAATTTAGAAAGCGTAAGTAATAATGTACACCAATTTCTAGATAAATAAATCCAAGTTCATTACATAAAAAAAAAATTGGTAAACAGTCTTCTACATATGTTTTTTTAATGAGCAAATCACAACCTAGTACATGTTATTGTAAGTCTATTACAATGCAGCATGTCAAATTTCCTGGTTTGGTAATACATACTAACATCACACTTGAAGATTTGACAACTCTAAATCTCTGACTGCAAGCAAGTGCATCTAGAAGGGGAGGGGGGTGGGGGGGTGGAAATTGCTGTATTATTCTCATTTTCTGCTAGAACCACGAGTGCCAGTTCTTCAGCCTGAAAGCGACCTGAGTCTCTACCCTGGGATCGTAGGTGTAGCAGCTTTAGCACTGTCCCTAGACATACCACGTCTTCCTAACCAGCACACACAATTAAGCATGATAGGTAATCTTTGCTCTGAAGCAGGGTCCACAAAATGAATTCTCTTACTCCCAGCCAACATTAGTATCACACTAGGGACCAATATGAAGGAGTTTGCACTGTTGCTGTCTGAGCTCCGTGTTTGCAGGTGACAAATAGACTTCAATTTCTAATGTTGCTGGGTCAGGAATAGCCTTCTAATTTTCCTGAGTTAAATTATAGACTACTGCCATATTTGTAGCCAGGTACATTAACTACAGAAGCAATATTTCAGCTGCTGCTGTTTCTTCCTCTAAAAAAATAAAGTGGGAGACAAAGTTGAAGGATAAAGGCAGGGGAGTAGGTCAAATATTGATACCTTAATCTGGACATCAAGATGCTCTTGTAGCTGTTCAAATGTCTGAGGTCCCATACAAGAATTGTGGCAAGACTAAAGATTAGTCCCAGCCATCGTGTTGCTTACAGTTCCTGAATGTCAGTTTTTACTGGGGGCCATTCAGCTTTAACTACATTGTCAGATGCATACAGACCTCTGGGGGCATCATTTAGGAGAGAAAACACTTTTGTTTCCACCTATTGACTGAGAAGGTTGTATGTCATGGGCTGCTCAAAGCTTTCCAGCACCATAGGCAAAAGTTAATTTCCCTTCCTAAAGGATGAGGAACAAAATAATATATTTTGTATTTACCACTGGCAGCAGCAAAACTCCACACAAGCGTGCAGGAGCCCAGCATGATGTGTAGTGCTCCAAGGAGGATTGCTAGCTCTCTCAAATCTCCAAGTTGCTTCCCTCCTCCTCCTAAGGACACTGAGAAATTCAAACCCCAATGATGGTGGTTAAAAAACATACAAGCAAGAACCAAGCTGCCCTGTGCCTGGGATATGAGACCATGTTCCCCAGGCCCTTCAAGACCACACTTCCTTTTTCTTTTCCACCACCAGTGCCCAGAGAGATGTCTGTTTCACCTGCCCAACTCTAAACCAAGTCCCTCTGCACTCCCACCCTCTCCCCTCCTCAAGGAAGGCACAAGTCCCTCTAGTCCATCTGCCTCTTCTGATCTCCCCTCCCCAAGATGTGGAACCCATTCTTCTCTCAAGACATACCGGCTTGTGCTGACACAGAAAACAGCCAGCTCAGTCTAACCCTGCCTGCCTCCATCCTTCCCCCTCTAAACAGGAGCAAAACCATTAGCTTGCGGGGAGAGGAGGAGAGCGTGGGCTACCTTTCCTCCATACAGCCCACCTCTAGTGGGAAGCCAGGCTGAGCACAGGCTACTGAGTCCCAGCTCTCTCGAGCACCTGAGGGTGATAGGGAGCACCCTGCCCGTGCCCATCTTCTGGGTGCAACACACTGTACTCTGCTTCAGTGACTGCTTGAAAGCAAAGGGTTATTTCCCACCAGGAGAAGTTGCATGTGAAATGCCCAGCAGACACATAGGACTCAAGCAGACTATAATTATAAATTAAAGGGGAAAATTAAGGTGCCAAGTCTTTGATTTGCATTCCTGACAGTGAACTGTCAATGACATGGGAAGCTGCATTTTTGTTTTTTCCCATACGTGGCTTTTACAGAAGGTTTTACTTTAAACCAGAAGACAAACGTGGAGAAAAATATTCCTACTGAAGTTTGTTTATAGCGTTTTTTCCCAGGCTTCATCCCCTGTTGTACTTAAAGGTCACCTCAACCAGAACTGCACAGATTCACTCCCAGGTCTTTTTGTGAAGCATTAAGAAGAACCTATACCATGTAATATTGTAAAAATACTGCCTTCCTCTAACAGTGTGGTTAAGTTCTCATTTAATAACAAATACATTATTTAATCTCTCAGGTCTGATATCTAGCATATCCTATGATCATAAAAAGCCACAAGCCTCCCCCATAAAACTGCTCTCAGTACATTGTATCCCACAACCATTAGTTCATTACTCTTCCAATAGCTCTGGGAAAGGCCCATTGCTCTTGATATCTACATCCCAGCAGAAGCACTTTCCTTTGAGCTACTCTGTTTCATCAAGCTATTAGATGACCTGAAGTCCCTGGGAGCCCCAGATTAGTGAATCCAGACTTTTGCGTGAGTATTCCATTCCTGGCGTTCCACCTTCTGAGACATGGTTGTAGGTGAATGATTTTTCTACTGTGTCAAAAGATGTATTGGTTTAATTTAATGCATTTCTGCAGTCACATTTGTTTCTCTCCACAAATAGCTACCACGTGCGAACACCACTAACATGCCTCCCTTCTCCTTGTGACCTCTAGTAGCCAACCTCTCCTCAAAACTGCACATCATTGTGAGTGTGCGGCTCTGAATTCAGCACTGCAAGACAGCATTCAGGGATGGAAGGAAGCACCCACTGAGGGGCTCCTTGTGCCTCCTTGTTGCAGTCTGCCTCAGAGTTGCTCTCAGCTCCCACGCATCTCACTATCTCTTCTGCCCCTTAATTTATCCTTTTGGAGGTTACTTACATAAGTAGTGATTGCAGCACTTGAAGGTGATGAAATGGAAGTAAATTAAAGCTCTAACAGGGAACACATGCAAACATAGAGAAGAGCATCACTTACTGGACATGAAAGAAGCTGCAAATTCTGCTTTCAGAAGGGAGGAATACCCTCCTACACCTCTTCCACACCTGAAGTTTAGCTGTTTTTTCTCCTCTAGTCAATGGGGGCTCGGGTCTGACACAGAAATTGCCTGTGCTGTACCTTTGGTCCCAATCATATTTGTAACAAGTCTCCAAAGCTTGCCATTTGTAGTCTGGTCTGAACACGCAGACATTAGATATAAATCATCCTGAACATGTATATAACTGCTCATTTGTGCAATTTTTAAAACATCTCTGAAAACAGGACCCTAAAAATGCAGAAAATGTCACTTTTATCATGGCCAGCAGCTCTATGCTATTTTCTAAACACCAAACCACAGGTTGGAAAGCAAATCTGTTATGTACCCCATGGTAGTGAAGACATTCTTCCATCAAAATGCTGTTTTATGGTGATTCAGCTGCAGATAAGAAGATAATACATTTATCTGATCATATAAATACTAAGTGAGAAATTTGTTTCCAGAAAGGATGCAAAATAGAAGAAGCATTTGCAATATTAATTTATTTGGAAAAAAAGTTTTATAATCCAGTACATAGACTGAAGGCTTTTATAGCCCCTCAAGTTTTCAGTGTGGAAAACACACACTGGGGACCTTTATGAGGTAACAGAAACAGAAATGCAGCTGCTTAAATCATTCCCCTGTTCAAAATGCTTTTCTACAGTAAACAGTTTTACAATTGCCTTCAATTTAATGCCTCTGTTCTGGTCCCTTGAACATGGTTAAGCTACTCACCCCAGTTGAAGCAAGCTGGCCTTGCCCTGCTGCAGGGGTAACTGCTCAGTTTACATGTTCTGTCTGGTTGCCAGGACATCGCTCCGTGGCACAACACAGTAAAAGCCAGTTTATTTCTTCTGAACTCTGTAACTATCTACCACCCTCTCTAAAATCAACCATCAGTAAACATTTTTATATAGGACTGCTTATATTAAATTTAGGATAACAATGTTACCATTAGGTAGCAACACTACCATTCAGTTGCCATTCACCACCAGGACCTGTTTGCCTCAGCAGCCCAATTACCTTTGAAATTAGCATCCTTCTCTCCTCACCTTTATGACACCTGGCTGACACGAGTTAGAATACTGTAGTCAGGGATGTTACAGGCCAGCTGGACGGTAAAAGAGCTAAGACATGAAGAGTCTTCAACACCAGTGAGTCATTCCAACTATGGAGTGGAAAAAAAAATGGGTACTTTATCTTTTCAACATCTAAACAGGAAGGGAAAGAAAGAAAGAAAGGAAGTGAACCCCCTACCCCCTAAAATGGAATTTCTTGTATACAAAAAATCTAATGGAAGAGAAGATCTAACTAGACATAACACATTTGGAATTGTCTTAATCATAGAAATGACACTGATCATAGCCTCAATTAACTAAAAAACAGACAAACCTTTATTTTTCTCACAAACATACATAGACTGTCACAAGTAATTGCAGAATGCTAACTTACTAAGAGTTGTGACACTTCTCTCTTAACATTTAGTTTAAGAAGATTAACAGAGTCCTTGACACTGTAAAGAGCTTCAGTGACAACCTGATAAAGCAGAAGGAAAGAAAAATTAAATGATTCCTGGCAAAACAGAGCTTCTCATTGGGAACCAGCCTGAATCTCCATCACACCTCCTTTTATCCCAGTTCCTAACTCCAAGGAAATGTCAACAATGAGCAGGAACTTGTAGGTCTGAGCTGAGTCTCATCTGCAGCAGGCATAACCTGTGAAGAGGATATTCAAGTACAAACCACAACAACTTACTTTGTGTATCTACTGCTTTGAAAAGAGCCGGTCCTTCGACAACTGCCTCTGAGAATTTCACCCTCTTCCAAATACATGAGTATCACTGACTCCAAGGGTCTACGGCTACATTTCCCATACCTGAGGAAAATAAAAACTAGAGAAATCAGGCTTCTCTTAAAGCTTTACAAGGGTGTGAATTTTAGGTAGTTGCTCTAGTTTTTTGATTCATTTTTGCAAGGATAAAATTTCACAAGAAAATTGTGAGCCAAAAAAAAATAAATGCAGAAGAATAAAAAATTTGAGCCAAAAGAGTTTCTGAGATGGTGATGGCTTCATTCACAGCTGAGGATGTATGGGGGCTGTGCAGGGTCAGGAAGGTTTTACAAAGCCTATCTTTTGTTTGCTTATTTTTTAAAAAAGCAGGCGATATTGTAGAGACCAGGATGTTTATTTTTGTATAACATTTGTTAACTGTACTTTTATAGCTTTTGTGGGCTTTAATATGTGTAAAGCACCTGGTAAGATAGGTGCATGAAAACTGGGTGTTATTTCATAAATCATAGGGATTTGGAGACTTGCATGAGAAGAAAGTGTGAAGAATGTAAACATTTGCTTTGCTTTTAAACAACCATTATAGCACCCTCTCTACTTGTAACACTGTGTAAAGGTCTAGTGGCTTTCCAACACCCACAAACTGAAATGAATTGCCTCGCTTGCCTCCACACCTAAATCTCTCACTTATTGTCAAACTGATGCTTTCTTCTTGGGAAAGATATCACAAAAGGAATTATAATTTCTTCTCTTTGACTACTGCATTCACTTCGGGGGAGATGGACCTAATCTGGCTCTTGAGTTTCTAAGACCTTGGGTCCTGGTGTCCTTAAGTAGCATATCTGCATCCCTTTGGAAACAATGACACTCTCAGGCATTTACCTTCTGCAGTTGCTTGTGAATACAAAAGGTAAATGGTTCATTCATTTAAAAAAAAAATTTTAAAAAATTCCAGTGTATCTGCCCACCTTCTGTCAATGTAAAGAGCAGCATACCAATAAGGTAGGCAGCTTTTAATGCCTGTTTATTCTGCTACCCAATTTAAAATACATACTAATAAGGATTATATGTCTTACACTTATGTTTACATTGGCTGATACCAGCAAGCTGTTAAGTGCTGCTATAGTATATCTGAAGTATTAAAAAAATCTAGTACACTTTACATACGTTATGACCACTCAAACCATTCTATTTTGATGACTCTGAATACCCAAAACCATTCGTAACTCTACAGCAAATGGCTACTAAGGACCAAACTTTCCTCCCTCTCTCCCCATGCTACACACGGAACAAATTCCTTCTCCACACACCCCAGACCTGCTCCAGGACTCCTTGACATTTGCCATCTAGACAGGATTTTTAGTTACATACCTCCTGCCTACACTAAACATTAAGAACACATTTCTGACTAATATAAAGATGCATCAACATTAGAGCAAAATCATTATGGGGGTGCTGGAAACTACCACAAGAACCCCTGGTGCTATAGATGCCCAAACTGCTGAATTAACCTTAAACTTACAAATAAACAGCCTTTACCAGCATGGAAATGAACTGTTTTGATTCACAGACAAAATATTAACTATGCGCCTTAGTGTGGGACGACCAATTTGGAACCATTAATGTTGGAACAGAGTTGGTGGTTGTTTTGAGAAATGGCTTCTGTTAAAAAATAATAAAAAAATTAAAAAAAAATTGTTATCCTTACTCCTTTTTTTCAGACCAGACGGAGGTGGCAGATAGTTTGGAAGAAAGCACTTTTACATAAAATTATCTGAGGAAAAAATACTAAACCTCTGCAGATGATGAAAGCTTCGCTTATTGAGAATAATCCAAAGTTATGTCCTTTGTTCCCTACACAGCTTATAAACGCTATTTTAATAGGACTGATTAGAGGATTCTGTCCTTACAGCTAAGACTAAGACTGTGAGGGGAGAAAACAGTTTGACCTGGGGAACTAAATGTTCTGAAAGACGTGTTTAATTTTAATGTGTTAATCTGTAAAGTGAATTAAGTCTCTAGTTTAAAGGGACTGTTTTGGAATTATAAAAACATAGTATTATTCACACATAAAAGAGAGGTTGGTCAGCCCTAATTTATGTGCAAAACTCAATTAATTCCTAATTATGAAACCATGACCAGTTCTTAGACAGTATATTTACCCCCACCCCCAATTCAAGTACACCCTTGTAGCATTTGCTTCTTCTGAGGAATGAATGCAAATTCCTTCCTGTCTGCACTCAGCAGCAATTAAAAGGGTGGCTGCCATTCAGACACTGCCAGTAGTGAGCAGGATTTAAAACACAGTAATAAAAAAAAGACCAATTCCATCCCAACTGTCCTGCAGTTAAAGCTACAAGGGAGACCTGTAATTTGTGACCAAGTAAATAATACCACTGTTTGGTATGGGTGAACTTAATTCTAAATTTTGTCCTATTTTATTCCTATTTGATATTTAAATTCCTTGGAATGACTACCTTAAACATTCAGTTTGTAATTGTAGGATCTGCTGAAAACTGGTTAGCCTTTAAAAAAAAAAAAAGGAAAAGAAAAGCGCACTGTATATGACTATGACTTGTATTGGCAGTGAAAAGTAATGGAAGGTGTCACCTAACTAGGTGAACCAAGAGGCCAACCCATTATATCTGGACTCAGAGAAGTTCCAGTGAAACCACTTCAGTGACCATCTGCCCAACTTTATCAGCTTCCTGCAGTTATCAACCGAAAGAGTAGGTTCAGACAGGGGAGATTATAACACTCATGCCATTTTTATGAGGATTGATTTACCAGATTAAGAGACATAATCAATTTTCCTTACTCAGCAATTACACTGAATCTGAAGAGCATCCTCCCTCTGCTTTATTGACACAGTCCTATAAATCTAAATAATAGTTCTAGAAATTATTCCTGAACAGTAAAATACTCATTTTTCTTCTGCCTTTCATTTTAATATAATTAAGAGATAATGTCAATGGAACAGAACCTTGCCAGGAGATAATGATCTCAGGCTGACGGGCAAATAGTAAGGTGAAAAAAGCATTTAGTGAAAGCATATTTTTTTAAGCCAGTGATTTAAATTACTACTATATCAACTGATTAGCATCTAAGTACAACAGACTGACAGACTGGTGAAGTGACAAAGCTGGCACCATAAATGTTTGTCAATTCACATTCTCATTGTCTCTGGATATTGTCTGTAGCAGCCAGGGCAAATGTTTTCCTCCACCCCGGTGGAACATTGTTTCTTTGCACATGCAGGTGTCTAATAATTTCAAACAACAGAAACTAAGCATCTGATCATCAAAACACTGATTTGATGACTACCAAATTCCTCCACTCTTGCATCTCAAAAGAGGAGGACTCCTGCATGCTCTGGCCCTGCCTCCCAGAGACAGACCAAGTGACCAATCTTTTGAATGGGCACCCTTTCAGAGAACATGCAGTTACCAAGGGGACAGCCCTGCTCTTTTTGAACCATTTTTTTCTTACTAGTTTTCATGCAATTTGAGCCCCGCCATTTCTGAAGATCCTGAGGTTTTCTTGCAATATGTCAATAGGATGCCTTTTCCCTTTTCCATATAATAAAATGTCCACTACAGCTGCTGTTATCACAAGCTCACTTTTATTCCAAAGCTACCACCAATTCAATTGCTTTTCTCACCAAGTCAGCCTTGCAATTTTTTCTTTTTTTTTGTTTTTAATTATCAGAAATTAACTAAAAGGTCTGGTGCTTATCTATAAATATGACATGATACGCTGCTCTGTCCCATGCACCGGACACATTTGGCTACAAGGGCAATAGGAAATGCAGCAGATCCCTTTAGGAAACCTGCCAAATATCAGTTGAAGGTCTCCTAGCCCAGTGCTCACCATCATTCCTCTTACAAGGTAAGTTCTCCTACAGTATCTGATCCATGGTGCTGAGTGTGTTCAATATCAGTATGATAGTTTTTAAAATCCTGCTGGAAGAAAGACTCTAAGACCTACCAGTATGATGGAAAAATCAAGTCTTTACATCAAATATTCAAATTCTGTCATAAAGGACCTAACAGATTAAAGAAAGTGATGATTCATTCCTCTATCTTCAGCCTTTTGTGCATAGCTTGTAACAGTAATATCAGCTCCTCAAGTTTTCAACCCTGTGGGCAAAGCAGTGGTTGGGCAGGTGAATTCTTACTGACATGGATGTGTTTGCATTTCTTAGACACCACATGCAAATATTTGTGATAAAAGTCATTTTCACTTTTGAGAAGTGACATGTATTTGTCACTACATGGTCATCTTTCAATATCTGTGGACCTAGTGGACCCTATATATCTTCCACATTTAGATAGGCACAAGAAAGCCTGAAACACTGATGACCAAGGTCAAATTAAAAAAAAGAAACAGAATTGTATAAAAAGCAAATTGAGACCGGTAAGAAAAAAAAATGCTTAAAGCATAAAGCATGAATTATAATTATAAAAGTAGAACCAAACAGCACTAGCGCCGTGGTATGAGACACAAAGGCAGCAGAAAAGATTTAATATTTGAAATCAGTCGACAAAATGGGAGCATCCAATACTATGTGCAAGGGCACAAGCTAGTATTGGTCTTGGATGAATTACAGGGAAAGTGAATATTAAGGAGGCATTAATAGCATTGCCTTGCTTAGTGATACACTACAGCTGGCTCAGGTGCTTGGAGTTTAGGAAAAGTGTTTAAAATATTAGAGGAAATACAAAGAGGCAATAGAGGAATTAGAGGGTAAGATGTGTGAGGAGAGGCTGCGGGAGCTAAACTTACATAGTCTCAAAGAGAGAAGACTCAAGGGGCCTCAATCACAGTCTATAAATACCTTCAAGGTAATAATATAAATGAAGGAAGGGAATTCTCTGGTCTCAGAAGATAGCAGGACAAGGAGCAATGGCCTGGAGCTAAGGAAGCAGGAGCGTGGGGTAGGTTCCAGGGAACAGTTCTTCACTCTGGCCTCTGCTGCACCGGATGAATCCACTTCAGGGAGGAGAAATTGCTCTCCTTCCACTGACTCCGGGGCACATTGCCCACACGCATGCACATGCTGCACTTGATGCGTCCAAGATGGTTCTAATCAGCCAAAGGCCCCCCCCCCCCCCCCCCCCGAACCTGTGTAGCACCGAGTTGTACATCAGCGCAGACAAAGAGCCATAGATGGTGTGGGCTATCCCAGTCTGCGTGCTGACTCACAGGTCTTCCTGCAAGCGCAGGATTGTTAGTATGGAGTAATTTTAGAGTGAAGACATTCATTAACCTGGCACCACTTTTGTGAGCAGAGAAATAGCATTGTGTTTCTCCATGGCTGCACTTCACTACACTGGGATTTTTGTCCTTCTTAAAGCACTGTTACAAAGGCTAGTTTTGCACATTCTGCAAATGGTGAATAAAGCTCAAACCACATATTAGCTAGCACACATGGTGATTTGACTTCCATTTAGCCACTTGGTTCAGTGGAGAACAAAAATTCAGAGCACTGTACCAGTTAAACAGAATAAGTCCTCATGTGGCTTATCTACTCCTAGGATACATCCACGTGCAGAAACAGTAAAAAACATGACTCTTCCATTTTTCAAGGAAAATCTTTCTTTGTCCTGGGAAAAAAACTATCCCAACATTTTCATCTTTTGTGCTATTTTATAATCAAATCACAATTTCAGGTTCTCTGGCTATTTTCTTATCCTCCAATCCACCTGAAATTGTGATGGTGGCAATTCACAAGACCCACAGCAAAAAAGACAGCAAATTCTGCAGATGCAGAGAGGCACCTGCATCCAGCAGAGGCCGAAGCACTGAAAATGAGGAAGGATGATAGAGACTGTGACAATAACTTGGAGTTTCTGAAGTGGTTTGACTGACTGACAGACATGGCTGGTGGCAGAACAAGAAAGCAATCCAGAGAACATTAGCAAAGCACAGCAAAAAATAATCATAGCAGCAGTCTCAAGTACTGTGCAAAGGGTTCAAACAAGAAGAGTAAATGAAAATGCCTCTTACTCCAGTGACCCACAAAGAAGTCACTCCAGTTCTTGTACATTAAGGGATGGCTTCCCAACAAATCAGCTTCTCTCCTCTGGACAGGAAGAAATCAACCTCCTCCATTTTCTAGGAAGACCCTTTCAGCTTTACTGGAGTCCTAACAATTAAACACAGAACAAAACAAAAGCCCCAACACTTCATGACACCTCATTTGTCCAATCTGTTTATGTTGCCCTTGCTCCAATCACAGGGAAGAATTTCAAACAAAGGGATTTGATATGTATGCTGTAGGCACTTGCAATATTAACTTTATTTTATTTAACAAGAGTTTCTCTGTTTTATTCAGAAAACACCATCTTTCCTGCATCAGGATCCCCATCTACCAAGCTAACATATTAGCTCAGTGCCAGACAGGAAACTAGGTTGCAGCTAACCACATCATCATTTTATACAAAATCAGATCACGCATCTGTAACCTGGTAAGCCACGTTCCTCCTTAAATCTACAGTGGAAAGAGGTCAGGAAACACTTCAGCTTTGTATCGAGCTGGCTTCTCAAGCTCCTCTACATTTTCTCATTCGACATCTCCTGAATTTGTGCTTTATGTTTGGAACCTTGCTGGGAACTTGTGTCTTGAATGCCTCAGCCCAAAATCTACCATGCCTGTTAGTGAAGATTTATGTTTAAAAACACCAAAGCTGTTATTAATGACATACAACTTAATTATGGTTGGACACTTCATATATAGTGCTTGGCACCTCTGGAAAAACAGACCTCTCAGTACGGCACTGACATATCCGTAAAAACTCCATAGGCAGACTATTCTGAAATGGTAACCTGTGAAAGACTCACTGCTTGTTAAATATAATCACCTCCTACTTCAAAAAGGGAGTCAGAACAGAGTTCCTGTACAGAGATCTATTAGTTTTAAAAGGTGGGGTTTGTGTTACTGTGTCCCCAAATAAATACTGTTATTACAAAAAAAAATTTGAACTGCTGTTAAGAGAGATATGTTTGAGTGTTTTAAAAAGTGTTTTCTACATTTATAACTGAACATACATAGCAGTATCAGCTCCAGTAAGGGCTTCCCAGCTCATATTTGCATGCTGCAAGTTAGAGCTTAAACGTACTAAAGTATATATTTGTGCAAGCTACCATACCACATATTGGCTGAAAGGCTAGGCAGCTTTGTAAATACACACTGAAAAAGTTATCTGCCTTATTTGTGTGTTGTCAAGAGACTGGAATCACTTCTGGGTAAACAAGATGCATTTTTTAAATTATCTAATTATGTACAGTATTTAACTTGAAAGACCTGTAGCCATTTTGGCCTCTTAGGAAAAAAGAGCATGCATGTTTTATAACTCTAAAATAATGATTTCTAATAAAATATTAGGAAATATTACAGCCATAAAAAAATTACATAGTCCAAATTAGAAAGACTACATCAAGCAAGGCATACATGGTATCTATGAGAGTTTGGTTGGTAATGCTAATTTTCACTGTGAATTACTTCTGTAGTAGCAATTGTTTTCTTATAACTTCTTTTTTACTTTTTACTGTAGTAAGTAAAAGTAAAATAACTTTTGCTTTACATAGTGTAAAGCAGTGGAAGAAAATCTCTAGTTTTGGCATCTGTCAGAACACAGTATCAGTGACCATTATTAACTTTTATACTTTGTAAATCTCAGAGCTTTTCAATACACATAGAACAACACATAACTCAGTAGTAGCTCTTAACAAAGGGCAGTTTTATCTTTTGAAATACCAAGCACTGAATATGTGTCTGTCCTAAGTAGTTGCACTGGAAAAAAGATAGCAAGAAAACAAGCAAGCATTTTAAGGTGAAAAACATTCACCCATTATTAGAGGTCATTGTTTTATTATTATGCAATCCTGCTTGTTACCAGCAGGGATCCAGAGCCCATCAAGTGATGCAAACTGATGCAGAACTATGTCACTGTCCTTTGACATCCATTACTACCCATCCTTCTCTGTGGAGTGGTATCCTCTGTGCATCCAGATTGGATTTTTATTTAAGACACATTTCTAAATTGACATCTGTAGTCAGAGGCTATCTGTTTACCCTCTACAGTGCAGGGCACATTTCTCAAAACTGGAAAAAAAAAAAAAAAAAAGGAGAGGAACAAAACGGGGGAAAAGGGAGAGACACAGAAAAAGAATATGGCCCAGTAAGTACTGAGGGAATCTCAGGCTCTGGAGACACGCGTTCAACTCTCTGCGCTGCCAAATTCCCTGCATAATGCGAGGAAATCAATTAGTAACTTATCTGTGAAATGGGGATACTCAATTACACACAAGGGGATTATGAGACTAAATAAATAGTCACAAATTTCAAGTGATTTAGACAGTATAGAAGTAAAAGACAAACAGTACCGAGAGAGAAGCATATTAAGATTTCTGTTCTACACACACACACACACGCACAACAAAATTACTCCAGTGATTTTACCCTCTTCAACAGAAACAACTCCTCTACACCATCAGTTTCAACTACCAGTTCCAGTTGCCCAGATCGCAACTCTCACATCGTATCCCAAATGACTAGCACCTCCAGGATGGGTGGTAGCATAAAACAGTTTTAACATGGATAACAGGAGCTTACCCAACCAAGAAGCTACAGCAATGTCTCCTTCCTTGCAAAAGTTATCAGAAATGGGAGAGAAGCTGTCATCTCCTTAGCTTCCTAGGCATGAATCAGTTCCTGCATCTCCAGCTGACAAAAGCTGGAAGATTATCTCTGAAAGTGCTTGCAATGAAGACAAATTTAACCAAAGACCCTAGCTCCAATCAGACCTGAAGAATTACTGATCTGCAGGTTAGACTGTTGTTTCTGAAAAAGGAGAACATCTCCAAGATTTATAGTGAAAAAAATAGGTATAACGGGTATCATTAACAACTCACCAGCTCCCAACAGTGAGCATACAATGTCACATGAGCTACTGTATTTAGCTTCTGGAGTTAGCCTGGGAACCAACCTACACAGCACCATGTGCTGCTGCTGGCAAATGATCTTTTAATGGCAACAGCTATATGGGGTTGCTTCCGTTCAGCTACTGCATTGCAAAATGATGATAAATGATAATGAGAAATTATTACAATTATCAGAAGTATTAGTAAATGTTCCTACTGCTTGGTATTATAAATCTAGAGAAGTCTTTAAGATTTATGTCAAACCACATGATGCACACCACGCAGTTAATTTTACAGCTGACAACTTGAATTTTGGGAGCAAATTCAGCACTACTGGAGCAGGAATCTATTATTTCTTTAGCATGCTATAGCAATATTTAAGTCATCATTAAAGGAAATTTAAATGTATGACACAGTAATATCGTGATAGTAAAAAATAGTTGAGGACTGGTGCAGAGGGTGCCAATTTTTCATTCAAGCCATAAGAGTAATTCATGTCCTTGTGTTCTGTCACTCCACCTCCAATGGCAGAAGCACACCCATGTTTTCAGTGACAGCTTTTAAAATCTTCTTTGAATCAGTGAATAATTTAGGTTAGAATGGATCTCTAGAGAACATCTGGTGAGAGAGAAAGAAGTAAGCACATATGTTCCTTTAAAGATTAAACCAAAAACCCCAAACCAACCACTACCTCAACTTCTCTCAGCTCATGAACCTTAGGAAGCCATGGTGATGACCTGGCCTAGTCAGTGATGCTTCCTGCTCCAGTAGTGCCATGGAGAGCGAGCTCTGGCTTTGTGTAGTTGCCCAACCTTCACTCGCACCCTCTGCTCTTGGGGCACAGGTGGGATGCAGTGAGAACACTTTCCAGATAGCTGAAAACTGTTTCCCTTAATAGTGTTGTCACTAGGGACTGAAACCTAAAGAGCATCTGTACAGGATCTTTACCTGCCAAGAAAGGTTGTTTATTAGAAATAAATCATGGAATTTTTGGTTTTTTTAAGGAGATGCCAAATACTCTGCTGACAAAATGTTTCCATTTTTCTTTGTTGTTTGGGGGTTTTTTTGTTTTTGTTTTTGTTTTTTCAGTCAGCCAGTAAACCATGCGGGCTGTTGGGGAATTGTTAGTGATCTGACTACTCATTAAAATAATATAAAAATATAATCCAGCATTTCCAAGCACCAATAATTCAAACCAGGCATATTAATAGGTTACCTTTTCCTCAAATACTGCTGAGCATACTGTAGGCAGCCATCAACTTGAAATTATTTTTATTAAAGAAGGATGTGTGCGCCTACAGCACACAACTCAAGAAACATCTCTAATGAGGCAACATGAAACCATTTAGTGACAACTATGTTGGAAAAAGCCAACCAAAAATTACAAACCATTTGTAAGACATTTTGTTGTGTTTTCTTGTGTGCAGGTATCTGGACCTATATCTCAGAGCAATATTAACACCACTGGAGTTGTGTAAGGGGTCAGGAGCTCAGGCAGACATTCATCTTCACATGAGAGAATCCAAACTCAACATCAACACTGCTAGCTCTTCAAAGCCCAGTATTGGCACTATAGAGCTAAAATTCTCTCAGCTAGCATTTACTATCATTAGATCAGCTTTTAATCATATGAAGTTATGACAACAGCATATTAAATGAATTCCCATTTCTTTTGAGCCTTGAAAGCAACTCATGTTTTGATTATTTTGTTCTTTTAAGAGACATCACCTCTCATTCCCTTACTACAGGGCTCTAATCATTTCTTTAATCAGGATGAGAAGCTGATAGAAGACATATGTGGAAAACAATATTTTTGCAAACCAAATTTAATTTTCAACAGGTTTTCAAACTATAATATTTATTGAAAAAGGACAGTGTTCATTTAGACTAAGATATAACTAGCCAAAATTAGAAATACTTATTGTAAGGCTGTTTTCCTTTTACCCTATGAATACAGATTACAGACCAGCTGCTTGGTGTTAGAGCAACTAATTTGCTTTTATGCTCATTTCTGTCTCTGAACAAATTGGTCAGAGATATAACTGTATCAGCAATATCAAACCATAAGAGGGACCCCTAAGGGCAACTGAACTAACCCAGCCACCTGTGCTGTGCCATGTCATGCATTTGCTGAGACAATACCTCTTGGTTTCACTTTGATTAGCTGATATGCAACAGATCCCGTACTGTAAGTTTAGAAATTTGTTCAGAATTAGACTCAGGTTTTTATGTTATTGAGACTTTTTCTGTTCACTCTTTTCATAAATTCAAGCTATAGATGCTGCTATGCAAATGTCAAACAGGCCACCTGGTTGCACCAATTGGTTGGTGGTTCCCTACATATGACTTGCTGAATTTGCTGCCTTTTTATCATTACTGAAATGCAATTAAAAAATCCTTTTCAAGAAGCTACACTCTTGTATACCACAAGATCAATGTTCAAATTAATGCTTAGACCTTGAACCTCCAAGGTACAAAGTCCTCTTGGCTCCTCAGAATTCAGCACCTGAAAAAACAACACCTAGTCCTCCCAACAGTCACAGTGAAATAATTCTTAAATCATCACAACTTGTTTTCTGGTTTTGCCACCTTCTTTATGGCACATCCCAGCCTTCTGACTTGTAACCAGCTCAGGCTTATTCTGGCCGTTCAGAGTGGGCAATATTTTCAAAAACACACAGAAGACCAAAGAGGTCCAGCCATCTAGACCTAAAGGGGTGCTAGGTGCTCTTGTCAATTGTTAACCAAATGAAACATGCTTTCATTTTAGAAGACGCAAGATTACTGAGGAAAAGGAAGAGCCACAGAGTTTTAATTCTGTTAGATATTTCATTATATTTGGCAGTGATCTATTTCTAGGACTGTTGGCGTGCAGGGTGAATAAAATTAAGTAAGTGCCACAAACTTGCATTGTTTTTTATCAGCCTTACAGAAGTGGTAAAATTCCTATTGGTGTACACATATTACAGGTTGTTTCCAAAAGGAAGACACCCTGCTTTCTCATTTGACACCAGGAGGTACAGACAAAAGCATCCCTTCCAACTTTCCTAGCTATTTTATTCATTAGATAACTCACCAGGATGCCTGTTTCTTTCGGTTGAAATCTTGGCTCTTTCAAGACATAAAACCTACTCCCCCATCTTTTTTGTGGGTGAGGTAGAGGGATCCCAGGCTCGAGAATGAGACTGGATGTTTTTCCCTTCCCCTGCTCTGCCCACCCATTAGGTATCAGTCAGGTGTAATTTTATTAAAGGTCACACAGTTACACCAGTCTTAAAAACATTAAATCAGAATCAAGCCATAAGTTACAGAGTTACGGAAAATCCATTTCAAGCATTACCAAAAAAATAAAACATTCCTCACTCTAATACCTTGGAAAGATACTTAAATTATTCAGGAACACGGTGAACATACTTCTCTTCTCCTAATAGAAAAATGCCTTTAAAAGGCAAGACATTTGCAAATTTCTTAAGATTTTGAAGCAGAAGTACTAACTACACCATCTGGATGTTGCCTACCTTCTCTAGTCCTAAAGCAATGATGGAGCCCTCTACCTCCAGTTGGAGCCCAGGTGTGTTATTACAACACATGCATCACATAATAACCAGCAACAGCTTCCTTAGGGTAAAAAAAGGAGGAAGAAAAAACAACACACCAGAAAAAAAACCCAAAACAACCAAAACCCTGAAGGACATAATTATTAATTCAGGTCTGCCCTGCTGCTAATGCAATGTTTGTATCAGCAGTACATTACCCCCATATTTTATAATTACAATACATATCCAAGGAAAGAAATTCATTGACTAATGGGAAAGGATAAGAAACTCAATAAAAAATAATACATAGAGTAAACCACCACCACAACTTCTGGATTACATGTACTTTCAGCATTTGTCTTTATCCATATGTGTTTGTGATATATTGAAGTTTGTTGCAAAAGTAATGTTTTTCAAAATTTCTGCTTAGGAAAAGTTTTATTACTATTGACGGTCATGGCGACAACACACTTTGTGGTCTGAAATATTGTTTCATATTTACCTGTATTTTATCCTTAAAGGAAGCTGCTGTCACCTGTAAACTTCTAGATCAGAGTGCTTCCTGTATGCAATGAATACAATGAATATGGGGTTTTTGATCAAAAAAGAAGAGATAGATATACTGCATACTATAAAGCAATATATATATTACTTTATAGTATGCATTTAAAAATAACAGTTCTTGAAACTGTAACAAATTCAAAATCAGAAAAAATGTGGAATTTGTTTATACCTTTGTTTTTCCCCCAGAAAAAAACCACCATTAAAAATGTATGGTTTTGTGGAAATTTTCAACTTTAACAAAAAACTCACATATTCCTACATAATACAGTTCTGATGTAAATCTTCTTGCAGGCAGCAGGGAACAATTCAGAAAAGCTGGCAGAAAAAAAACCTAAAGACCTAGGTTAGATACTGGGTCCACTTAAATCAAGATCCAGCCAATGACCTCTTTCCCTAGTGACACACTGCATTACCTAAATAAAACAATACAAACTCTTCAGTATAGAAATGCCACACAACCAATTTATATTTCTTACTTACATGGACCCAAAGTGCACTTTATATCAATTAACATTAAAATCATCTTATAAAACTTTCTTTTTCCCTGGGTACATTCATAAAGTTGGATTCGCTGTGTGTATCCATCCAAATACAGTCACAAAAGATAGAAGACCTATCACAGTCTCTTAAAAGCAATCAAGATCGGCAATTATGTTTCATGGTTATGTGCTCCAAATATCATTGTGCTCCAGCTCCTAAGGAGATCCACACTGGCAAATGATCAAACTCAGCCATTCCTCTGCATACAGTGCTGCATAACATTTCAAAGTTTTTATAAACTCATTCTGGTCATAGACAAAATCCTCTAAGCCAAAGACTTAGTTCTGTGCTTTATTCAAACTTCTATGCCTACTATAAACCACCAGTGAAATTTGTGGCCTGTTAATGCTTCTATAAAATTTTCCATTGTTCTCAAAAATCCTATTCTATCAAAGGATAATTTACCCTGCCTGACAGATGGAACAGTGTTTTGAGTTTAACTATTTTTATAAGATTTCCCAAATCACACCTTCCCTCTGCCTCAGTCTAGTTCTTTTCCTGCTAAGATATCATCCATCATTTAATTAGCTATCGCTGCTCTTAGACTTGATTGCATCCACCCTACTACTGCCCACCCATAACATTACTGATGCTGCTTGAAATACATAGCAGTTGCCACTGCAAGGCAACATTAATTCCCTCTGTCCTCTTTCCTCTTCTACTTTCAAATTTTCTCCTGACCATTGCTTACAACCACCTGACGTTTCACAGCTTTTATTTTACCTAGTGATAAAAAAACAGGTTTTGCAAGGGACCAGACGACAGATTCTGTGGTGTTTCCTTGGTAGAATGATGAGCAGATCTCGAAATCTGTGACCCAAAGTAGGAGCGGGACCACTTTTGAACCTGATTAGTCTTTGTGTCAAAACCAGCTAGTGCAGACATAAAGCACTTCCAAACTTACGTCTCATATACAGATTGTGCGAAAGGAAAAGCAAATTAAAACAAAATCCACAATCCATTTTAAAAACAAAAGGTAGGAAATAATAATGATGATGTATTATTAAATAATGCATTGCTGTTACAAAAAGAGCAGCTCTAATTTCAACAGCTACCAGTATCAATTAAAAAAAACCTAAAACTTAATATGCCACTAATGCATTCACTTAAGTCTAAGCCAGAAATGGACAACTTTGACCCCTAGAGAGACATTGGTGTTATTTTTGGTTTGGAGACCTAAAATCTTAATGAAAAGCAGCTTTGACTACACACAGTGTAATAGTTGCAGCCACCACAATTAACAGTTCATAAGCAATTCCATTATATGAATGACACTTACAAACTTCCATTTTCATTGCAATTTAAGAAGCATGCTTTTTAATACGCCACAGTTGAAACAGGTCAAAAGAGAATGGTAAATACTGGCATGGAAATTAGTCTCTGTGAGAAATTCCAAGTACTGCAGTGTGAAATGACTTCGCTCAGCCTAGTCAGAATCGAAATCACAGCCTCCCCACCCCTCCAGCAAAGTGGGAAAAGGGTTAAGTTTACACAATTTGTACTGCGCAGGAAGATAGTGCTGAAGGGAAAAGAAGGATCTCATAAAATCCCCATACACAGAGCTTCATGAAATAGATTCTCTGCAGAGAGTCACAGCAAATTCACAGCACCAGATAGCATAAAATGGTCTAAATATTAGTTCAAGTGGAGATGCGAAATGCATGGTTAACTTAGCCATAACTCAATTTCTCAGTCTTCTAAGGATGTCCTCAAACAGATAACCCTTTCCAAGTTGTTCAGAAGAACAGCACGTACTGAAAGAGGTCCTCGAATGGGTCTTATAATTAACAGGTAAAGCTGAAAGCCATGCAGTTCATTAACAAAAACTAGAACAAAAAGAAAGTGATTTAGCTAGAACTAACAATTGTGACAGAAGACCTGCAAAAGAGCAGTTGGTGCATTACTGATTAACACTACATGCAGTGCAAACTTCCCAAACTACATATACAGAACTCACAAGTATACAACACACATTTCCTCCTTGCTAAAGGAATTCAGCCACACCTCTTCCCCTGTAATTCTCGCTAAAATGTCAGGGGTAAACGCAAAAGAAAAAAAACAAAACCTGAAACATTCAAAATTCAACAGAGATAGTGATGCCATATTGGAACAAGCAAAAACATGAGTGCAACATTAACTCACACCTGGTGAAAGAGGGAGAACAGACTAACGGCATGTAGCAGTCCTCATTCAGAAGGGGGAAAATGAGCAGCTGGGGTTCATGCTGGTACCCACAGGACCCCAATAGCACCTGAGCTTCATCCCTACGTTGAATGCATCAACACAGTGCAGACACTCACTGACTCATGTCACAACAGAACAAACTACTCACCAAATACCTGAGCATTTGTAAGTATAATAAACTTAAAAATTGCATTTATAAAAATATATAATAAATGAGTTTTATACTAGGTAGAACTAGAGCCAATATGGGCCATACAAAGCTGTATAGAGGTATAGAGCTATAAATTCCTAAACTTGAAGAAGGGTATAAAAAATATGCATATTTTGAGAAATTAATGAGAATTAAACTCCTTCCTATGGAATAATAAAGAACTGAAACTGATAATTTTGGATGCTCAATCCTAACCCTGCTCTTCGTGCCACTAGAGATGCTCCATGAGAGGCTGGAGCACAGGAACTCCTAAACCTCACACTCCTGCAGCTTGGTCCTCTACCCGCCCCTAACCTCACTCATCCACTGGTTTAAGTCAGGAACAGGCTAACCTCGCTGAGCTGGCAGGCTGCACACCAAAACCTGCCTACAAGGAGAGTACCCTTCTGCCGAAGGGATGCTGTTTTCAGTCTACAAGAAAGAAAAGGCCACCAGGACCTGACCCAGACTGGTGTAGGCATATGGCTGGGGCCACAGTGGAGTCTTGGTGTCAACCCAGCAGTCCCTACCTCTCCCCTTTCTCCAGGCCACCCCAGTTGTCACTGTGTCAGCTCAACCCATTACAGTGATGAGACGTAGCTACCAGGAACTGCACGGCACCTAGATTTTGCTGTGATGGGAACTCCATGCAAAGGTGAAAACCAAAATGTTTACCACACTGATGGCAAAGTCTACCCCTGGAGTCACACCAAAACAGACAATGGTGTGACAGCACTTAACTCTTTAATGATTGCTACTAACCTTGAAGGCAAATCAACCTAGCCCAACTTCAGAGGAGAAACACAATGGAAATGCCCAACTTGAATTTCATACACACACAGCCTGTCAGTGCTACCCTTCCAATCGCTCTTCTTGTCCTCATTAGCTGGTGCACTGCTACTGTGTTGTACAACAAAACCACAGGAGCTTGTGATAATTAACTCTTTCTGGGAAGTGATTGAATCCACAAACAAAAGCCAATTCAGTATTGTTTTTCTAAGCTGAAGAAATTGTTCACATTTATTTGAATCAGAAACGTGAAAAAGTTAGCACACCACAAGCAAGCATGTGCATTAAAATTCATCCCCCACACAAATCAAAAAACTATCTGCAAACGTTCCAAAAATACTTTTTCCATTCTTTATTAAGATATAGCTATGAGTTTGCACCGTAGAGCCGGTAACATAAAAAAGGGTAGAGATTATATTGCATCTAGATGTATATATAGCATTTATATAGTTAAATCTTTGATCTTTTGAATAGAGATTGAGACTTTTTTGTGAATCTTTTTCCTGCAGTTACAACTTTAGTTGTTTCTTCATATCACCACCAGATGGGGCTCACTTATAGCTGAAATCGTTGGACATCACACAATTTTGTATTACATACACAATTTATGTTGTACACTCACACACATTTCTACTGCATGCACATTCTTTTTCACAGCATATTTGCACACTTTTATCTCATGAAAAAAATCCATATTTTTAATTTTCAGATACAACTGGTTATGGATTTTTAATTTTTTTTAAAATAACTACATTAATCTCAGAACTATTATTACACTGTATGCCCAGTTTAGATAAGTTGATAGAGGCAAGAAGAGGGGATGTATTGCTCGAGAATTAGTGCCAGCTTTCTAGCTAGTTCCCAGGTTCATGGGATCTGTGATGGGGACTATCTCATTACATGCCTTAGAATTACGGAATGCTTTAAAACATGCTGCATCCAGTTCCAGTGTAAACAACAGCAGCAAAATAAAATGCAATTCTTTTGAGCAGTACTTCAAATCTATTAAGAAACCTCCAATATTGTTTTGATATACCAACATCCCTCCATCCCCTTTTATTTTTTTTAAGGTCAAAAAAGGAGGAGTGAAACCTCTTGCTGTACAGCCTGGAAATTCAGTCAGGGAAATGCCCTATTTTTATCACCTACTTTCTCTCTTTCTGAAAGCCTTTCTTGCTACATTATTTTCTCCCCTCTTCCCAGTCATACATGAGCAGTAATTCCCATAGAAAATAACTGAGCTTCCATTTTAGCTATTCAAATTTCTCAGGACAGATTTTGTGAGTGAGGAAGAGCTTTAGCCTGTTCTCTCAGCCCAAGGAAGCAGCGCTGGGTACTCTCCAGTTATGTCAATCTGAAACGTAGTATGCTTAGGTTAAGCAGCAGCAGGGACCCCCAAATGCCTATTTGATAGAGAGATGCCATAATGGCAGACAAATAAAGGAGATAAGAATTGTAAAATGGGAGAGAATAACTTAAAGTCCATCAGATGCTTAGCCACAGTGGTGAGAATATAAAACTAAAATTAAAACAAACATAAATCCATTTTATTATTGATAGTTTAGATCCATAGATGATATATTAAAAAAATTCTGTGACTTCACGTTTGAAGACTCCAGGGGGCTTATCAGACCTGGCTCCTGCACAGGCTAATCCCAATTCTGCATTAAAAACTGTATCTCCAACACACAGCACCTCTGACTACATGGTTTGGCAGCACCCACCTGATTCACATGGTGCCTACTACTGTAGAGCCCCATCAATATTTTTCAACAAACATAATCACAAGAGCATCTTTTCAGACAGCAATTGATTAGCTCTCAAGACTCATCAGATTTTAAAAATCTGTATGCAGAAAAGAGTCTTTCATACAACATCACCAATATACAATGACAAAAGTCAGCCCTAAAATGACAAATGCTGTGATGCCAGTTAATTTCTCTAAATGAGTGCCTGAACTGAAAACCTCAAAGTCCTAAGACAGGACTCAAAAGAAACACAGAGTTTGCAGATCACATCACTTGTTAAGGAGACAGAAAAGTTAAGATTAAAAAAAAAATATTATCCTGCTTCTGCAATATTTTCTTTTAGTGGATGCTGGATTTCCCCCTGGCATTTTGAATTTTATTTCACACTAACATACTTCAGAGATAAAAATCTCTGAAACTGTAAAGTTAGGAAAACATAAACACTATGGAAAGCAGCTTAAGAGTTCATGATGATGCTTCCTAATTTCTGCCTTTTGCAAAACATTGCTAGAGTTGCCCCACTTTTAGAGATCTTTATTTCCTGCTCGATGCTGGAGAGACTTTTCTGACTGCTGAGCTAGAAAGGAGATCTTCTCCTGGGCAGCCACTCAAATCCAGTGCCCCTGGCCCTGGCTGCACGCCTGACTGCGCAGCCCCACAGGGGAGGCAGGCACAGGAGCAGAGTGGCCCAAAAGTCACCAGGGAGAGGAGGCAGACAGCTAAGCAGGTACAGTCTGCCACAAACATCACCCAGTCCCACTCCTGGGCTACAGCTACAGCTGGGTAGAGGGAGTCAAAAGCAAAAATAAGGAGCAACAAAAAAGAAAAGAAGGGAACTAAGGTCTCCTAATCCAAAAGATAATATAAGGAGGGCAGAAAAGGAGTTACCTTCTGCTTAGCCAGCTGTCCCAGCAGGCTGAAGTAGTGGACAAAGCTACTTCCACACAAGTAAAGAACAAGAGAAATGAAGTGCTGGGGGCTTGCATGAACAAGTAACGAACATCATCACATAGAGTGTTGGAAGATGTTCAGAAGCTTCAGACTGCTTGGGTTGTACTTGCTTTTTAGATGTTTATATGTACCAACCCCTGCTTCCCAAATCTTCCAGGTTCTTCCACTACATGGCCAATATCTAGTTTTGTAGGGTAACATTTGTGCTAACACTGAGTTGCAAATATTGTTTCCCCCAAGAGATCCAGAATGAGGAAAGGAATTATTTAAAATGAGAAACGTGGCCAGAAGTTCCTGTATAATTCCTCAAGAGGCCGATTCCCTTCACACATTTCAACTCCTCAGCATAGGCAGAGGGTTAAAGAAATTTAACGGTGACTGTCCCCTTCACTAGCAACACCATTTTATTTAATACATTGGTATTAGAATGGATTTGGAGGGGAAAACCCAAAGTTATTCTGCAGACAGTATAGTAGCAGATAGAGATAGCCAAACACAACCAGTATTTAATTGTTCATATATTCAAAACTGAAACTAGCACCAAAACAGCTGCTATTGAGCAAATTTAGAAGTTCGATGAATTCACTGAACACCTTCAGTTCATACCCCAGTTCATTTACTTCTGACTTCAACCACTGTATCCAGCAGCAGAAGTACACTTGCATCAGAAGGTGATGCCACATTTAAAGTCTCCATTCCTTTCTTCTTTTATGCTCCAGACTGGCACTATACAGACCAATACATACATCTTTGAAATTAGTTTTTGTTGTGCTACTGGAGTATGCCTAAGTGGTCATCAGATCCAATTGCTCCCATTTTCCATAACATATAAACATGTTTTTCAGCTTTCACGCTGATACCATTGCTTCCTTAACCCTATGAACAGTCCCAATCAATACCGTTGGGTCCCATGCAATCTGTCACAAATTTGTGTTTCACATTTGCATGACCAAGACATTATTTCTCTCTCTAAAGGCTGCAGAGTCCTGGTAGATAAGGCCAGATCCAGACAGCCATTCTTAGCCCCATCTGCGTTCTTCAGCATAAGGCTCATGACTCAAATGCATCTGAAAATGGGTTATCTTCTGCTGTAACAGCCCTTTGGTAAGGTGAGCATCAGGAAAAGGTTAGACTACTGTGGCAATAGTTTTACATTGCATTTATAATTTGGCAGTTAAGGCTGGTGGACATAAATCTTTGAATTTGCTCATTCTTCTGGGTCCAAAGTGCAGGAGAAGAGTTTTGGCACATCAAATAAACTTTAGTAGACTGACCTTGAACATTCATTTATTCTTATGGTGCACCAGCATCTATAAAGAAACATATTAAAACATAAAGCCCTTCCCCAAAGAGCTTACATTTGAATGCTTGACAAGACCATGACGAGCAGTAGAAAGGCAGAGGGATGTGCACTGAGAAAAGGAAGAATCACAGTAACAGGATCACAAGACAACTTCACTTAGCAAGGGTACAGTTTGCAGGTCTATGAGCTTTCCAAGAACTAATTACTGCTCTTGTGGGTGAAAAAATAAAAGTGAACACTTAAAGACCTTTAAATGAAGCTGAACAAATACAGAGAAAGAAATAACGTTTGGATGCAAAGTGTGAAAAGGAAAAGGTCTCAAGGCTCATATAATTTACAGAGAAGGCAAACAAGAATTGACAGGTCATAGAGATAGGCCAGGGCAGAACTGTAGACAGTTTTGGAGAAGCAAGAACAAGCTGCAGCATTTCTCTTAGGGCAGAATCTGAAAGGGTCAGAAAAAAAGGGTAAAAAGCCAATTCTGAGGCAACATAATAAGATATTAAAAAGGTAGGTACTGATATGTGGCATTTGTACTGAACACACTTGATTGTCAACCCAAATGCCATAAAGTTTAACATTTTAGTTTGAACAGATGCTTAATTGTATGCACTTAATGAACCATCATAAACCAGGAATATTCCTGATACGGTTGTAAGCATCGTGTTACACTGCGCAATGGCAGGGACAGATAAAGGAATCTCAACCTGATTACAGGGAACTGGGTATGGCAGACACAAATAACCAGAGAACTGCTAAGGTCCTGATTTTTAAAAAGCCTTTAAAAAATGTAAGCAGACAAAATCATTTTGTCTGAAAACAATGATGAAGGTCCTACAGTTCAGAAGGCAGCACTGGCCTTCACCAAGGCAAGAAATGGGCACTGTGTTACCTCTAACGGAGTCCAAGGATAGTTACAGCACAGCAGAGTGGTGCAGAAAAGCAGTAACCCTAGAAAGAATTCCCTAATCATGAAGAAGTTCTCTTTACTTATGTCCCCTTCACAAGGAGAAGCGTACTGAATTTAGGGCTAATGACACTTTTTACGGGAATAGTGGAAGATTCTCAGAAAAATACCCCTTATCACAGATTACCTTCAATTTTTTTCTGTAAATGAAAAGAACTAGAGGAACATAACTCTTTCCATTACTGCAAAGTGTCCTTAATCTCCTCTGAAAATTTCACATTCAAATGTAATAAGCATCCTCTTTAGTTCTACCCATTTTACATATTGACCCTTTTCAACTTTTGGAACAGTTTGTTAAACTAAGGTCATGTCTAAAGCAAAACTTTTAGTGACTCAGAGGCTTATGTCATTATGGCCTGCAGCACTGAGAGAAAGCAAGCACACAAACAGGCATAGCGCTAATCTGCAGCTGTCTCTTCATTAGGAAGCCATCAAGCAGCTAAAACACAGCAGAGGAAGATGCTTTAAATGTGCGGAAGGAAAAACAAGAAAACCTATAGCTGCTGCAAACACAAAAATAATGGAAAACACAAGATCACATGCTATTAGTGTATGAAAGCAATGGGCTCTTGAATGTCTCCCGGGACTTGAGCCACTGTGCATCACAATACTATTAATCTTTGTGAGCAAGGTGTTAGTAAGGTTTCAAGGGCAATGGATGGGTGTAGGCATCTCTGCCTCTTCCAAAGCTGTTTGCATCTGTGAAGTCAAAACCTGTTCTAGAAGTTCTTCCCATGGCATAGACAGTAAAGGCACATGATGGCAGTGATACCTGCCTGCTCTGCACTTCCCTCATGCATAGTCCGTCTATCCCAGCACAGTTTGCTCTCTCCACAGTCCTCCAAAGCCATAAGTCTACTCATACAACTCTGCTTGGACACTTTGCTAGGGAGATGTCTCAGCAGCCAGCCAGGAGGAGAAAGTGCAGGCAAAGGGGGACACCAAATGTAGCACTCCCAAAAGACTCTACTGGCCCTTGAAAGTACTTGCAGAATGGGCGGGCTCTGCTCAGCACTCCTTTTCCATTCCTCTGCTAAAGGACAGGCCATGCCAGTACTCCTCTTCCAGTTCTGGGGACGGGGGATGCACAACGAGGCAAGATGAGGTGATGCAGAGTGAGCTGAAGCCCATGAAAGTCAACTCACTGTAGGGTTCCAGGATCAGCAGCTATTACTTTTGGTGTCACCCAGATGCTGTTGTGATATCAATATATTGCATATTATTGCATGAGGACATTATACAGCACCTCAGGGCTCGATCAGCAAGACCTTGATTTTTCCAACCTCGATTACAGAAAGTATTAGATTTGTATCATGAACACATGCACATTATGAATAACTACATTAATTATCTGAAGAGAAGTTAATCGAAAGGTTACACACTACACTCTCACTGACATTGTTTAATCTTTATGTGCAATATGCATACTAAACAAATCTTCAGCTCCCACACCAAACAGCCAGAAATCCAGGACTCTAAAGATAAGACTGCTGAAGTAGGATCATTTCTCATACTTGAGGTTCAGCATCTATGCATTTTCTGAAATCTTTTATTCTTTTTTTTTTTTTTTTTTTTAAAGGATCCAGCTATGGAAACTCAGTTTGTCAAAGTGCTATTGATCTGTATGAACACTCCTCCTCCCCCTTAAATGAGCTGCAAGGGGCCACTGGGGTGCCTGTTAAACCTAAACCACTTAAATATATTTAAAGGTAACTTGTGACGTGCACTTTAAGGAACGGTTTCTCTGCATGTTTCCCAGCTCGCAGCTCCTTGATGCTCGCTGCCATGCTGTAGGTGGTATCCAATCAGAGCGGCCGCCACTGAGGGCCAGGGAGGTGGCTGCCGGGTTTTATTTTATATTCCAGCTACAGTGCAGGGAATGTAAGGCAGCAAGTGTGTACGGCACGAATAATGAGTTGTGAATTTCTGTGAATTAGTACTTTTTTTGCCATCACACACTGCTCCTTTTTCTATAGACCAAGACTTTGAAAGTTCATTTTTATGTGTCATTTACTTCCCCAGGGTGTAAAGCCTGCTAAAAATATCACCATTTCTTCTCCTCTGATAACACATTATTTATGCAAAGGCAGAATAATTATTCTTGGCACACTAGAAGGCTCCCCCCCAAACTAAGGTAGTTTCAAAAGATACCTTCATAAAATACAGTGAAGGTCAATATTGTCAGCTAAAGCTCAACACTGAACATGAGTCTTCTGAACTCAGGATACTGGAAGGCTTGTTAAAGGAAGGAAATTATTTTGCAGTTGTACAGGGCATTTGATTTGAAAGCATGAAGGGAACATGACTGGGACAATGAGGTTTCTGTAACCAGTTACCCCATTCAACCCTGAAGAAGATGAAGTAAGATCTGTGTGGTGTAGAAATATAGTAGCAATTAAACCAGGCAGAAATTTATGTGA
Organism: Haliaeetus albicilla; assembly: GCF_947461875.1. Classification (NCBI taxonomy): domain Eukaryota; kingdom Metazoa; phylum Chordata; class Aves; order Accipitriformes; family Accipitridae; genus Haliaeetus; species Haliaeetus albicilla. The sequence goes on from NC_091492.1 coordinate 15,889,625, forward strand.
GGGAAATCCTGACAACTGGCATCAAGAGGTTAACTCTTCTTTTCTTTTTAATCAGTAACTAGTTCTGTCATCTTTTGGTTCAGTGCAAAATCTCCCCAGAGAAGCGCCTCCATTCTTTGAATGTCCATAAGGCAATTAGGTTTTACATTTTTAAAACTGAAGGGTTTTACAGGATGAGCCAATTTATATGTTTCCATAATAAGAAAAGACTCAGGGCTACTGAAGTATCTATTTCAAAATGGCTTAGGTGGTGCATTATTGAATCCTACAAAGCCAAGGGGCTTCCAGGTCCCAAAGTCTTTAACAGTCATTTTGAGGGAACTACCTGGGCAGAATACAGAACAGCTTCATTTTTGGAAACCTGTAAAGCAGCCATTTGCTATTTGGACTTCCTTCAGCATGAGCAGTACAGAGCACTGTAAAGAGAGGTCCTGGCTTGAACACAGGCACCCAGAGGTAGAAGGGTGCTGCTGCAGCATTGGGTGGTTATGTTTCTCTGCTCCTGAGCCTTTTTATTGTCTTAATAAATGCTGGTCAAGTCCCAGTCATAAAAACGATCGGGTGGATATACCTGTGAGCAAAAATGGGTGATAGCTTTCAAACTGGAATAGTGTAACAGCTCTATCTACCAATTAAAGCCATTTAGTGAACAAATCTGATGATTAACTGGATATGTAATTAAGCCTTTATTATTAGTCTAATTGGATGGTTAGGGGAATTATTAAAGCTGTTAAGATTCTGTGTAGCAAGCTGACTGTGTGGTACAGGCAATGTGAAATTCAGCTCATTACAAGCAAGGCCAAATGAACATATTTGAGTGGAAATTCTAGACAGCTGTATTCAAGTCTTTCAAAACAAACCCAAACAAACCTTAAAGCCACGAGTTCAGCTCAGCAGAGTGCGCTATAATGCCCCACTCGGACATGCATGGCAACAAGCCAAGTACAGACCCATTCCCAGCAGGCTAAGGAGAGGGGAGAGCTTTTCCTGTGATGTTAGCTAAAGCATCCTCCCTTCCCCCATCCCCGACACCAGGATAAGGAAGAACTTTTGCAACAGAGGTGTCTGACCAGCTAGGCAGCTAAAATACAACAACTCCTAAAGCATTAAGAGGAGCAAAAATCTGACTAATTCCTGCAAGAACTTGGTGCTCCAAAACCTGGTCTTGGGAACATAAAAGAATGAGCAGGAAGGTACGTGCAGACCGCTGTGTAGGCCTAGCAAAACATTAAGCTTTCCGTGATCATTTAGTCTGTGTTCCACTTGTCCCAGGTCAAAGTTTGGACTCAGCACTAGTAACACACCAAGTTGAGAGTTGAGAACCAGGCCTCCCATATCCCTTACCAACAGCAAATGTCACTCAGACCTCACCTATCCTTACCAAAAAATAATAATAAAGAAATTAATAAGGAAATTCCCAGGCTTACCTGGTGATTGAGAAGGCAATTTATGTAGCATGCAGGCAAGTGGAATTATGGCTATTGAAGGGTTATCTCCAATGGCCTCAATGAAGTAAGCTGTTGGATCAATATGATGCTAAGTGGCCTGATACAAGCCTTTTGGAGAAAAAAAGAAAAAACAATAATTGATTTTTTTCCCAATAACCAAAGCAAACTCCTCCTAAATTAGTATGTTCACTGAACATGTCATCTATTGTCCTTCCCATCTGAAAAATTGGAATAATAAGAAAGTATTCTAGAAGTACAGTTCAAATAAGCATAGATGGAGAGCAATTAACCAAGAATAACAATTGCTGGAACTGAGGCTGAAACAGGTACTGATCAGCCGCTTATCAGCGGAACTAGAAGAGCTCACATCCTGACCAGAGGAACTTCCAAGGACTGCAGCTAGCCAACATACAGAAGTTGGCTGTACAGTTTTCCCTGGCTTGCATATCCTTCTAGACCTAGGTGCAATCTCAATAAAACAGCAAGAGGTCAAAGTTACAGTCACATGGGTGCACCGATTGTGCCAAGAAAAGCCCCTATGTTCTGCATATCAGCAGCACAAACACGTAACAAAAATCTAATGACAACAGATATATATAGATATATTTGGACTATATTTCCCAATAGCCATCTCTTATACCTGCAGTTAATGTCAATGGAAAACACCACCACCACACCCCAGTTGCAATCAAACTGTTTTAAAAATGCCAAAAGCGAGATGACACATGATCGCAATGCTGTTGCACGCACACAGAACATATCTAACTCTCTGCAGAAACCAGCAATAGATCTGATGTGCTTTAACACTCTGGATAAGATAAATCTTGTAAGTGACTGTAAAAATGATACAAAGTGTTACAGAACTCACAGTGTGTGTTTTGGGTCTGATTTAAGTTCTCCTCTTCCCCTGTATGAGCTACACACTATTATTGCTATGAATGAATTTCATTTAGAGGCAATTGCCTCAACTCAGAACCATGTAACAAATGAGACTATTCTTGGTGAGAAAGTCTGGTATGGACTAGGCATTGACACCTCCAATTAAGTAAACATAATTAAATGAAAGAAAAGAACATATGATTCTATTAATTCAAAAACTTGTTTTCTAGAATAATGCAAAGAAATTGTAAATAAAAAATATGGTAACCACAAATATATAAGCATAAATTAAAGAGCATACACTAACAATAATCAAAATCTAAAGACTCAGTTTTATCTGTACATGTGAGATTAGATTTGTGCTGGTACAGGTCTCTTAAACCAAAATAATATGGGAAGGTAAAAAAAGAATAATTTAAAATAAAAGAGCATGCTAAGCATAAAAAACAAAACAGACTTTGTTTCCCTTTGCTATAAAGAAACATATAGATAAAGATCTTAAAAGAAAAAAACCTTTTCTGTTGTCCATTAAATCACAACAGTTACTTTCTACTTTTATGTGTCAAAAAGTTTCCTTATTCTGTAGAGTATCATGTCACAAGGTTTATTTAATAAAAAAAATAAAAAAATCATTACACTGTTTGAAATAATTCACTTCATGGATAAAAAAAATTCTAAGAACAAAACTTTATAAATAATCCAAATATTTTCTCAAAAACTCAATTGTAATGCAATTTGAGTTTTTATAGTCAAATTGGCACAAACATAATTAAATATTACACTTTAAAACCAGAATACTTTAATGTAACAAAACATGGAAGGAAGAAGTTCATTACAGAAAGGCACTTTTAGTCACCAAAAAAAATCCCAACATTAGAAGAGCAAGTATTAGAAAGGCACTTGGAGCAGCTGCAGTTAGAAGAACAAAGTTCAAGAGAAGTATGCTTGCAGGATAACATGGATAGAGCATTGTTTAAACAGAAAGAAACCCTAAAGCATTTCATACAGGTGGCTCAAGAAAATGTCATATTAAGCTTTTCAAAGGTACACTCTTCCTTGTTGTCCTTGATAAAATCTGGTGCGCATACACACACACACACTAGTAGGTGGAAAAGTGATACTGCATGCAACCTTAAATATGGGACAGCAGATCTGGGCCAGATCTCCAGATGTACCTTGTGTTACCAATTTTCTCAGAAAACATTGGAAATAAATATCTCCTCCGGGTTATTGCAATGTTTCAGTTTTATTTATTTTTCCAGTAGTTAAACATTTCATTTTTATAAAACCCTTTGAAGCTTATATAAAATAAGCAAAAGACTTGTGTGAAAACCACTGTCACAGAGTTAATTATAAGCAGGCACTGAGCTTTTCCACAAACAAAATTGTTTTCAGTTCTTTTAGACCCTGAAAGGAAAAATGCAGGCTGATGAAAACCAGTTGGTAGCTTGTAACCACCCTAGTCCAGCAAGCAACTGTGCATATCTGTACTGGTGTGTCTTCATAGACCTCCTCAGCAATGGTGCTCAGGGAGTACCGCAGTGCATCTGCCTACCTTGAGTTGCCACAATTGAACCTTAAACAGCTCAAAGAAAAAACATCATCTTGTAGAATGAAAAAACAACCAATCAAAAAACCGCACACACACACACCCCAAACCCCACCCCACCCCCAACCCAATAAAACACAAAGATTTATGTTTTGGTGACAATTCAGCATCTCTGGGGTGGGGTGAGTGTTTCTTAGGTCAGCCTTCCAAGACATTAAAGTAAATTGGAAGACTTCTACATATTTTCATAGGATGGCACATAAACCTCGGAGGGGGCGGGAATAGATTCCAAGACCACTGGAAAAAGAAAATACCACTGGTATAAAGATGACATTGCAACTTCTGGAATATATTGCAACATCCCTCAAGGGAAAGGTGAATCAAAGCTGCTATTTTGCTACTTTCTTCCCCTATAAGAAAGATGAAGACCTGTCATTCATCAAAAAAGGCTGCTTTATTTTAAAGGAAAGCAAAAAAACCCAACAAACCTACCACATAACATTTCAAAGACAGAAACTTTTCAAAGTGCATCAGCCAGTTTTTTTCCTAGAATCATCCTTACCTTTATACAAAGCACACACAATACACATTTGTATAGCAACAGAAACAATCACTTGGCCCACTTGCACAAAAATGGCATTGCAGTGAGTGTCTGGCGCAGGGCAAGCCTGTGGTTTCTGAGCTGACCAAGGGACCACAGGCTCATCCAGAAAGAATTCTGCACTGGGCTGCTGTAAGCAGCACCTACACGTCATTGACAAGGCTGGGCAAGTGTCTCCTGCAGATTTCCCCTCTTGCCTCCATTCAATAGTGTGTAAGGGACTGAGACTCCCTAGTAAACAGCAATTTAATTAGTACTATCATTATCATTTAGAAAACAAAGATTATAAATTCCATAGTGCATATTTTAGCTTGAACCTGATCTATGTTATTACAAAAAAGCTTTCTGAAGTGGAAAATTATTGCACAAAAATAATATTATATCCTCAACGAGTTAATAAAATTTTATTCTCGATAGAGTCTATCTCAAAATACCCTCAGTGATGCAAATATCCATGGCGAATAAAGCATACAGAACAAAAATTTCTAAGGCTGTGCAAAATATTAAACAGGGTACAGGGTCAGCTAGAAAATGCCATTCATTAGAAAATATATGTGAAAATTTCCTGTCCCAAAGGCTTCTCATAGCACTTCTAATTTTATTAAAGTTGAAAGTGATTTCATTCATTTCAAGTTTTGGAAGAAAGCTGTAGGTAGCAGCAGTGCCATAAGAGAAAAAGAAAAAAATATTTTAAAAAAATCTATTTTCATGCATTCATCCTAATCCTAACTCATCTTTTTCCACATAGGAGCCTTGAAAAAGCCCAAGAACAAAGAAACTACATCCTTCCACTGTATACTGCTTTGCATTGCTTCCTACATATAGGTATGCTCTTTAGTTAACCCTAAACTTGCTCCTTTAATCATTCCTGAGAAAGCCTGATTTAAAGGTTTTGCCGTAGTGTTTTGAGAACTACACCAAATGTCTTTGTCAAGCTGCTGCAAACTTGCTTGTATTTCTGTCCCATTATACTGTAAGGAAAGCACCAGTCACTATTGTCAGATGTACGGGGCTCAAAAAAAGAAGCATTTCAGGTACACAAAATAACATGATTTAATTGATGTACATGGTCAGTTTCAGATTTTTCATAAGGTCTGATCAGCATTGTGTAATACTCAAAAAAATTAAATATTTGAACTTCAGATGGACAAAACAGTACCTGTCTGAATGAATGGCCATCTCTGGTAACTTAAGGCTTTGAGAGTATAAAGACACAGAAAAAGATCTTGTTATTATTGAGATTATGACATAAGGAAATTTTGTCACTTGGTATGCGAGAGCAAAGCATTCCTCAAAAAGCTTTCTGTAAAACCAGTGAAGAGTTTAACCAGAGAAAAAGTACATTTACCTTCTAAGTAAACTTTACCTGCTTAACTAGTAGCCTACTAGAACTTTTTGTATTTGTAAATCACTATTTGTAGCAATAAAAAAGCACAAATCATATAGAGCTATAAAAGGATGAATGGGATGCAATAACCTAACAGTTACCCTGGAGCACCAAAGGACTGGGACACTGATGAGAACTGCTTGCAAGCTCATACCCTTTAAACAGCCCAGTCTCTGCGTGGGAGGGATATCAGAGTTCTCAGGTTCTTATTCTTCCCCAAAAACCATGAGAAAGTGAGTCACGAGAATATAAAAGCAAGCCTAATGAGGTAATTCACACTTCTCAAAATAAAATAAGCCCTTGAAAACTGAGGACTAAGTTGATTTTTTTTAATGAAATAGTAGAATTACAAAAGAAGAAATTTGAAATATTCATAACTTCTAGCTGTCCCTCAGATACATTTACAGTACTGCTTCCTCCCTACACCCGTAAAAACAGGTAGTAGTCACTGTAGTAGAAGATGAAAATATGACTGTCAAAAGAAAATTGTTGCTGAGACTCTATTAGAACCATAGAACATCCTTCACAAAAAGGAGAAGCTTCTTCAAGCAACATGAATGGGTAGATGAAGATCACTGATCACTGTGCTAGAAAAATCCTAGAAAACTATGTGTCAATAGTAAATACATCTACAAATAACGTTCAGCTTGAGTAGCTATTAGCCATAGTTTAGAAGCAAGGTAACTGAGAACTGTTATATAAAGCAATACCATCTATGTTTTCTGGTGGCCAGCATAAAATCTCTTAGCATCCAAGAAATGACTGCTGGTATACACCAAAAAAGGGAAGCTACTCAGAAAAGTGTCAGTGCTCAGTATTTCCAAGAGTGTCTCATAAAACTGTGAAAAATAGATATGAAATTACTAGAAACCAAGAAATGGCTTCTTAATCACTAGATTTGTAACATTAACTAAAGTAATAGCAACAATGTGTAGATGCCAAAGGAAAAAAGTAACACTTGTTCAATCTGCAAGTGTAGTAAGAGAGGGTGGTCAGAATTATTTTGAATGACTCTACCTCTCGGAGAGGAAAGATTTCAAGCCTTAAAAGCCTAGTCGATGTTAATTACTCATGTAGACAAGATTTTATTTTGGTATAGATCTTGAAGTCCCACTGACTTTGAATACGACTCAGGACAAAGCCTTTGGAAAATTTTCCATTGACTGCAGACTCCTCTGGTCTAGCTCATCCTGCGACCCTATATTAGGGGTCCCAACCTTAGATGCCTCCTGGGAGTTCTGACCTACATCAGCAGGACTAGCAAAGTCTCCTGATGTAGTGTGTCAGCTGCTAGTTAAACAAGCACTCATCACATCCCTAAAAGCAAGCAAGAACAAATCCAGGCAGACAGAGCAAGATTGAAGAGGGGTAGGACAACCAAAACAACGTACAGGTATTCTGCAGTTGAGAGGCTGAAAAATCTCTCCCAAAATAGCACAATTAAATGCTGGCAGTTGTGGAAGACTCAAGGTAGAGATTTCCAGCATGCCTCTGGTTTCACTGTGCCATTCTCATCCCAGCCTCTGCATCTAGCACTCTTCCCAATAATTCTTTTCTCAGGTTCAACTCTGGGAAGATAATTATTTTCCACCCTTTTCTTCCCAATGTCATCATTCAGTAAAGCTAGAGAAGTCTCTGCCCTTGTCTCTGTTCCATATCAGTTTTACAACCCAAGAATGACTGATGGCCACCTCTGCAGAAGGCTTCAGTGGAAGCTCAGAACTGAACACATTATTAATTAGGTACCAAACTATATTAAACCTGTGGTACAGAGTTAAAAAATTTTGGCCAAACTCATTTAGCTGTTACTTGTCATCTTCTAGTTCAAACACTCAGCCAATATGTCAGAAATTGAAAAACAGTCTATAAAAAGGGACCCCTTTTGTACTGAAAAGTTTCTGTCCTTCAATGTGGTGTGAATATTTAGGAGAAACTGTTGGAATAAATAGCTATAATTCTGGCATCATGTAAAATAATACATCTGCAAATCAGAGGAGGTGCATGTATGGTTCATGCACACATATAGTGTTTCTGCTTTGCTGTAAATCCATTTGTTTATTGCAATTGTTACTAACGTGAACTATAGCTCTCAGGATAAACAGTTCTATAGGAGTGTAGTCTTCAAGCCTGAAAGTGAATAAAATACAAACATTACTGTGAAAGAAAGACCTTGCAAGGTCAACTGTAGAGCAAGGGCAAAACCAGCAGCTACACACAGAAGCATCCAGCTGCAGTATGAGTGGTTCACATGCAAGACTCCAAGGAAATTTAAAACAGTGGGTCAAAGGAGAAAAAGGAAGGAGTATTACAGCATCAGCTTGGTCATGGTCTTAGCAGCTGAGCAGCAAGAGATATGTGAGGACTGCTGCAAATGAGGGGAAAAAAAAAAAAAAAATAACCCACAAAAAAACAGTCTCTCTGCCAGCTCTTGAATACGGTCTCAAACCCATCAGTGTCTTGTGACTGATTTTTAAAGAAGGAGCTAAAAAGAGCTTAGCAACCAGAAGCACCAAACACAACACTGAAAGGTCAAGAAACATAGTATAAAAATAATCATCTAAATGTAAAGGGCAAATTCTCACTTGTGTTTTTTCTGCTGAACAGACCCACCCCTTAATCAAAAACAGCTCAAATAAATGAACAGGTCAGCCTCAATTATCCAGTCTCAAGTCACTTGAAATTCCAGGATAACCTAGGATATATTGCCTTATTCGTTGAAACTTTTTACAAAGAAATCCATTTTCCTTAAAAATTTTCAGAAATTTGGTGTGTAACATGGCAAGGAAAAACAGAAGTTGGGGATATCCTCTAGTGTTTAGCAACAATAATACTTAATGTTTCTATATAAAGCTTTCCAGATTTGTGTCAATGTGATAAAGAAAGGCAGCAATGGGCATAACTACCATGATGTGAGAACTGCTGCACAGAGATACAGGAAACACACCCAAGGTCAAACACAGAAACACATGCAGAACCCATGTCTCCCGACTCCAAGCGTGGTGTCACATAGATCAGGTCTAAGCCACGCAAAGGAGCACAATGTCTTCAAGTCAGCACAGAGCAAGCTGATTCCAAACACAAGACACAAGGACAGCAGCATGATGTCCTATGCAAAGTAGAGTGATGTCTGCGGGACACAGTGCTGTGCTAGCATGCCTGTATTATTTGGGAATTTAAGTTAGTAGTCTATATGCCGTGATGCAGACATAGTATGCTTAAAGCCCTCCCCAGTCACACTGCATCAACCCACACTGACAGTCCCCACCTCCTTACTACCTAACAGAGACACTGTCCTCATCATACATGCAGCAACCACAGTTACTACCTAACAGACAACACTCAAAATATGAAAACATGCACCCAGATGACCCATGCCCTCCATTTTGAAAACCTAAGATAAATAGTTTCATTTTTAAAAAAGGCAAAGTACTACAGCATTCTCAGTGGCTTCAATATTCACTTGTTAGTTTAGCATCCTTTACAGCAGATATTTCAATCTATGGGGAGTTTTATGCTCTGCAAACTTATTTTTAGGTCTTGGTCATCCTCCTCCCTAGCCTTTGAGGTTAAACAGCTTAAATGCAGCTGTTAATCATCTCATTTGATGAAGTTAAAGAGTACGTCATGCCCTCATCTGAATCCCATCTACTGGGAAGGAATTCAACCTAGCACCAAATTTAAAGCTGACTATGTAAAACTATACCTAATTTCTGCCCCATGTTAAACATCACATTGCCCCAGCCTACATACTCAATCTTTGTTCATGTTGTTCTTACCTTCTTTTTTGCCACGCAATTATCTGTGCAGATATGAACTACCTGACTAAATCTGCAAGGCCCCTCCCATACCCAGAATTATATGCCTCCTAAATATCAATTTCTTCTATCCTTCCCAGGGAGAACCTAATCAATTTATATAACTTATCCTTACTGGTTATTCCAAAAATACCTAACTTTTCTTTACATGTTTAGCTGTGAGCTTAGAAAACAGTCCTTTCAGAAAGAGTCTGAAAATACCCCAGAAATACTACATAAATAAGTACATAATAAAAAATATATTTAAAGGCAGAAAGTTTAAAGAAGTTTAAATTCACATGAAAATACATAATTAATTTCATTGCAACATTGTGGCTAAGTAAAAATTAAAATTGTTTGCATTATGAAACAGGTGTAAAATATCTGCCTTAATTACATACCATGACAGCCTGATTCTAAATTATAACAACTTGATAGCCATATTAAAAGTGGTTTTTTGTCATGCCTGTATACATAAATAAGTTTTGAAGCCATAATATGGAAACATACACACACACACACACAAACACACACACAGCTATCTATGATATGACCAAACTATTGCTACTTGGATGGGAGGGATAGTGAGGATGTTTTAGTGGGCAGGACACACATACTGTTTGTTTGCATAAACCTCACATACAACAGTCTTGGCCCCCCTATGTTTGTTAATACATTTCATTTAGTGACAGGAATGTGTACATATTTGTCACAAACAGATTTGGAAGCCCTTTTTTTTAAAATTTATAAATCTCTTACATGAGGTCAGTACTCCTCAAACATGTAACATTCATACAGCTAAACAGATTCATATATAGTATTTTGATGACCTGATTAAGTGCCAGATCTTGCATACACACACACACGCAAAATGAAGATAAGGTAGATTCTTTTGTCAAAGATGTATTTGAGATTAATGGCAAGCTGGCAGACTGAATGGGTTCCACTGCACTGAAGCAATTACTGTAGTAGGTAAAGCAAGTGATAAAGATTTATTTAGTACAAGGCTGATATTCATTAATGTCTTTAAACCCCATGTTAAGGTTGTTTAAAGTACTGTAGCTCTTCTCTGGAAAGGTCTGTTGAATCTATGACAGAAAAGGCAGACCTGCATAAATGCAGTGCAGGTCTCCATGGACTATGACATTTCTATACCTCCACAGGGAGGCAAGTATTTTAGATTAGTTTGGTTAGCACTGCAGATGCAGCATGCTGATTTACTAAACTCTGATGCAAGTTCCAAAAATAATTAGCTTATCAAAGATCCACTTTCCTTCCTCTCTTCTATTAGTGTGCTAAATATGGCATTGTTGCAAGGAAATAATTCATTTCACTAGTATTCAAACACTAAGCACGGACTTGTCAAAACTGAGTCTTTTTTAAAAAGAGGTCACTCTCAGTGCTGGCTTCTTTTGAAAGATGCTCATGTTACATGACTAACTAAACAAATGTCATTCAGCTGTATAACTCCTTCCATGCTGTTACATAAAAAGGAATTAGTAAGCATTTCTGAAAATCAAGTTATTTTATTGGTCCAGTATCATCAGAGCAAGTATCACAACAGACAACTAAACAGACACATGGCACACAAGCCTTTTATGAACTGGGTTTGAGGTACCACACAAGAAACTTGTTGAATGGAGAAGAGGCTAAAATTTCATACTTCTGTGGTAGACTTTTTGTTACAGATATTCTTTCAGGAGGGCTTTTTCCAAGGAAAAAAAAAACCATTTTGATTTGGCATACAGAAAATAGTCCCTTTGAAATAGCTTACTTCCTTCACTGTTTAAGCAAGAGCTGTTTCTCAACACATCAGTAAGAAAGAATATTATTTCAAGAAGCACGGTCAAGGTTCCTGTTACTACTGGCATGCATATAAATAATCAGCAAGACACCCACTGCCCCTCTTAATTTTTTATCTTCAGAAAGCATATTAAAATGATTTATTTCTAGCCTGCTACTCATAGTGAATGCAAGTCAACCTCTCCTTACCTTGCCAGTGACAGGGATATCAACAGAACCCCAGGTACCAACTCCCCAGTGAACTGTGCCTGGGGCAAAATCAGCTGCAATAATTCCAGCAACTGGAAATAAAAAGGAATGTTAACAGTAGAAGCTAATCCAGCACACATTGAAGTTACATCAACGACTTGCACTATGTAGCAGATAAAAATAAAAATCACCAATTCTAAATGTAAAAATACATTCCATGAGACCACACAAAAGCAGTGAAACACATTTTAATCAATTTCAATTAGAAGATATTTCAAGTCTATATTAAAACTTTCTCAAACAACTAGAATCATGCAGAAACAGAACTATAAAAAACAGGTTTGCACATTAAAACAGAGCAAGTCAGCAGGTGTCATCTTCATTTTAACAGTAATGCCTTAACCATTTTTTGTTGTTTTTTGTGGTTTTACTAAAAAAAGTTTTCATACTGTAGGGTTACTTAACTTAGCACAAAATAATGGGGTTGGACCAGTGTTTCTCTAACATTTTTTCACCCATACTCTTCCTTATCTCTTCCCTGCTCTCCTTCTCTCTACATGGCCCCTACAGTTTCATGTCTTCATTGAAATGCCTTCCAGAAATGCCTTTGTGCTGACAGAGTTGCTTTTTCCAAAAGAGCAAAATTCTCCAGAGACTGGGGTTTCCAGATCTGAATGCTTAATTTCATATTCCAGCCCAGCAAGGGCAAGGATTCAAAAATATTGGATCAGGTGATCAAACTACAAGAGCTAGTTATGTTGAAATACTCCCCCATTTTCCAATGCTGTTTCAATATTAACATCTATCAAAATATTTTTGAAGATCTGTATTAACATTTCATAAACTTAATATCCAGCTTAGCAGTAACCCTACCCACTACCCACAGAACTCTGTGCCAGTTATTAAATGAAACAGAAAAAAGGATATTTTTATTGCATTAAATATCTATTTTCCAAAAGAAAAAAACAAACAAAATGATGACAAACCAACAACCCACAACACTCCAAAACAAAAAACAAGCAAGCTCCACAGAAAGACCAACACTCCCTCCTGCAAAAACCAAACCCCCCAAAACCCCACACTTTGCTAGTGAAACAATTGCAAATATTTAGCAACCATCAGTCTCTTCTACCTCAGTTATTACTTGCTTTGCTTTTCCTTGGCTATGAGGTAAACGAACTACCTTTTTCAATAAACAAAATTTAAAAAAAAAACACAAAAACAAAACACTTTGCCCTGAATTTAAGGAAAAAAAGTCTTAGCATCACATACATCACACCAGTGTTAGAGGTAGATTTAAATGCCAACTTCAGTTTGCATTCAGCTTAGAGAATTTCTAATCATGATTTTTTTTTCCAAGTCGTCTATGCTGATTCTAGTATTTGAAAGGGATCTTTATTAGTTTCCAGGCCAAAATCTAGAAATCTATTTATCTGACTGAACAAGAGTTATATAAAAGAATTATTAAAGTCTCTAATGAGCAAAATACTTCCTCCTCTTTCAGGTTATTTCTTAAATGCAGAAAGTATAAAGTATTTCAGCGGAAGGAGAAATATGTCTTTCAGGACATTTATCTTCAGTTTCAAACGGTATCTCCAATAAAAACAGCTTTACAAAAATAATTCCATGAATTAACCTTATTCTATGTGATTGTTACCAATTCACAAAATACTTCTGCTTCTCAGTAACAGACAATGAAGGCACTCAAAATTTTCACAGTCATCTCATTGCCTTCTAATAAACAATATAAAAACAAATTTCCTAGACAACAACTTACTGATCTACATAACATGGGGCTCCCTCCTGCCTTCTCAATACCAGTCACAGGGCCCCTTTCTTACTTGAAATACCTCTACTATCATGATCAAGTATAAGTAAACAAAACATAAAGGCCAAACAAAAACCAAAAATTGTTTCTGCAAGAAAAAAAAATAATCCCTACTTGATTTTTTTTTAATCAGCTCAACAACAACAAAATACCAAACACTGAAACCTATGTATTTTGTCCTTCAATGATGCTTTCAACATCTGGTATGAACAGATAGATATGCCAGCACAATTATTTCTTATCATTGCACCCTCTCCTCACACATATTCACCCCAACATCACATCTCTGCTCTAATGAGTTTGTCCTTACAAAGGAATACGTGAAGGCTCTCCTTTTGTTCAGGATGGCTTGGTTTCATAGGAAAGGTCTTGAAAGGGATTGCCATGGAATGCATGCAGCCTGTGTGGGTTAGCTCTTCTCAGGATTGTAAGGTACAGGAATGAGACTGAGATGGTAGAAAGCAGATGCAGACTTCAGAAGCAGACACTGAACTCTCTTTGACCAATTCATCCTACTCAGTCAAGCTAAGCAGGCAGTACACTTCTGCCACCCAAGCTCAGGGCATCCTGATGCAAGATTCAGACAGTAGGTGCACAAGAAGGCTTAAGGGGGCTGCATTAGAGATCCTGTGTGAAGAGGACTGTTTAAGCCTGGCTAACAAGGACAAAGGACTCTGGATCTGTGCTTTTTGCAGATGGGTACAGAGCAAAGAGCAAAAGTGGGACATTGCCTCTTGTCGTGTCATTGGGGACCAGTGAAAAGAGCCTCACTCTGACTTCTTTGCACCCTTCCTCCAGGTATTTGAAGGTGCATTGATCAGATCCCCTGAGGCTTCTCTTCTCCAGGCTGAGTCCCAGCTCTCTCAGACTTTCCTCAGAGGAGAGATGCTCCAGTCCCTAAATCATCTTCGTGGCCCTTCGCTGGACTCTCTCCAGCAGCTCTATCTCTCTCTTGCCTACACTACTGGCAAACACAAGAAGGGGAGAATTCATGATGCTAGAAAAGTTGTTACGACAAATGAAACATGCTCATGTTACTCATAAAAGGTGAAATCACCTGTGAATTCATTCATATTCATCAAGAGTGCTTGCCAAACCACAGCACCAGATGATCACATTTTCTGTGTGAACCAAATCATTTACAGAAAAGCTATTTTAAACACTGCTTATAAGAATTTCCAATATTTTCATGTCCCAATACCTCTCAAGTCGGGCTCCCTCAGTGCCCTTAGTCAAATGATATCAGCCTCAGAATGAGAAAAAGATTTTAACAAATACATTTTAGAAATCTCAGAGTGATTAAAGTAGTTTTTCTATGCATAGTAATGAGGTGGTTTTCAGGTTTGCTCTTAAAGGGCTCAAAGCAAGTTTTAAGATGTGATCTCAGAGCTAAAAGTGACATGCCCACCAGAAAGCTGCTGGTGTCCCCTTTACACTATTATGCAGAAGCCTAATGTTTCTAACCTAGTGGATTTTAAAATACCTGACTTTAAACTCATCATTACCACTAAAATTGACCCTAGGCATCAAGCCAAGTTCTTTAGTTGGAAATTCCACTTGAGGAAAGTGGAAAAATATTTACTGGTAGGGGGATTTTAAAAGACCAAATAAATAAAAATTAATCATTTAAAGGCAGAACTAAAGGTTAAGAATAATCCTAAATGACAATAGCAGAGTCATCATTCACTAAAGGACTCAAAAATATTTTCCATGTGGCTGTGTAATTAGTACTATTTCTCTGCTGCACAGGTATTAAGTATTTTTGCTAGAGAGAGGTATCTCTGTGCAACTATATGTAAAGTATACTCAATCCCAAGATTCAAAGGAATTGCAAAAATTCTTGTTGGTAGAATTAGTTACACTTTCTTGGTAGAATTTTTGGTATCCTTTATTTAAAAGGGATTTCCTGAAAATGCTGAAAACTAAAATAAGAAAAACCTAAAAGATCCTAAAAAAAGAGGACAACCACAGGCTTTTAGGTCTAGCTGTCAAGGTCAACTGGTATCATTAGACTTACATGAATGAGTTACAGTAGGGAAATCATGTTAGGAAATATGGGTCAAGTCATCATGCAGTAATAAAGCTGTTACCTCCAGACTCAGTTTTTGAAATATTCTTTAAACCTGTCATAGTTTAGTATTTCTAACATTAGAGTCATAACTGAACAATGAACTATGCCTATGTTTATAAAGGGCCACTTAAATATTTATCCAGATGTTTCAAAGAAAAAAACCACCACCCCCAAAAAAACCCCACCAACATGCAAATCCAAACAATATCTCAATTTAGTCCACAACCATTTTGTCTGTAAACATGTACAGGCAGGGGGAAAAGAAAAAAAGAAAACAACAAAAAAGAAAACATCTTATGCTTATGCATACTGAAGTAGCTAGGATAAAGAGCTTCTTAAATGTCTATGTGGGCACAGGTCTACATCTGGACTGATATAACCACTACAGTAAAAATACAAGGACCAAAGAGACAAAAAGAATAAATCCCGTGTAAATATGAATTACAGTTCCAAATTCAGACAAGGTGGTGAAGTGACATAATCAAGTAGATACAGCGCTAAATCTAGGGCACTCAGTTACTACCATCACAAGCTCAGTATAAAAATTAGGTTGTAACATTCTCAAATGTATATTCTCATTTACAGTTTAGGGAGGCATTTTCAAAGCACTCTGTGTTGGCGTAACTATTCCCACTGAAGTCACAAGGACCTTAACAATTGATTTCTAAGAAAGCAGGGTTAGGCTGAGCACTTTTGAAATCCCACTGTAAATTATTTACATGGAGGGAATCTGAGTTTGTATGGCATCCTTAGGATTATAAAGCACCTCCAAGGGCTTTAAAAAAAGTAATGATTAGATACAAAGTGCTCCGTATACACTCAGTAAGACTGTGCAGAAACCCTTGGACATTCAAACCTGCTTAGCTAAGAAGGAGAATGTGTGCAGGTAAATTAGCCCCCATTTTTAATAACTGCTGCTCATATGAACAAACTGGCAGTTAAAGACTATCAAAAGACAGCCACAAAGGGACAGCCAAGAGCTCCATACACCATCCCCACAGATCTTCATTCCCTCCTACCTATTCCCAACTCAAACACTCCTCGGTCCCTCTTGAAAATTTATGCTTCAGCTCCAGCTTCTTTCTTACCCTCTCACCCCTGCATGGCGTGGGCAGAGCAGCACTGCCTGCAGAAGCAGCTGCACAGCAGATCAGGGGACAGTCAAAAAACACTGAAAGGAGGACAGGAAAATATATGCTAGTGCACTGTATTGCCTGGCCATGGTGTGGGTTTAACAGGGATGCAGTCACAGCTCAAAAGGTTTAGACATGTACAGAAGGCTTCTGAATACTCTAACATGAGATATCAGAAATGCTGACATTGTTTCAGTCAATCACAGCAATTAGCTGTATTGGTATACCTTTTTTTGTATTATTTTATTTTTGTACTTTTAAAGACATGTTAAATGTAACATCTTTTGCAAGTTTAGTATGCAAGCACACGCACAATTGTTCTGTATGTTGCTCAAATTTAGGCCTCAAAATAATAGTTGGATCTCTTTTTCAGAAGCTAAATACAGTAGAAACCATTTAAATGAATAATGCATTTTTTTTTAATGGAACAGTGAAGTAATATAAGTGGGGCATGTTAATTCCCAGGCATGCGAAATTTATTGTCACTTAGGTGCCCACTGGGAATAATTTATGCATCCTCGATTAAGAAAATATTTTTAATTTGAATTTGCATATTTTACTCATTACAACTAACCTTGACACAGTCCTTTTTGGAGGTGCCATGCCCTCAGGTAGGAGTTTACAAAATGTCCACTTACCAGGAAGAAATAATGAAACAAAGATGCACAGATGTTTTCTAACAAGTAAAATAATGTGTGCCCTGGACAGTATACACCCTTGGCTTACAACAGTCTTTGACTTTGTCTAGTACAATCAAAACCAGGTTACATTTCATCCTTCCTTCTTTAAAGGAGACCTTTATTCAAGTGCTTGAAATCAAGCTAATCTAAGGATAGTATGGTAAATGTCAGCACAAGGTGACAACTTAAAAAAAAATTTAAAAAAAAAAATCACAAAATCACAAGGGTCTAATTGAGAGACAAAAAATTTTCAATAAAACTAATCTCTCCATCATCTGCCATTAAAACACAATACACACACCAGTGAACAGTTTCTGGAAAAGCATTCAGTCTTCACAGCTTTCTTCTCACTGGTCCAGCAGCAGTGAAATTCTGAGATTTATAAAACCAGATTTTAAAACTGTTCTCATTAAAGCACAGCCAAAGTCAGTATTAAAATTCTGGTCTATAAAACATTCAGAAGCACATATACTAATGAAGTTTTTTAAAAAATTAGCCATTTATACCTCAAAACTACACCTTGCCAAATTTTAGGGTTCTCCTCACCTCCATCTGGAAGCACAGAGGGAAGCAACATTGTAAAAAAAAAAAAAAAAGAGTCCCAAAAATGCCTATGCATAAAACCTCTTTCCCTTCCACATCTGGGCTCTGCTCCTCTCCGATCAATGCCCACAGGTCTCACTGCCATGTGGAAGAGATGACCAGAGCCAGGAATGGTGAGGCAGCAAGGCTGAAATAGGAAGAGGCATATTAGACCACAGTAGTGCATTGTTTCAGGGTGGACTGTACTCCTCCTTACATAGTTTGCAGAATACTATTAGCCCTCATGATGGAAAATATAAAGGGACATATATAAAAAAAAAAAGTGCAAGGAGCCAGAGACCCTTAGATCTGGGCTCCTCAGATATACAGCTTTCACAGTGTTTCCTGGTTTGTGCTGGTGGCCCCGATACCAACCAAATAAGCTAATCCACAGGCACCATATTAGCACTACACCTTTCATATTTGAAAGAAAAATATGGGAATAGTTCACAAAATAGCCAAAATAGAAGTATAAAGAAGGGTTTGCATGAGATTTCCTGTCCAGTTCAGATATGTCTAAAGATTAAGACCACTGGGAATAAGCCTCTGAACTTTTACTCACCTCAGTGCCAACATGCAATTACCTGTCAACTAAAAAGCAGAAGAAATAGGTGGTTTCAGAGAACAAATAACCAATAAAATGGAAAACATAGATGATACTCAGTGCCTACACAGTTAAGGACCTTAAATGCCCAAAGGCTATCTTAACAGTAACCTAGCCATTTCTGGGCAGTCAATGCAAAGACCAGGAGTATAGCACAATGACTGCCTATGCCAAAGGTGAGAACACTGCTGCAAGCTGTTTTCTGGGAACTAGAGACATCCGACTCCAAATATGCAATGACAGCCTGCACATTCACAAGCATTCCTGAATAATCACACTTATTCTCATCTACACATGGCTTTCTCCAAGCAAATTAATCCTTATTTTAACTACCAAAAAGGGGGGGGGGGAAGGGAAAAAACTGCCATGGAAGATGAGATGAAATTCCAGGCCACCTCAAAGGCTTCTGAAGTTTACATTTTAAAGTTCTAACTGTTTTACTATGAACTTCATAAAGAAAGAGGCTGTAATTAAAAATCTGCTACATTTTCTTAGCACTAAATTAACTGTGTTATAATTTTACAGGTCTTATAGAACAACAACTGTACTAGACAGAAACTAGGCAAACTCTGCAATTCACATCATTTATCAGATCCTCAGTGTTAAAAAAACCCATCAGTTTAACTGCATATTTCATAGGGAGGGCTGCAGATTTCAGAACTCCTTACAAGCAACATAGCTGAAATGTCATGTGGGTTTCAAACATGACTGAATTCAACTTGATGACCAGAATGGGTCGGCATCGTGCTAGTTACAGAGTGAATGCTAGAACACTATTTAATTTACAGGCTGCAATCAGACCCATGCAGGTGGACTCCAGTGAACACAAGAACCCCACCATAGCTGCTACAGCTCTGTGAAGAGATGAGCCTGTCACTCATCAGGTGTGATTACAGGAATTGGGACTGACTCTCAGCAAACGAACTACAACCTCCTGAATACTTTATGCAATACATTTAAAAAACAAAACTGAAGAGCATCTTTTAGAGGTGTCTAAGAATTACCTAAAGAGTGCACGCTGGCCCTGCTAAGGGTGCTACAATTTCATAGCCATAGCGTGACTCAGAAAATCCACTATCCTCATGGCTGTACTCTCCCAGTTATAACTTGTATGAACTGCAGCTAGCCCAAAACTTTCTCATAACCTCTTCACAGGCCACATCTCCCTTTCTGAACTAAATTCATACTGAAGTTCATGAACAGTATAGTATTCCCACAGTGCTGGGTCAGCTGCCCAGATCTCAAAAGGCCTAGTGTGGCACAGAGGAAGGACAGGGTACATCAGGACCTGGTTTAGTGGGCATGGTTAATGGTTGGACTCGATGATCTTGAAGGTCTTTTCCAACCTAAATGATTCTATGATTCTATGATTTCTACCGAGTCTGTACCTAACTATGCACCTTTATAGCCAATTTGGCTGGATATATTATGATCACAATGGCAAAGCCAGGGGGCTTCATTAGAGGAGAACAGCTGCTTCTTTTGCAGGACACCTTTCAACTGAAATACGTGCAATCCCTTGGGAATATCTGTTTGTATTACAGGTTCTCAGTTGCAGTTTAGTAATTAAAAAGCTCTGCAGAGTTAACTGGCTGTTTAGACCGGTGGAATTACAGATCAAGGTATTTTTCACTTCTTGTTTACAACAGTAGAGACAGTGTAAATACCGTATTTCTATGCATATGTGTGTTTTATACACACATTGCTGCAGTTCAAAGCTTGCTTTACTTTTCCATAGAAGTTTTCAGTTTCCTGTAATACAAACCTGCTCAGGATTTCTTGTTACATTTTTAATAAATACTTACAATAGAAGGATGAAATAGACATTAGAAGTCCTACCAAACCATTTATAAAAGGACAAAGAAGCCCTGTCAATGCAAGGTAATAGCTCACATGGGATCAAATGCATCTCTGCTTTAACCTGACAGTTTCCCTGCAATGCAACAGGATACACTGCTGGCACATCACAGATGCACAACACCTGAGCTGGCAGGGAGGGGGAAAAGTGACAAAAAGAGGGTATGATAATCAAATGCTGTCCTTAAAATGGATATCCCAAAATATACATCTGCTACACCTGAAGCCATCCTTAAGAGTGCAGCAGAGTTTAAACCAAGCATTTTCTCAATTAAAACTCCCAGACTACACAACTGCTGCACTAGGTTGAAGATTTCTTCCCTCCTCCTCCAACGTACCTCATATGGCATGTGCCATGTGCTACAAAAATCTGATAGTCCAAAGGAGAACAATTTCATAAAGCCTGTAATGTCACTGGAAACATCATCAATAGAAAAGCATTGCTGAAAACATCTTTTACATATTATTTCATATGAATAACAAAAATCCAGGAATCAAGCCTGATTTTTCACATACATAGACACAGAACATAGAGGTTTAGCTGAATCGTGGTGCTTGATTCTTAGAAGTGCCCTTTTAAAGACACACTCTTCCTAAGTATATGCAGCTTAACCTTATTTCTGAAGTTCCACATTTCTCTATACCATCCTTAGAATATTAAACAGCTTAATTAGAATCAAAATAAAATGTGCAGCATTTTCCACCTGGCTAAAAGAGGGAAGGATTTAAGGCATTTTATTTTGATATATTAAAAAAAAGACTTGAAAAAATTACCTGTGCCTACTATTTTCAAAACACGATTTTTTGAAAAATATACTAAATAGAGAAGCAAGTCAGTTATGATGAAACTTAGACAAATAATAACATAAGTCCATTCTTGTAACTTTTTACCTAAACAGAAAAAAAAAAAAATCTTATGTAAACTGAGCAAAGAGGAAAAGAAGTGAAAAAAGAATGGGAGAAAAAAAATATAAGATAGAAGATGCTAGTATTTATTTTAGAAACTTATTTGATCTTTTGCAGCATTTCCCCACTGAATCTCACCAAGAAAATAGCAGCTAAAAGGTGTGCAAGTAAAAAAAAATTACCCAGTCTTAATAAAAATGAACAATCATGTCATCAACAGTTTTTTTCCTTAAGGTTAAATGCTTGTATCAAGAACAGTATAGTAAGTTCTTGGGCACAGAGCCTCGCCTTCCTATGTGAGTTCTCTCCCATTTGCCAGTCAACTGACATGGTCTCTTCCAATACCTCCATCAGAGGACTAAGCAGTATAGAAATTCGCTGGGAAGCAACTCAGTGCTTCTGTAACCTGCCAGTAGATAAAAGGTGAGGCCTTGGTTTTGCACTATGATGCACGTGACTTTTTCCCTGTCTTCAAGAGAAAAAGTGACGTGCTGTATGTTGGAGGGGAGAGGACACTTATCAGCCTGGGCCAGCTGATCTCTGGGAACTCTCCCTGAATGAGATTAACCTCTTTTCTAGGGCTCTCCAGCCCACAAAGTCATCAGAAAAAAAGCATTAGAAAGGAGTCATTAAAGTTATGGGTTTTAATTCAGTTAGTTTGAAGACATGGGAGCCCTAAGAAAAAACAGGAAACTGAAAAAAAACCAAGAAATAACACTACATGGCACCAGACCATTGCTATCTAACCCCTGTTGCTCTACTGGGGAGATACTCATTCGCAACAACATACCACCTCTTGCAAGGACAGAGTCCATCAGCTGCTAAGCACCTTGCCCTGAGAGATGCTGCACGGCACACGAAACACTGCTGTCTCCCGTCAGGGCTCCCCAACGGCGTTACCAAAACATCCTGCTCAGTGCCTCCGTGTCTTGCCACTTGTCCCAGGGACAGGTCGCTGCTCTTCCCGATGAGCAGCAAAATTGGATGCCCTTGCACTCAGCCAGCCCAGGAGCAAGACCATTATTAAGACAACAGGAGTTAGTCTGTCTTATTAAAGCTGACAGTCAATTCACCTTAGTATCACTAGTTGAAAGGATTTAAAATTTGTTTACAAGCCTCTTCAAAACCATTTATGACTACTGTAAATCCCACAGTAAATTTTAAAACACAAGTAACTACAAAAATTTACATCAGCCTTTTACAAAAAAAGTTGCATTTTTAACATTTTAATCTAATTCTCATGCAGACTCAGATGACAAACTGAAAGCCCGGAGTCCATTTCTTGTAATTAATGATTGATAAAGTCCAATGGCCCAGACAATTAAAATTCATCTTTTCTTGTACCTCCCAGAAAAATCACCTCACATGCTGAGAGGACAGAAAAAGTGAAATTTTTCATCAGCTTCAGTACTGGTTTCAGTTAAGAACACAGAATTGGTTTAATCTTACAGAAGTTATGTAGTTCCAGCCTGATTCCTTAAGAATATAAATACTATAAATTGCCAACTCTCCTTTCAATGAATGTTGATTTTTTAAAAATAAAATCTGAATTGCTTTATTTTGAGTACATAATTTTGCTGAATTTTAATTTAACAAAATCTTCACTGACATTTTCTTGTTGCTCCTGTTCTATGTATGTGTAGGACACGTCCTTTATAAATTGGTTTACTACAAGTCTACAACCACTTTTACAGGAAACAGACTGAATGAAAGGGGAAACACTCACACCAGCCCATCCACTTCCCCAGGAAAGTGGGTCTGAATCTAAGAACAGTGCAGGTCTGGTCCTGGGACAGCAGTTCACCCAATTTAAAGCGTCAATATTGCAAAAAGTTTTTATGAGAAACAAAAGATTTTTAATTGTTTAAGGAATCATAAGCACTTTAGCATTGATACTGCCAGCCTTCTAGGTGCTAAAACACAGGCTGGACTCAATCTTTGATACATGTTACACCATTTGGGGGATTTGGAATTAAGTTCCAGTATTGCATATAGCATAATATTAAATCACACACAATGTACTATAAGCAATCCTCCGCTGACCCAATCTACTAAAATGATTTATGCACAGAAAGTTTAACTGTACAGCAGGGAGACTGCTGCACATTTGCACCTTCACAAAGAACCCTTGTCAGGCAAGTCACCAGTATAAATGCCATTTGGGCAGGTTTTAGACCGGTGTGAGATTTAGAGTTTCGAAATAAACCCACCTTCTTTCAATATGAAAGGACAACCAACATATTATATGGAAAGTATGCAGTTTCTTATGCACAAACATATAAATACATTTTATGGCAGTCACATAACAAAAAAAACTCGCCAGCATTAAATAAAAGACCTGCCATAATGCAACCTGTTGTTACTCCTCGGAGTGATTAAAATACGACTTCACCATGCTGAAGTGTCTCTCCTCCCCCTCACACTGGCAAACCTTTTCTTCTTCTGCATTTGTTATAGATTCTCATTTATATTATCTGTCTAGCTGTCTGTCCTTAGATTGTAATCTGCTTAGAACAGGCACTTTTCCTTCTTGACCATTCAATGAGCACTGCAGTTGGTGGTACCATGGACAAATATTAAATGAACCTCTCTGAAAAGAGACAACTGTAAGGGGGAATTCTATTGTGTAAAACAAACGTTCCCATGGAACAGAGCTAAGGTACTTAACTGAACTAGTTTTTACTCAAAAGACTATTCAAAATATTGAAACACTCCTCTGCACATTGTTTGCTTGCATAGAGACATATACGGTGCATTTTTAGGGGCCTTATCCTGACAGACTTTCAGAAACACAAGCTTCCACTGATATTTTAACAGGAAATGTGACTCATATAACTGTTTTGGGACATTTAATCAATGCCTTTAAAAATAAGTTAACACCAGAAATTGGAGCTGGTTTGTGATTCCTCCTTAAAAAGCTGGTTATGGAGTAAGGGAAAGATTTTTAAGCAAAATCATATTTCATTTTGCAAAGGGAACAATGCATGAATGAAAAATGGGGGCTACAGGCTGACAGTATCTCTAGAGCACCTGCTTTCTGCCCTGCTGTAAATTTAAGTAACCTTGCAGCATGCAGTAACTTTGAAATTAGAACCTGTCAGAAAAGACTTTCTATATTACTTGTGTTAGTGCCTGCAAGTTTAGCTTTTCTGTTTCAGGATCTCTATCCAGTTTTATAAAATTTATCAGAAAAATTATTTCCGTGAAGCTTCACTAAAGTGGCAAAACAATTCCACAATTAAAAACCTCATGGAAAAAAAAATTACATGAGTTGTACTCAGGTACAGCTGTGAAAAGGGTATGCACAATTTGCTGCAAAGCTCCACTCAAACCCCCTCCAATCCAGTACCCTTTTGCCCTCAGCATCCACCTTCTCCCCTGTTGAAATCAAGAATGCAGAGTGGATATTGAAATTAACTAGTACAGTAAGTGAACTGCAGAATTAGTGCCAGTCTAGCAAATTAAACAAGGGAATAACCTAAATTTTTTTCCTTTTTTCCTTTTTTATTTCCAACAAATTAGAGGACTCCAGTAGATTTTATCAAATACTGAGCTCCCCACTCTCTTTCTCAAACTGTATAAATGCCTTGAACTCCCAAAAGAACATCACCATTCCTTAGCCCCATGTAGTTCTCTTTCATTTACCCACTTCCACAGCACCATTTTCAAAGACTTATTTTAGCCAAAGGGAACAAAAGTGGAAATCCTGAAAGGAGATCTGCAGATTTTTCCAGAATTTTTACACTGCCCCCTCCACCAACTGTCCACAAGACCTCAACTCCCCCGCTGGGACATCCTTTATGGATGACTCCTGAGGCACTTAAAGATTAAAACAAAGGATGAGCCTCACAAGTCTTCTACCGCAATGCCAGCCACAATAGTTTAGTCACCCTCTCTGAACACAAAAGAGAAGCCTAGCCTCACCTTTGAAGTTGTAAGCCTTAGTCAAATTCCAGAAAACAACAGACATACACAACAATATATTCTATAATTTATTTTGTGAGCTACACAGAGGCATACACATACTACATGATCTGATTGGATGCAAGCGCAAAACATAGTATCAACTAACAGGTTGAAAGTGTTTTCTTTGAAAAGTATTACTAAACTAAACAAATACAATTTACAGATAGCCTCATGGAACACGAAACATTTAGAAAAATAAGGAAAATGTCTCTTTAATGCATAAGCCATTCAAAATTGGGCCCCAAGTGTTGTGCAGGCAAACTACAATAGAGCGCCTGCAGGCTGCTTCAGAACTGCACAGGCACTGAATGCAAAAAAGAACCACAGTGCTTCCACGGTGGCATCAGTTCCAATTCAAGCACAATAATAGGGCAGAGCACAGTATTCTTCACTTGCATCACAAAAGGAAAAGACCAGCAATCTCAAATTTTGTGTACATGCCCTAAAATGGATGCTAAAAAACCCACAACAAAACCCCACAACCCTATTTTACATGGGGTTCCCCATACACAAATTACAAACCTCTGCTTTATATAACTGATTAATTTATTGGAAATCTTCCTTCCCTACAATATAATTTTCTTTGCTTTCAAATAACCCATAATTTCCAACCACTCCCATGGCACAATTTAACCTAAATAAATCCATTCAGGTATACTCCTGTCATCAGTTATTTTGCAGAGTACTAAATTCTAACTATGTATTATGGAGTGAATTTTGTACACAGATATGACATTAATTGGTGATACAAATAAAAGGCCAGTTTCAGTGATAAATTTCTTCTGGTGAGAACTGAAAGCTTTACCTACCGCTGCTTCTCTACAGCTCTGGAACAAGATCATATGCTGTGCCAGTAACTCTGCCCACAGTGGTATCTTTAGAAGAGGCCATCACTTGTACCTGCTCTGTTTTGATGATGCAGCTACACAGAGTATGTCACCCCAGAGTACTCTGCACACGTAAAAGGAGAAGATTTAGAAAGATGACAAATCTGATCATGTATTGAGCTGATCCTACACACTGTGCCTCTAGAATGGCAATATTCTTCAGGATGAGAAAATAGCTTGCTAAATCATAAAAATGCAGATCTTGCCAAGATGGCAAGTAAAGACTAGCAAATAATGGAACGTCTTTTACTAAGTCTAAGCAATGCTATACAGAAGCAAGTGAGGCATTTTTTTATCTGCAGAAAAGCTCATCTTTGTCAAAGAAGGGGCAGAGATTATTTTAAAGAAGGAAGCAAGGAGACGACTGGAAACAGGAGTCCTGGAAGACAACTGATGAGATACAGCCTGATGGGAGCCTCTGATCATTAATTTGCAAAGAATCCAGTATCTTGTTTTGCAACACCCTTTAGGAAAAAGCACATAAGTGACACAATATCTGAGTCCAACAGATTAGAGATGGGATGATATCTTGATATAGCCATACATGTGTTTTTTAAAGCTAAAAAAGAGCATTTTGACTACTTATTCTGAGGTCTTAGATGAAAAAGGATGTAGACTTTAACTCAGTAACACCTCCATTGAACTCTCTAGATCTTAGATGCATTAGAACATGTCTCTCAAGAAAATTACAGTATTTAAATCAAGACTTCAAGTGACAGAGAACCTACTGGGGCAAGATGTTCCAATGGTTAATTACACTATGTTCATTATGGTCCATAGGGCAAAACTACTCTGCTCAGGAGACATATTAAAGTCACTAGAGGACAACAACCTAATCTGCTAGCTCCAATTTAGTTTGTGGAAGAAATTCAGGCTAGAAAGACAAGGCATACACACTCTTTCTTAAAGCAGGAGCTGGCATACTATATTCCACAAATGAGTGTAACCACCTCCTTATTTTCCATGTGCCTTAGCATAGTTTCCAGGATTATCTGTTCCATAATCTTGCCAGGCACAGGGATAAGACTGACTGGCCTGTAGTTCCCTGGGTCTTCCTTTTTTCCCTTCTTAAAAATGGGGGTTATGTTTCCCCTTTTCCAGTCAGTGGGAACTTCCCTGGACTGCCACAACTTCTCAAATACGATGGGTAGTGGCTTAGCCACTTCATCCATCAGTTCCCTCAGGACCCACGGATGCATCTTATCAGGTCCCATGGACTTGTGCACCTTCAGGTTCCTTAGATGGTCTCGAACCTGATCTTCTCCTACAGTGTGCGGTTCTTCATTCTCCCAATCCCTGCCTTTGCCTTCTGCAACTTGGGTGGTGTGGCTGGAGCACTTGCCAGTGAAGACTGAGGCAAAAAAGTTGCTGAGTACTTTAGCCTTCCCCATGTCCCAGGTAACCAGGTCTCCTGTTTCCTTCCAGAGAGGGCCCACATTTTCCCTAGTCTGCCTTTTATCACTGAGGTACCTATAGAAGCTTTTCTTGTTGCCCTTGATGTTCTTGGCCAGCTTTAATTCTATCAGAGCTTTAGCTTTCCTAACCTGATCACTGGCTGCTTGGACAATTTCCCTGTATTCCCCCCAGGCTACCTGTCCTTGCTTCCACCCTCTGTAGGCTTCCTTTTTGTGTTTTGAGTTTGTCCAGGAGCTCCTCGTTCATCCATGCAGGCCTCCTGGTGTTTTTGCCTGACTTCCTTTTTGCTGGGATGCATCGCTCCTGAGCTTGGGGGACGTGATCCTTGAATATTAACCAGCTTTCTTGGGCCCCTCTTCCCTCCAGGGCTTTATGCCATGGTACTCTACCAAGCAGATCCCTGAAGATGCCAAAGTCTTCTCTCCTGAAGTCCAGGGTAGGGAGCTTGCTGTGTGCCCTCCTCACTGCCCTTTAACTCCACCATTTCATGGTCACTGCAGCCAAGGCTGCCATTGAGCTTCACATTCCCTACCAGCCTCTCCTTGTCGGTGAGAACAAGGTCCTGCATAGCACCTCTCCTTGTTGGCTCCTCTATCACTTGGAGAAGGAAGTTGTCATCAACACATTCCAGGAACCTCCTGGATTGCTTATGCCCTGCTGTGTTGTTCCTCCAACAGATAGAGGGATGGTTGAGGTACCCTATGAGGACCAGGGCTTGTGAATGTGAGGCTGCTCCTATGTGTCTATAGAGGTCTTCATCCGCTCAGTCTTCCTGGCCGGGTGGCCTGTAGCAGACCCCCACTATAATGTCACCTGTCCCTGCCCTCCCTTTAAACCTGACCCATAGGCTCTCGGTTGGCTCCTCATCCATTCCCAGGCAGAGCTCCGCACACTCCAGCTGGTCATTGACATAGAGGGCGAAACTCCATCCTTGTCTTCCCTGCCTGTCCTTCCTAAACAGCCTGTATCCTTCCATTCCACTCCACTCCACTCACAGGAGCCATCCCACCACATCTCTGCAATGCCAGTATGATCATAGCCCTGCAGGTGTGCCCACTTCTCTAACTCCTCATTTATTCCCCATGCTACATGTGTTTGCATAGAGGCATTAATGTTTTATCCCAACTGAATTTCATGTGGAATATTGGTAATAATGTAATTTCCAAAGCTGACTAACAAGTCAGGCCTGTGAGGAGGTGTAACCTCTTCTGTACATGAAGCAGCCTCAAATCTATAGTTATCACACGTGTTAAAGAGTTTAGTTTCACATATCATCCGAAGTCAGCACTCCAGCTACACGCTGGCTCCTAACACTATTCTTGGCACTGTTTATAAGTAGAGTACCATTCAATTTTGTCTTGAGCATCATCTAAATGCTTTGCACAGGACATTTATCCTAAGGGACATCGCAGATGACTATGCTCACCTAAAATCTGGCAAGATTACAGGAGAATAGCATGTAGGATATACTACAGAAAAGAAATTTCAACTGGTTGGGTAAAATATCTATTCAGACTTTTTCATCTTTAATTTCTACACATTGTGTATGCAATATGCATTAACAGTGAAATTTATAAATTCAGCTGCATTGTGTTTATAATATAAACAGCCCTGTGTTGAAATCTTGAGACAAAAAGATATTTTATAAGATATTTTGATCTGAAAAAACCCTCTTAAAATGAAAATGAATACTTATACAGAACAAATGAAGTGATTCTCTCATATCAATCATTTTCAAAAACCAGTTTTACTTCTTCTGAAGCTTGTTTTTAATGGAAGTCCACTTTTCTGTCACAGGCACACATAGGTTAATTAGAAATACTCTATGAAAAATACATTTCTGTTTGATTTCTCTGTAATCACGGTACGTGTCTTCCTAGAATGGAGAACCAAGACATTTTAATATTATGATCACAAAAAAACATTTAACCTAACAGAGTACTGCAATTTCTGTACTGAAGCCTTTTAAAAAACATTTACAATGATGTAGGTTTATGGATGAAGTTATACAAATACATACTCTTAAACTACTTTTAAGAGAGAATTCAGACAGAAATTCATACTAAAAAGCTTTTAGTGCACATTTTAGGAAATTCAGGACAACATAAAAATCACTGCAGTAACATGATGCAAAGCACTGTACTGGCATCAAATCACTCCAGTGGATCAATATCGTTCAAAGAATTTTTAAGAGGAAAACCTCACAAGGATCATGTAACTGCAATCTTCAGCCTGTGCATCTGTCAGAAAGCCCATGGCTCTTTGCATCAGTTTCTTCTTATCCTCTTCTCACTATTAATGCTTCCAGATCATTAATTGCCCTTGATGTTCTCATGGTATTACCCACCCTGGGGCCCCAGGTTCTTCCTCAGCTCCATGCAAACCACCATAACCCCAAACAAACCGGCCTCCAACAGCTCAACACCAGCACAGCTCCACTGACCAAACAGAGGCAACTATAAGAAAGAGTATGTGGCTTTTGAACACATTTCTCAGGCTAATGGGGATAAGCAGAGCAGGACGAACAAGTATGATGGTTTCCTCAAAAGGTGACTTCTTAAGTGAGCTGCCTACCATTATGCAACAGGACTGGCACCTTACAGCACAGTGCGAGTGAGCAGATATGATGAAATGCAGTCTGGGATACCAAGCAAAAGGCTCATTGCATGAGTTAACCCCTTGTGAGATGATAACCTGCTGTGTGCTCGCAGCTGATCTGGAGGAATTTGTAATGCCATGTGAACTCTCAATGCTAAACTGCAATCCACTGACTAACAATCTGTAGAGCATGGATATGTAAGCTTTACATTGGGGTAGCTACCCTGATACACTCGTACCAGTGCTAACATCTATCATACTGAGCTGTAGTTTACACTCAAGATAAAAAAAACCCAAACAACCCCATGTGAACAACCTACATACAGGACGCTATCCAGTAAGTGTCAAAGCATACCAAACACAGAGACATTATGTGCTGTTTTTGAAAGAGCATATTCTGTTTACCTATTCAGTTTTGCACAGAGGTCTAAAATTAAACAGACTAATTTCTTGGCTGGGAAAGTAGATTGTCAGAAGAGTGTTGACCTCATAAACCAGGCTATCACGTATCTCGAATTTCTCATGTATACGTTTCTTCAGACAAAAAAGCAAAGTCATCTTGTATTCTAGATTCAGCCAAGATTTCCAGCTATCCAGATAATAGATCCCAGGAAATGCCAGACATGCTTAGATACATTTTTGTCCTGGTGGTTTGAATATGCACAGCAAATCCAGTATTCCTGCAGCATACAACATTTCTGTACACAATCACCTCATCGGTAGTGATTCGTGTTTAAAGTCCTAAACGCATAACAAGGTTTTATTCTAAGAGGTAACTAGGCCATCCTTGATCATTGGAGGAATAATCTTGGCCAGCAACTTTTTCAAAGATGAGATGTGTGGAGAACATGTTACTTCGAAAGGCTACACACAAAAATCAAAGTATGTGCACACTTCTGTATTTTGAATAGTTAACAGTATTAGGGTTAATTTCTTCTCTGCAAGTTGGGATGCTTGCTGTTCACATCAGATCATTATGTGAAAGTGTAAAGAACAACGAATTAATAGTTACTTGAAGATAAACCTGAAAACTAATGTTAAGACACTACTGGTCAAGTACTGGAAGTCAAGGGAAACAAGTACGTGAGAATAGCTTGTCTAGAGTGTGAAGCAAACTGAAGCCTCAACATGCTGGAGTAAGAAATGTGCCACCACTGCATGGGCAAACTGTGCTTTGGGTCAGACATGCAAATAATGTCAGCATAGACAGTAAAGACCTCTTCTGACTGACTAATTAAGCCTGTCTGATTTTAAGAAGCCTGTCCTAATGTTGCAGAAAACATCTGCTGGATTCACTGGTCCCAGAGAAGCGACATTGCAAATTCTTTTGGATGCAGTGTGAGAATCTCAGTAAGAAATATGGATGGAAAAGCCAGAATTCAGCTTCAGAATGGGTAAGTTCCACGGTCTCAAATTAAAAAGGAAATACATTTGTGACAGACATATAAAAGGTAGATGCAAACTTGCCTTGTGCATTTGAGATATTTAACACAAATAAAATCTTACCATCTGATAAAGATACAACCTGTAATACTTCACATCAAACCTAGACACAATATATTCCTGGATATCTCATAAATCATAGTGAGTGCCATGACAATAGATAATTTTCCAAGTTGCTGAGCATCTGCTGAGCACAGAATATTTGTATTAAATAAAAGCTATACATTAAAATCTATTTTTTAAAGCATTTTCCTCTCTCTTTGGCAAGTTCTTTTTTTTTTTTCACCACAAAGTAATTATTACCTATTCTTCTTCCTCCCACATATCCAATGACATAATGAAAGGGAAGCTATAGTGCTGATCTAGAATTTAAAAGTTCTGCATGGATTACAATTTAAAGCAAATCTGATTTCAGTCTTTATCTAATTAAGAAAATGTTATATATTTCTTTAACATGTATAAGCTAGTAACCCACCTTCCATAAAATACACTGCCGTTACCAATTTAATGAACTGAAAGGACAGCTTAAAAAAACCCAAACCCCAGATTTGGGGAGATACCACAATTTACTAACTCAGAATATAAACCATTAAAATTATAATTATTACCCTCTTAGCAACATAGAAGTGTCACATCAATTTTGAATTAGATGTCTATATTGAACAGGAAGCCAAAGTAAACAGAGCACATCATTTTAACATGCTTGCTTAGACCTGTATAATTTTCAAACTTAAAAAAAGCTACAAAACAGACATCTCTACAGGAAAAATAAAACAAAATAAAAATTCCCCATGGCTCAGAATCAGCCATCAGACATAAATTCAAAGAATCAAAACTCATGCATTTGAATTGCTCCTTTACAAGTGGCCAGTAAGGCACTTTGTGAAAATTACTGGTTTTCAAATATTTAAGTCTTACTTCGAGAGGAAAAACTCTTTCAAAGAATAATAGATTTTTTTATTCTACCTTCAATGGTCAGATTTCCATAATATGAACTGCTTGATAGTCACTTTCCCTTTAAATTATTTTTTAACCATACAGGCAGTCACATCTGATTTCTGATTCTCCTTACCTTACTTTTCCTTTCAATTACTTCAGTTCTTAATAGGAACAATAAGAGTGCTCATTGCATGTCCTCTGTGGGACTCCTGGAACTTAGATACTCAATAGACAGGTGCATAGATAAGGATTCAAAGTCTTTGTTCCACTGTCCAGACAGAATATGTTTAATCTTTTTTCTACCTTTTCTATGCCATTTAAACTTTAACCTAGTAGTAACTTTTACTGCCTTGATTCACAATTCAAAGGTATAAAGATGAAAAGTCCTTGCCTTGGAACGTAGCTTGAAAACTTCATTCTTAGTCTGTATATCTTTTGAACTTCTTCTTGTGGTTTTTGTCTTTATTTTTCCAGGGTGCCAACTTTACAGTATAGGACTTTCCAAACCTAACAGCAGGGCTACTTGGAAGGAAGAAAAGTAGAGCAAATTTGCCCAGAATCAGCTCACCTTAATGGAAAATATTTAAATTACTGACCAGGGTTGATTAGAGGGTAGTCAGTCCATTTCAGCCCCATCTTTTTAAACACGCCAGTAGTGACAGACTCTTGCATATCATTGTAAACATACACATTAGCCCATCAAGCATGGGACAAAGACCCAATATAAAAGTAATAGAAGAATCACGCTCTGTACAGCATGAAACATATCACAATCTTACAGAAATAATA
Source organism: Haliaeetus albicilla (assembly GCF_947461875.1). Taxonomy (NCBI): domain Eukaryota; kingdom Metazoa; phylum Chordata; class Aves; order Accipitriformes; family Accipitridae; genus Haliaeetus; species Haliaeetus albicilla. The sequence continues at coordinate 15,922,974 of NC_091492.1, forward strand.
ATTTACAGTAGCAAGCATGATACATAAGTAATGTATCTGGGTACCTAAAAGAAGAAACCTTTTACAATAGCTGAGATAGATGTTAAAAGCACATTTGTTTCAGAGCAGATAAATATACAAATTTCTGGAAAATTCAAATCCATTCCAGGAGTGTGAAAGGTGGTGCTGCTGCATGTCACACTGATTCAGTCACGATTCAGCGATCATGCTGACTCAGTAACGCACCAAGCTGCTAAGCGAGATGCCAGAAGCATGGGTACATATGCTGATCTGGCATCTACTCCGAGGGGACTAGCCATCAACAGAAGGGCGAGACACGAACCATCTCAGTTTGCCAGAGGTCACCTGTGAGAGCCCATCTTGCTGTTTCAAACTTTGTATGGGAGCTACCCTAAGAAACAAAAGGTTTCTCTGATTCTTAAAATGTACTGCCTTTTACCTCTCTCTTGGTTTAGGGAGTAAAAAAAGCAAAGATGGAAATGGTGTATAATGCCCATCATCTGAACTGCTTTTCAAAGCTATTAGCTGGAAGAGCTCCGTTTTGTAGCTCCTTTAAGACCTTCTAACAAGATTGTCACTCAGCTATGAAAAGCAGCATTGCCTGCCCACTGCTAAGGAAAAAACCCAGCACGGCCAGGAGGAAGCTCTGCGCCTCTCCCGGCATCACTCCCTGGAGTCCAATTACCATATCCTGCAGTCAGGCTAGGTGAAGAGCAATCTGCACTTCTGGGCATGGGGCTCGCTCAGGTGACTACATAAAAATAAAAACAGCTTTATATAGCTAAAGCCAAGTGGTTGTATGTTCCTTGGAATAAGACAACCTGCAGAGATGGTGATCCAGGTTGGCTGCAGAATTTTCCAGGGCCATACAACACTTTGAAAGACCTAGCTGGATAATTTTCATTCATACAACACAAACAGCATTCATATATATTTACTTACTATGCAAGGATTTAAATGAGTGGAAAACAAAAAGATAGTTGTGTCCATCTAGCACCCTTTAATCAATTACTATACTTTCATATCAGGAAATGACATCCTATCCCCCCTCTTTAAGGAACTATCATTAAATCTAAAAATTATATATTGTGAAATCTAGCCCAAGTGTTGCTTAGCATCCTATTAGAACTCCTACTTTGCGAATAAAAACTGAAAGTCAGTAAGTTGTTTCAGGAAAACACCCATTACTTATACATGTTAGCACATTATTCAAACTACTTCAAACTTACTAGAGCACTGTTCTTTACTGAAGTTATCTTTACCAATTAAAGGGAGATCAAATGAATGCCCCCTTCAACAAGGTGAAAGCCATCAGGAAGGCAGGATTACAGCATGCAGACTGTCAGTTAGCAATGTGATTACCAACATAAATCCTGAAGCTATAAAAAGCATTTAAAGTAATTATGTAAAGGATATGCCCTCACACTCTATCATTTAAAAACCATTTAACTCATCATTTAAATTTACTAACAGATGTAAACTCTTTTCAAACACAAAACTGATGACCATCACTGCATTCTCCATGCCTTGAAAGAAATTTCAATTTTAATTTATAGAGCCATACAAACTTCTGAAGTGCTTCATTCACCATTCAGTCTAGATTTATAACCAGGCAATAAAAAAATTAAAGGGCATACATATACTGTACTTACGAACTTCTGTCATTAAAAAAAGCCATCGATAAAGATCTTCCTTCTCTTAAGCATGAGGGACTTGGAGAAGCACCACAGAGAACAAACAGTAGATCTGCAGAAGTCAGAGGGACTATTCTAGCTATCTCAAAAAACGTAAGTCTTCAAAAATCTATTTAGAACAACTTAGAGTATGAGTTAACTCTGTCTTCACTGAAGGGAGGTGAATCAGAAGGTATAAAGAAAAGGCATGAAAGATCTGGGACAATAACATGTTGGAAAGGAAGAAGGCTTCAAGGAGTTGGGCATACACTAGATCTTGGACCTTGCAGTGCTGCATGTTCAGGCATCCTCCACGTCCAGGCCATCAACAGTGAGATCCTCTGACTGCCAACTCCATTCTCTGCTCATTCTTTTTGAAGGATGGGAAGGGGCACTGTAAGTCTGTTTTAAGCTCCTCTTTCTTGGTCCCTGTTATTCAAATACCCAACAAGCAAGTGATGCTTGGTGAACTGAAGTGATTCCAAGCACAATTCCTCCGGTTAAATGCTGCTGCTCTTACTGACCTTCCTGGCTCTTTCTTATTTTTAGGACTCTTCTAGATAACTGCTAACAACTGAAGTTATTTGGAATATAAAATATCAAGAAATTGCCCCAAAACATGAGAGGGGAAAAAAAGGAGGGGTAAAGACCTGACTGTGACCCATAAATCAAACTGCCACGTTTCCTATGAAAATTTATGTCAACTGGTTTTACATAGTTTGCTTTTCAATTGTAAGTTCTAGCTTGATCTGAAAAAAAACCCAGTTCTTCACTATTCAAACTAATATATAGTCCATACAGACTACAAAAAATGAGTTCTGAACATTCCTCATTTAGAGCTATATGGTTACCTAAGAAACATGGAAGTTTATACAAGAGTATTGAATGAATTCTGGAAAAAGTCCACAGAGACATTTTCAGTGCTCTAGGACATCTATAAAGAAGGACTGACAGGTTTTAAGTTCTGTTATCTATTTGATTCATACCAGAAGATTTTTTAAGTATGTTAAGCCTATTCTTCCCTGGTTTTCCTGTTTGATTTACAGGTGATATACTTTCAAATTTAGGACTTTAACAAATACCTCTCTCTCAAATATTACCCAAAGATATGCTTAGATATTTTACACACAGATATGAGTCAAAGAAATCCACAAAATTCAGATTTTAAATCACTTATTCCCTTTGGCATACTTGGTCTTCGTTTTTGTTATGCTCATGCTGGCACCAATTCTTTAATTTTCTAGCTTTCACACTCTGCTCCAGACCCCCTCAAATTCTAATACAAAAGAAAAAGAAATGTCTTTGACTATAAAGTAAAGAATTCCTGTAAGATTTATTTAAGAAATAATAAAAGAAATAAACCTATTTTAAACCTCATTGGACCCATTTGAAAATAAACTTTTTAAAAAGTTGGTTACAGGGGGAAAAGAAAAGAAGAAAAAAAAAAAACCCATGAAGTTGGTTTCCATGCCATTTATGATTTTTCCCCCCTCATTCTCTTGGAAGCAGAGAAAATCTGCATGTTTTCTCCGTGTTTTGAGTCACTCAAGTAATACAGTCACTTCTAAGCTAATTCTGAACTTTGTAGAAATTTCAAAATGTGTAAATCTAAGTAGTAACTTGAATCAAGCAGTCAACATACAAAACCTAATTCTAAAAGTATAAATATTTATTTGTATTTGGAGCCAGAGCTATCTATTTGTCTCTTCTTTTTTTTTTTTTAAAATCAATGTGCGTTTATTTGGTAGTCTTGAGACTGTTAGAAATCATTGTATTGGAATCAAAGAGTACCGCGTATTCTGTCTAACAAGAAGGTAAATATATTTCATTGCAAGTGTTCAACAGATTAAAAAAAATGCTTCCTTTATCCTTTTTATGAAAGCAAGGGAAAAGTCCTAACCAATATATTTCCCCCCTATTCATCCAAATACCAGACACTAATTGTATCTCAGGCGCAAGCGTGACTGCCTTGAATACAGAGTAAGTCTAGAGTGGCAGTCAATAGATTGATTATTTAGTAAAGCTAGGATATAGATATACACACCCTACAGTTTACAAAACTGTCACCAGCAATATTGATTCTGTAGATTGCTTCCAACAGGTTACTGTTCATTCTGGCTTCATCTATGACTTTCCACAGGTTTTGTTGCTACAGGCAATAAACTCACAAAACATCCCAGCTACACCGAGCAAAACAGCTATGTCCTGTACTCTTAATTCAGAGACAGATATTTAGCCTTTTACAATCTATCCTCAAAGGTATAGCAGAATCACAGTCGCCTTGTAAATTTACAACTATTACTGTGTTTTCTTTGCATCACATCAGCACACAGGGCAAAAGTGTTGCTCAGGGCTTAACATGTTAAACACCAATACAGAGAGAAGAAAGAGACTGCCTCCCTGTTAAAATTACCAAGCGAGACAGTCAGGCAGTGACCAACCTAGTTTCTAAATCAATTTCTCCAAAAACACCTTCACAAAACCTGCATGATATAAAAGAAATGAAAACTGTATCTTAACCTCAAGCTGATTTACAATCCCTGAGCATGCAACAGAATTGCTGTGGGTAGTTATGACAGCACTTTCAAGGACAATCATTGACATTTACCAGTGTGCTGAAACTATGTTAAAAAAAAAGAGATGCCATTACAGAGGATCATGAAGTTATCTAAAAGAGACTGCAGATTTAGTACTGTTAACCTGGTTAAATTGAGCGAGAATTGTACACTGAGACACTTAATCTCCTCAGAAGGAATCACTGACCTGAAAAATTGCAGCACTTGAAACAGTACCTTCTGGTGTCCTCTTTTCTTTGGTGATGTATACATCAAAACCAGTTAAAATTCTGTAGGCTTTAAGATATTAACTAGACATAATATACCACAATCCATAAAATGCAAACTGTGCGAAGGGTAAACAAAAGGAGATACATACTGCCTTTATGTCTCCCCTAAGCATCTACTACTGTGCACTAACTACTGGAATGGACAGGACCTTTGGTCTGAAGTTGTAACTCATGATATTATATATATGTATATATACCTATGTCCTTAGTGAATGATGAAACCAGGTGAAAGTGTCCTTGCCATCGGCTGTGGTCTTTACTCCTTATCAAAGGGTACTTACCTGATGTAACTAGACTTAGAAGTGTAACCAACAGACTCAGCCCCTCATCCTCACCTGTTAGAGTGATGTATGTTTGTGATCTCAACCAGCAACACTGAGTTAGGGAGCAACGTAGTCACATCTGACATGAAGGGGGAATTTCCCTTAACAAAACCAGCACTGATCAGCAGGGCTTGCTGGGGGTGAGGATTTTTTTAGCAAGTAGTATGAGCCATATTTCCCTGACTCATTAAGACTGCCAACTGCAGAAGGAACAGTCCTTTGCTCCACGCTATGCTTAGGTGTATCCCAACTAACAGCTACTGCAAATGTATCAAACAGAGAAAGGAAAGGAAAAAGTCAAAGGCAAAGGACATCCTTGCCTTGGGCAGCTTCCGATGGGTGGCATTCAAATAAAGCATATGGAAAATTGTAGAACAGTTGGGCAGAGGTTATAAACTGATGTCTGAAATTAAATTTCTCCACTACTACAAAATGATAGTCCCAAAGAACCCTATTGACTGCCTTCTCTGAACCTAATGGTAGGAGGCAGCAACTTTTATTCTCTTGGTTAATGTGATCAATGTGTTTAATGCTTCTTAAAGTTTATGAATTGTAGAGGCTCTTGGAGTAAAGCCAGACAGGTCAGTGTGGGTGAGCTGGAAGGGCTGGAGACAGTCAGTTTGCTAAGATTTTCACTCATATTTCACAGACCATTTTAATTAATTATACTGCTGAGCAAGGCTTTTGGATGAAAGATTTGATACATCTGAAATAAGAGAAAAATACACAGCACTTGCACCCAGTTCTGGACAGCTCCTGAAAAGTTTCTAATGGCATTTGCCATAGAACTTCTGGTTATCTCCATTTCCAGCTTATTTTTCGACAGAAAGCACCAGTGAGCATCCATTAACATGATACAGGTATCCTTTCAAGGTGAACAAAGGTTTTCTGAATCCTTTGAATGATATTGTAGGTCCAGAAAGCACATGTTATGGGCACTTCTCTATTACATACTGCTTGTAGAATCTGTACTTAGACAAAATTTCACTTTGTACACAGAAATAGAATCTGTACTAAGACAAAATTTCTCTTTGCACACAGAAGAATTTGTTGGGCTCGATGGCCTCTTCTAAGGTTGAATACAACTGAAGCTCAGTGCCACCTAGACCCCAGTAGACTCTACTGGGTGTCGGACTAGGTTCATTAAAAAAAAAAGCGAACCAAAAAGCCCTTCTCAAACCCTGCAATTTCTCTATTTGAAACCCATTCATTTAACCTGTATTTAAAAAAAAAAAATAATAAAGGAAAAGCAGCATGAATTCTACGAGAAACCCTCAAACCATCACTGGGCCTCCTTTACCACAGACATTACTTTCCATCTTTCACAACATCTCACAACAGTACAGTGATTTCCCCAGTGCAGCAAAGTGAAAGAAATAAAATTAGTTTTCATGCACATGGTAAAGTCAAAACAAAACTCATATTGGTTCAGTAAATTTGCACAGACATCTTCCATTTAGTTTAGAGCCACCTTCCCATTCTGAAGTTTTTAACCTCATTATTTTTGTCCCCAAACTTCTATGACTATCAATACTGCTCACTTTTCAACCTCTTTTTACATCAGAACAAGCCCCAACATTGCTATCTGAAACACCCTACAACTCCAATAAATATGCTTTTGTTGAGAGGATGTGCCAGCTGCTTAATTAGCTTGAATCAAGGGATTTGTCTGGATTTTTGCATGATGCTGCATGTCCCAAAAGCAAGACTAGATGATGGTCTTTGAATATGTGCTCAACAACGGGGGCGGGGTGGGGGAGAAAGAAAGAAAAAAATCCTTGCCAAGGTGGATTTATACTTATTGCCTGGTCATATGCAGAGTAAGTAAAGGAAATTAATTGGGGATCTATTCAGATGGATCAGATGATACAGAAAATAAACATTTATTTCATAATGCTGCATACAAAAAGCATTTATACCATACCTCAGGCTGTACTGGTGACTGTTTCCAGGTTCAATTTAAAGTGATACCTTGAGTATATAGACACTGGTTTAACTTGGAGGTCCAGCACCTGTCAGGCACCCCTCTCTGCCTGGGTAGGAAGTCAGTACTTGAACATAAAGGTGCTTCCCGGAAGTCTAGGTCAGCAACTTGCAGCAGAAAGCCCATTGCTGTTCATGTCAGCCAGAGCCTGAAACAGAACATGAAAAGATCTCCAGAAGAAAACCACATGGCATTAGCCCATAGCTTTCCTCAAGTGAGGAATGCAAAGAAATGGCTTCCTGTTTGGGGGAGAATTATTTGGGTATAAGGCTTTGCTACAATATTGGTGTGAATCAGATTTCTGAAGAATGAAGACCATGTGCAGCAAAGTGCCCAGGAAGCTAGTGAAAGCTGTTGCACACATAAACCCAAAGAACAAAAGATCAGTCATGACCACACTACCCATGCCACTTTAAACAGTACCACAGCAGTCATTTGGACAGAAACCTGATACTTGACATTCCCTGGGACTATTCCCAAGAGGAACTTCTAATTTCTAGAAAACTGGCATAAGCAGCAGTCACCAGCATTTAATAGTGCAGCTCCCAAACATTAAGAAACTAACACTTTTCGATAAAAGGAAAGAGGTCAAACTTTCAATTTTGCCTAGTATTAAATGAGCACCTTTATTAGAGACACCAGTCTACCACTTCACTAGTTGAGGAAAAAATATAAAGCATTACTTTTCCATTTCTAGTTATGTTTACTGCTAGGTGAATCTCACAGCTTTTTAACCACCACTTAAGTAAGCTAGCTCTATAACACCTGCCCCGCCTACTTCGTACCCCAATTAGGCATCAGATATCAAGGTCATTTACTTTATAGCTGAAGCTCAGCTGCTTCTGTCATGGATGAAGGATGCCCTGTATAAGGGCTCACACAGCTGTATTACTCAATTGTATTAATGCATGAAGTGACTTAAGCCACCTTAGCCCAATAGCTTTTCTTGCCATTCACATTGTGTCAGCAGCACACAAGACCCTTACTATGGGAAGACTATCAAGAGTTCTAACAGCCAATGTCCTCGGTTATATACAAAAGGAGTTTCAAACAGCATAATGAAAAATAACATCTTAAGAATCAAAACCATGACATCTGAAATCTGGTACCACATGTATCCCCTCCAAAACCAATGTGACCTTTCCCTGCTTAGTTTAAGAAATTTAGCAGCATGTTATCATAACATGGTAGGGTTAAATTAAATGTCAGTTTGGTCTTTTTCCTGAAGGATAACTGAAAACTAAAAAACAATGTTCAAGATTCTTCTCAGAGAGTAAACTTTCATTTTAGAAGGCTGTATTTATAGAGGATGATATTATTTGGGTTTGGGATTTTTTTAATCCAGCCTTTGTTCTCTACCCATTTGTCATGGCCATGATCTGAAATGTTAAGGACAGAAAGAATTAATAAATTTCTTCACACTAATTAGCAAGAATAAAATGTTACAAAGGGAGTACTACTTTGAAACAATTCTTTAAAACTAAGAAAAAAGTGTATGGACAGATAGTGGTGAGAATAAAGTTGGTCTTAAAGAAATATTCTAAAACTTCCAGACTCCTGAAAACATAAAACAATCAGAGATGAGAGAATACCAGAAGTACAGATAAAAACACAGTGTAAAAGCTTAAGCAAAGAGGATGAAGAAAGGTAAAAGATCAAAAACTAAGTCAACCTCAAAGTAGACACCCAATATAAAGAACAGAAATTTTAGAGTTTATGTAAGAGTTAGTAAATGTTCTTCTAAAGAAATGTTTTGTAACTTTAAGGAAGGTTTGCCCATTTCACTAGAAGCCTTTTATGTGTTGCTGCATTATTAAGGATTATCAAGAGAATTACAGTAAAAGCTATCTTCCTCTCACTTGAAAAGTTCATCTACCATAGTGTGTCCTTTAAAATTACTACAACTTTAGGTCCTTTTATGAAATCTTAAAAGATAAGACTGAAAATAATACTGTACAGCCTCTGTTATGGGGTGCATAAAAAAATAAACATAACATGTTTAAATCTACTTCCTGTCTAACCAAATTAAGAGACACTGTAGAACCTGAACTAACTCAGCTGTAAATTTTTTATTGAAAAGACACTGATAAAACGTTAAAGAAACTAACAAAACCACACAATAAAAACTAGTTCCATGCAATAAAAACTAGTTATGTTTAACTTCAAATGCTCTCCCTCGGTCTTTACATCAGAAACATTACACTCTTCAGTTCAGGTGCTAATGTTGTATTGCCTATCACTTGAGTTAATGAGCTGCAGAATGCAAACAGATAATGTAAATCGTGAAACACAGCTCTGAATTACAAGTCCAGTTACTTGAGATGTGATGAAGAGCAAAGCTTAACTTAGAGAGTACTGTGCAAATGACTCTGCACTTACCATACAAGAGAGCAACCTCAAGACTGCTTTAATTTTCACCAGCAGCCATTCACTCCTGCTGCTAAGGATAAATAAGGCAACTAAGGAAGAATAAGACCTATGGAAATAGTGCTTAGGCTCCTTCACAGCCACATCCCCTTACACAAACAAGGAGAGCATGGTAATTACTATATTACTTAATAAATTATCTCAAGGAGTTCCTTTGGTTGTCACTCTGCTACAGTGCAGACCATTCTCACTGTGCAGCATGATTCCTCAAGCTCTCCTTAGAAGATGAGTAATTTCAAACATAAGGCTCAATTCAGACACATGCAAACCACCCTCCTCTGAAGCAGCATCAACAAAGGACAAACCATCCAATGGAAGCTTGTACGGTCTTTCGTTGCTCCTCTTCACCGTGGTCCTGCCTCTTCTGGACAGCCAAACCAATGCTGCACTATATCACTAATATATAGACACTGATCAAGGTAGTCTGAGCTTTGATACTCAGCTCCCAAAGGGTGAAAGATCACCACTGCTAGGGACCCAACAGAGGTTTCAACTTCTGCTAGCTTGCTTTAAACACAACACCAGCCAACAGAGCCCAGAAACTTGAATTCTAGAGTGCATTTCTGTATTTATTTATAAAGCCTTTGTCAGAACACCAAGCAAGAACATCCAAAGCAGTAAGCCCACAAAATTCTTCTGCAAATTTTGGAATTATCAATACAATGAAGAGCTCGAGATCAGCCCACGCTACAGACCTTTGATGGCCTGTAACACACATTTCAGCAATAACATACACATCAGTTCCACCTCCAGATTCCTCAGAAGTCATTTAATGAGGAACCAACACCTACACTAGCCTATGAAATGGGAATAATGATTAGGGAAGTGCAATGTCAAATTTAGGCATTTTGCAATTAAGGTGCATGCTAAATCACTTTAATTCCAATAACCTCTCAAAACGTCTTTCCGACTATTCTCAAAGGAGGACAGAAACATTTTCCATTAGCCAGCAAATAGAGACAAATAAAAAATTCAAAGCTAAAGCATCTCAATGCACAAAAAAGACAGTGATATGTAGCCAGAAGCATGGATGACTGCCTTAAGGCTGGGAAGATCTTCCTAAGGCTTGTTCATACCCAAAACCACTGCAAATGCTTGTAAAAAGCTTGAGAAAGAAAGGTTAACTGTCTCACTTAAGGCCTTGTTGGAAGACTGCAACAGAAAGAAGCCAAATGCCCCAAATCATAGTGCATTACCATAATCACAAGGCACTCTCTAATGAGCCATCTCCCGAACAGCAAACCCATTTGAACAGGCATTGTTTGACACATGCCATCCTATGCTCAAAACCATGGAGGTTTTGGTAACAGCAACATTGCTGAACTATATGTAATTTTTCTGAGAGCTGTTAAAGAGAAAAAGAAGTGTTCCTTGCCACCAAGTTATATAGTGTATTCTAAATTATTTTCTACTGTGTAACAGGAGACACAAGAAAACCTTTTTTCTTATTTTTGTCTACTTGGTTTCTTAATTTATTTTAGTTCACTTTTTACATTCTTAAAGATGTTAAAATATATCTAGCTATGTTTTCACTTGATGTCTAGCACATGTAGTAGAATCCTATTCACCTGAAGTGGAATTAAAAAAGAAAAAAAAAGGTATTTGACAAAACCAGAGTGGCCTCAGTATCTCAGGATAACCACACAAACATCCCTAAAATATCACCAAAAAACACCCCTCAAAACTCTAAAAAGACAGTTTAGCTCTGACAAGGATTATACAAATCCAGATCAGCAAACATTGCAGATATAGGATGAGGTCCTGCTGTGAGATTTACAAAAGTCCAGCAAGGGGAAGAGCAGGAGAATGCTGGCTGCTGGAAGGGTACTCCACAAAGGCCATATGCCTCTTTGTTGGAGACCCCCTCCAAAAAAGTATCCAGCATGGCCTAGAAATCAATTTACAGAAATATTCAAGCCTGTTCTGTTAAATGACTGTGTAAAGTGGAAAAGGAACTAGCCTACTTACGAATAACTGGCTATGCTCACATTGTTTGTGTTTAGCCTGGGGAAAGAAGGGGTTTATGTTTGGGGGGGTTCGTGAATGTTTGAATACTTGCTAAAGCAACAGTTACTGCTGAAAACACCTTGTTTGAAAACATAGTAACAGCTGTGTGTTCTACAGTTATACATAACAGTGAAAGCGGGTAATTTTTTAAACGCAAAACATAATCCCCACAAGTAACAGAGCTCTCTAAATTAAAAAGCTCCAGCACTCGTCTCAGCCAGGAGCATGTGTATGACTAGTGACCGTGGCTGCAATGGTGCGCACGTGCACACGCACACACATTGGTGGAGGGAAAAGAGCTAATAATTGGGTCCTACTGATTCAGTGTGTGAGCTTTTCCAACCTTGAGCAAGATCTCCACAGGAGATACCCACCACAGAGCCAGATCTGTGGACTTCTGTGCCACAAAAGTAGTGATTCTTTGCTGCTTAACAGAACTCGGTGAGATTAAGATAAAATGCTTCCTCTCTACATGGTTCTTTTAACAAATCAAGGATTTTGCATGTGACAATAGACAGTTAAACCATTTATTTCCTCTTTTTAATTCTTTTGGTAAATGAATAGAATTATTTTAATATTAAAGAACTATACTACTTGTGAAATCAATGAGTATACTGCAGTTGACAGCAACTCCTGAGAAATTAATAGATGCAATTAGTGAACAAGCTATTAGTTGAATATACTCTCGCCTTACAAACGAACACTAAGATTGTCTTATTTTCACCTCATACTTACTTGCCAGCACTGCATGTAAAAGCCTTCTCTTCTTTTCACAACAGGATCAAGAAGTCTTCCCTTGAAGAATTTATTAAGAATTAGTAAGCAATACAGTGTGCCATATTTCAAAAGAAAATTTACATGGCATATAAAACAGCAGAAAAGGCATTCCAACTCAACCCTTCTTCAAGCTGTGACATACACTGCAAAAACCCAGATGTCTTAGGAGAATGAACATAAGGCACAGCTAGGCTGACCAGTGGGATTTGGAGATTTTGCCTCCCTCGGCATGAGCAAGAAACATCTCTCTTGTCACCTGCAACTACAGCACTCTTTAAGGTCTTCACAGTGGACTACAGCAAATCAAGGGGGTCTGACTGATAGACTGATACCATAATCAGTGAGGACCTGCTTCAGCAAAGTAACTAGCTTTTTATTATACTGAGTCAAGTAACATTTATCACATAAGCACTATCATGATGGAAGACTTTCATACTATCTGCACAGCTACATCAGGAAGGATAGTGGATTTCAAAGAAGAATCAGGAAACACATTCCCACAGGAATTACTATATACTTTTCAACAGAAGGCAGGAAACAGAACTTCTGCTGGAAAGAACAAAAAAACCCAACCAACCTAATAGCAGACTCATACCATTCAGGTTTTGTGCACTAATCAGATTGTAGTGAAGGGAAACAATAAATGTATAGCAAATTAGATGCTATGACATATTTCAGAATTGATTGTATCATTGCCAAGTTCTTTGTCACATGAATAATCCCAACTAGAATTGCTGCTCTGAACAATTACAAGGCACTGAGATTGCTGCGTGAAGTTAGGTGGTAACACTTTTTAATCACAATTGTGAGGATAGTGTCTGACCTAGTCGAGCAGACTATATGGCAGCTGCAGCTGGCATGCCTAACAGCATGCTGATTTTCATCCCTGGGGTTCTAGGACTAAAATTGAACAGCTTCCCTGTAGCCTCTTACACCAACCTGGAAAACTGTATGCCCTATAGAGAGTACAAAAGGCAACAGCACACCTCCTCCCTGGTGCAATCCTTCCTGGAGCTCATCTAGAGGCAGCACAAGTTTTCTCTACTCTTAATGCAAGCTTGTGCCTTCAAGGAAGGACATGGAGCCAGGGAATCACTACTCATCCCCAGCGATTCAACCTGCGTTTCAAAGCAGTCTCACAATCCAAGGAAGCTGCTACTTGTTGCTCCAGAAGTGCTGAACAGCTCTGCTGGTCAGGGAGGCAGGCTAATTTTTATGATTTGGTAAAGCAACCCTCTCGTTTCCCCAAACTCATGTGTTTTTTTCCCCTTAAGGCAAATATTATTACAAAAACTCCATAGCCAAGCCTATAAATTAAAGTCACCTAACGCTTTCCATTCTAAGATCCTGTATTCCACAGCAGATAACTGCTAAACTTCAAACATTTTGGTGGAAATAGTCTACCTGCTACAGCTGTTTCCAAGAGCGGGTGGATGCTAGGAGGGTGGAGAGGATGTGACAACTTCCTGGAAATGTCATGAAATCTTTTCATCAGGAAGTTCCAGCATTAACAAACTTTAGGGAGGACTTGAGAAGCAATAAATCAGGCTCGCAATAGCAACCTGATTAGCATACTTCAATGTTGTTGCTTTGTACGAAACAATGAAGGCAGTTCTGAACACAATGTAACCAACAAAAGGAAAACACAGTGGCTACTGGTAAAACTCAGGGATTGGCAGAAAAATTAGACATTAAGTTTCCAGACTTTTACTGTTCACATAACATGGGTGGAAGTAGAAGGTGGCAAATAAATCCACAGTCACAAAGCATTCTTAGGGCATGACCAACAATGGAACATAAACCCCCTTTCACCTTGATATAGTCCATATCTCAAGTTAAAAAAAATAATAATATAAAAAGTGTTATAATTATCCCAATCTCCCCCATCCAAGGTCGCTCTTTTACCTAGTTTAAACCCCAAAATATTTTAAATTTTTTACAGTCCACTTGATTTCAGGAAAGAGAAGTACTGCATATTTTGAAGGAATGCTTGATAAAACAATACAGATACTGACTGCTTTGTTTTTCTGTTACCATGAAAAACAGTTAGCTGCTCAGTCTCACTATCCAGGAATTTATACCATGTTCATCCCTATGAATCTTAACCAATCTTAACTGTCCCAGTTCAGGTCCAATGTCAAATGAGTGAAACATTAACTCAAAGGTGGTTTTTGACAAAAAAAAAAAAAAAAAGAAATAGCTCTCCTACTTTTATGACAGTACATCAAATACATCACCTCAATTTGCACTTATTTTGTGTGTATTACTTAAAAAACAAAGGTGTTAAGAAGGAGAAAGATAATTGCATTTCTCTAAAAAAAAATTCACATTAAAAATGGAGAGCAGTTTGTGGAAGCGAAGAGTTACATGGAACGGCTATCACCAGCAGAGTTTACCATCTACTAAATTAGCCTGAATTTAATTCAGGTACTGTGATAATAAGACAATCTACCTGCTCAGCTACCATGAGAATGATACTAATGGAATTACCTAGACAATCTGGACACATAAAATATATTTTAGAGGCTATTTCACAGTGAGGTCACCCAGTACTAAAGCCTGATGAACTAATTTTGCTAAGAGATTTCAGCGCTCTAGTTTACAGAAGATTGTGTCACATGAGAAAAATCTCCTGGGAAACTTGGCCTTAGGAAAGAGAATGTCAGTAGGTGAAGATTGCTGAAGCTGTGCAACTGGAAGCTCAAGGCAACACGCTGACAGCATAAACTGTTAGTGAAGCATACTTGGAACAAACCATATTAAAAGACCTAAAAATTACATGATGATGGCCATTAGCTTTAACATGTTAACTCTAAAATCACAAAGGCAGTCTAACATGCAACCTCAACCGTCCTCAGTAGTTTTAGAAATACAGATGGTACTGGTGTTAAGCACTACAAACGGGATGGTCTGCAGATTTTTCAGAATGGGTCCAGGAAGTCAATATGCAAAACAAAAAACGAAGAAAGCCGGCAAGCTAACACAAAAACCCCACCAGCTCGCTTTAGTTGTTAGAGGACATTTTTAAAAGTCACAGGGTAAAAAAAAAAAAAACTAGAAAAGCTGTAGGAAATACCTTATAAAAAAAAAAAAGTCTGACAGAATCAGTAGGGGACACCTGTAACTAATGAGAAAATGCAGGCAAGCTAGAGAGGAAGATCAGGTCAGAAATGCCAGATATGATGGAAGAACTGTATGATGTGACAGTGGAGGCCCTGGAGACAACAGACAAAGACAGAAAAAGCAGAGAAAGAGACAGCGCTCAAGAGACGGTGCCCAGAGAGAGAAAAGAGCAGGTTTTCTAGCGGGGGGAGGAGGGGGGGGAATCTGAGGACCCAGGCAGAGCCAATATATAAGAACCCAAAACTGTTTGCCAAGACTATTTACACTGATTTAATCATGCAGAGTTGACAGATCTCAAACTAGGAGCATTGTGGGGAGGGAACAGTGAAGATAAGAACAGGAAAGAAGGTAGATGGTAGATTGCCTAAGTTTTTGAAAGAGCTTTTGCTAAAGCAGTTTTAAAGAAAGGTGGCCACCATATGCAGCAGAGATCTTGTGAAGGATGAAAGGAAGAAAGAGCGAAGCTACAGATCATGCTGATGCCAAACAGACAATGAACATGGAGAAAGCAGCCTCGGAAAAGCTAGAGGAAACAGTAAATCCAAAAGAGAGGGCTAAGAAAGGCCACCCAAGAACATGAGGAATCAAAGTACTAAAGAACAGCAGATTAGAGAACAGAAAAGAGACTGTAGATCAGTGGCCAGAAGCAGAGAAATCTCATTTTATAATCTGTGCAGCCTGAAGGGCAAACAGGCAATACAGAGCTAGGAAAAAAAATTTAGTTATAATACTGTACAAGAAGGAAATAAAAGTAGCATTAAGAATGTCCATGAAACAGCCCTCCCACAGGTTCCAAAGAAAATTAATTAAAAAGTTATTTTAAAAAGGAGTCAGGGTTATCATGAGGAAAAAGAAAGTAATATTTAGTTGATTCTCCACCTATTAATTTCTTTTTAATGGAGAAGCACCAAATTTTTAGCTTGTCTTCTGGACTTCAGACATTCATGATTTTCTTCACAGACAGTAGAGCATGCCTGCAGAAGTCATACAGCTACTCATAATTAAAACACCACTAAAACTTAGATTAATGTGTACAGGCTGTATCCCTCGTCACTACACTTTTCAGCACCAAAGAAACAGGTTTTTAATCAACATTGGGCCAAAACCAAATGAACAAAACAAACAAGAAAACCCAAACAAACAAAAAACCCCACCCGAAACTGCCCATGTTCATCAACTCCTCCTGTGAAGATCCCAGCTTTGGAGAGAAAGGAGGGTTGTTCAGTGTAGGGTCAGAAAGTCCCACAGTTAAATAGGGCAAAGAGTGTATTTCTGCTTTAGAGAAGTTAGCATTTGCAACAAAGCAGCTGAAATGCAAGCATCTCTCATTGACCAAAATGAATTACAGAAATTAAAGTTAGAACTATTTTAAAGCATGCAAAGAAGCAGGACCACAGTAAAAAAAAAAAAAATAAAAAAAAATTAAGTGAACAGCTGTAATATGAAGCATGTTAAATGAGTCTTAAACATTTGAAGGAGAAGAGAGAATTAGGAATCTAAGGACTACACACAGCTGTTTTTGTTGTGAAATGTTACCTCCTCATATACAACAAAACCAGTGTTAGTGTATCATAAGAAGGGAAAAAAACTAAAAATCACACAAGAGACAGAGGAAGGGATGCTTTTGAGCAAGAAGTGTTTACAGAATTTAAGCAGTTACCACAAAGAGATACTTTTGATAAAACTCAAAAGCATCAAAGTGGACCAATTCCACCATCCTTGCTCTTTACAGGGAGCATCACGAACTGCCCATTAGCATCACTTCTGTTCTGCTGAAGAAGAAATTCTCAGTGTGAGCAAGGTCACTGCATCAGGTCTCTCCTGAATCATGACGCTTCCCCCCCAAATAATCTGAAATGTTGATTCAGACGTAATTTAAAAATAAGTAACTTAAATGACAAACATAAGAGCATACAGAAAAGAATTTCAAGACAAGATGCTGGTTACAGCTACAGTTCTGTGCTGCTTGAGAATAACCTAAAGCATATAGCTTTAACACTCTGCATGTGATGCAACAGATCTTATGGGGGGGGGGGGGTCGGAACTGTGCCGCAGTTTTTAGCTCTACAGCTGAATGCCTGGATTCTGGCATGCATGTAAGCAAAGTGAAGAAATACAGCTCCACTTCCTCACCAGTCTTACGCTGGTGAAGATTTGTCATTGACACAGACCAGGAGAGTTTTGTAACAGCTGGTTATGGCTGTATTTTTTCTATTTAGTACCACCTGAGTAGTACAAGCAGATGTAGTGTATTTAAAAAAAAAAAAATGCAGCAAGCTAATCACCCATTGGACTGTTGGTTTTGTAGATAATTTCTCAAATTGCTTGTTTTTCTTTTTATATGCAATAACACACAAACCAAAAGCAAATTCCACCTCAAACTTGTTTCTATAAAACTTGTTTCCATAAAGTCTCTAATGCAGATACCAACCACTGTGTAATGTGTGTACACTCCTAAATGCGGATGAATTCATACTGACCTCTCTCTCATACATTCAGTTGCCTTAAGAGTGACCTAAGACCTTCTAGTATAATCAACCCAGTGTCACTGTAGATGACCAACAAAGGGATGGTCCTATTCCGACACATTCTTTCCACAAGCACCAGTAGATTTCCAGCCCCTCCCTTGCATGGGATGTGGATACCGTGCAATCGCTATCTCAATCAATCAGTTCAGTTCCCCTGCGTGACAGAAGACTATATTTCTGTTTAATTTGGGGGAGGCCAGTTTTCCATCAGATCAGCTTGCTGAACCAATCCTCCTCCCTCCTGCAGACACACCATCACTAGATTTTATGCAATGGGACAGGCAAGGCAAACAAGTGAGCAGAAACAAGCAGTGCAGCCTCTTTCACCATGAACCTGCAGCTACTCCAAGCAAGGTGAAACAAGAAATGGCACTGCAGTACAAGTACAAAGCTCTATCAAAACATACCTGTCTGTAAGGCCAGGATCTGCAAAGTGAGTCACAGCTAAGTGCAGTATTAACACTCTTTACTTGCAGTCTCCCACTGAAACATCTTTCCTCATTCCTTTTTTTGAGGAACAAATTGCATTTTCCAAACACTGGCTCCGCTTTACAGTGTGTGGTTACTAGCAGCATTAAATAAAAAATATCAATGACATGAAAACATCTGCAAAACAAATTCAAAAAAGAGTACTTTTAGTTTGTATTTATTTGTCTACCTCTGTCCAACTTCTACTCTGAAGCAAACACACTTATGATAGCTGTATGAATAACATGTTTCTTAGCTATTAAGACTCAGTCTTAATCCTATTTATAAATGCAATAAAGTACAAATGCATTTACATTTGTGGAGAATTTCTATGCTATCTTATGACCAGTATGTACAACTTAGACTAACTGTTCTTATCACTGTTGTCACATGAAAGGAGAAAACTCATCTCTTCCCTGTGATAGGGGAATAGGAGTCACGTAGCCAGGTGCACGGTAAGTGCTATCAAGGCCTGTCAAGACAAGCAGAATTACCTCAGAGGTGCAGTGAAAGGCTAGTGACAAAATACAAGCTACCCACAATCCAGAATCAAAACCTGAGCAAAGAGCAGGACTAGCATGAAACAGACACACCTGGACACCACAGTAAGAACTAGCTGTCCCACACCGGAAAAGAATATATATATATATATTTGCACTAGAAATTCACGTTACAAGCCTGTACACATCTTCAATTGGTTTGCTTTGCCATCTCACATAGGAACACATTTGGGCTGACTGAAAAAATGTGGCTTCTTTTGAAAGGCTGTTTTGTGTCACTGCAAACATCTGCTACATATATTGCTCCCTGTACGAATAAGCCTCTAACAGGAACCTAAATTCACTGCATGAGCCAGAACAGCTACAGTACAAGACACATGCAGAGGGCAACTGCCATCACAAAACTGCCGCCTTGCCACTTCAGGGCGGAGGGGCTTACATAGAACTGCCCTCAGGACACTCAGGGACAGCCTTGGCATAAATCCATATGTATATATAGGCACACAACTAGGACCTGCTTTTAATACCTAACTGCCAAACTCCACAAAAGCTAACTTGTGGCTGATTGTTCCACATTTTAAATCTTTTCTCTCTCCTGACTACACAAACTTCTACAAACTCTACCTCAAAAGATTACCTCTTGGCCTTACCAAGAAGTCTCCTTACCAGATTAGTTTTCCTCAATCAGTCTTTATAACACATCCTTCATTTCTGTCCAGAGCAAGTCTCTTACTCTCATTCTGACAGACCCCCTGCTTTTTCCTCTGGTAACCTTCATCTTTCTTCTCCCAGTACACTTACATTTTTCTGTATTTTCTCCTTCGTCTGTGCTAGTTATTAAGGCAACTTACCCCTTCTCAAGATTATACAGCAAATTTATTTTATTGATTCCTGATCTCACCTCTCCCTCTATCTCTGACACTTCTTTCTGGATATCCCACCATTACTTTCAGTTCACCGAGCTAAAAATCAGACTACTTATTCTCCATCCATAGGACTGCCCTTTTTTGCTGCACTTCGTTTACTGCTCTCCCTAATAATGCAGACTGTCTGCTCTGCTCACCTTGATTTCTTTCAACATTAAAAAAATTATTACAAAAAATGCTAAGAACTGTCCTGTGTAAACTATGGGAACGTAGTAAACTTTTCATGATCAGCTCTGAATCCAGGTCCAGCGATCTCACTCCCCATCCATCCTACCTTTGGCCCTACCAACCCTATCCCTTATTGCTCTCTTTCCAACCTTTTCCACTCTTGGCTTATGCATCTTCTCTCCTAAGTCAAGTACCACCACTATCATCTTTTAAACTCCTCCTCTGCATTCATTGTCCTGTATTCTCCAAGTACCAGGTTTCTTGTCCACACAGTTGACATGTACAGCACCTACTCTAAAGTTTAAATATTTGATGCCAGAACCTCATCTTGTTAGGTGCTCTCCTACATAACTGTTCAGAGTGAAAATACAAGCTGCGCATTATTTATGTTAAAATTATTTATCAGTCCCTGATAAACAGAGCAAATACAACATACAACTGAGGTGAGCGTGGTCGCCTTAGGCAGAGTTGCTGCAGTCAGGGTGAACCTGTCCCCATCACGACCATGAAGCTTCAACCATGGCTTGAGGGCGCTTGGATGGAGATGACTGTTCAAGCTGCATGCAGCTCAGTCCTCAACACTCCTGGCGAGGGGTGCAGCTAAAGCATGACTTCATGTGATGATTAACAGGTGTGCAGTCAAACTGACTGAAATCAGCAACTCGCCCGCTGCCACTATCAAGTCGGCAGTGACTTTCAGCCATTACCAGTCCGGACAGGCTGTAACTGACAGGAGGCAGCGGATGGTGGGTTTCAAGGCTCTGGAGAAAGGGAACTGCGGGACTGAGACCCACGGACCGGGACCCCAAGCTCCGCTCCCCAGGTCGCCGCCGTACGCGGGTCCCCCCTCACGGCCTCCCCCAACACCGAGGCCTCTCGGCCACGCGCGGAGCCCCGCGGGCGGGAGAACCGCGCTCTGCTCGGCGGACGAAGCCCCGGCAGGGCGAGGCGGGGCGGAGCGGTGGCATCACCTCACGGCGGGGACGGGGCCCGCCCCCGGAGCCCGCGGGCCCTCGGCGAGGCCCCGCCGCCGCTGGGGGCGCTGCGGGGCGGCCGCGCTCCGCCGGCCGGGGCCGCCTCCCGCCTCAGCGGCGGCCACGGCGGCACCTCGCCACACCACCACCACCACCACCTCCGGCCCCGCCGGGAGGTGGCGCGCGGGGCGCAGCGGCCCGCGGCCGGCTGCCCCTGTCTACCCAGGCCCGCGCTCACCTCTTCCCGCCAGCCCCCGTCCTGCCGGTGCCCGGCGTCCCCCAGCGCTCGCGGAGGTACGAATCCCCTCATCCAAGCCCGGGGGCTCCGTTCGCGCGCCCTCCGCGCGAGGAGGGTTTCGGGGAAGCCCGTGGCCGCGCAGCGGCAGGGGCACGGCTGCCTGAGGAGAGGGGCGCGTGGCGGGGAGCGGGCAGCCCCCTTCTGGCTGCGCAGCGCGTTTCTGACAGGCGGTGCTGGAGGTAACCGCAGCGCTCGCCACAGCTCCCCCCCAAACGCAGCAGAACGGGGGGACGTGCTGCCCGCTGCAGGTTGGGTCAGATGTGGTCACTCACGCCTGGTGGACAACCAGCCCCTGCTGGCGCTCTCGTTTTCCTCAACGGCCTCCAGCTGAGCGGTGACCCGTCGGGTACCTCCCATCCGAGGCTGTGTAGGGGTACAGCGTTTGACTGGCTAGGTGTTCCAGTAAAGTTGAATGCAAATTAAGTTCTCCCAGACCCCAGAAAATGTAAAATTATTAAAATCTTTAAGTACCTTAACATTTACCCCTCGTTCTTGGGGCCACCTTGTACTGTGTCCATCTTACACATACCTTTTTACTCGTGAGCCTTAAATACTCTTGGCCTTGGACTAATTTTTTTCAGTGTTACAGGCTAGCAACTCCTACTTTATTTCAGTGGCATGGTCCTGTGCTGTCGTCACAGAAAAATGATACAAATAGTTTAAAAACTGATCATTAACAGCTCCTAGCACAAACAGCGCTTTTCACCTCCTTCTGCAAGTATTAATTAGAGTATTTGGGGATGCCAGAGAAATTCAGGATTCCTAAGACTACATCTTCACCGTTTCCCAAAGCTATAGGCTTCAAGAGAGAGGGCACAACAAACCCTGACGTTCTCCATTTTGCAGACTGCACTGCCTGCCCTTCCTTTTTATTGTAAGGCTCCTTCAATTCCTATGAACGTCTGTAATTCTGTTCTCCATTAGTTCAGCCAACTGCCATACCTTCCAGTGTAATCAAGCGTCACTCCACCCTCCTTTCTTTCTCAGGTTTCACAGTCCTCTTAATCTGAAAACAGATGAGAAACAGAGTTAATACTGACACTGGGAGCATCATATTAAAGGTGCCTTTGATCTCCATTCGCTTATTGGAACAAGTGGCAGCTTGCTTAGACCTTACTGGTCATCTTCTCAGATCACCTACTAATGATCCAGGTGCCAAATCCAGTTTACTTGATAATTTTTTTTACCCCGAGATGCTGATCAGTCAGCAGGCCAGCTGGACCAGCAGCACTACTGGTGTGTTGTGGGAGTGCAGGCGTAAGTCATTTTGTAGAAGCCTGTGCAAATGTGGCAGTAGTGGTCCAGCCCCAATACTTGGCTCTGTTCCCTGTGTGGAAGAAATTGTCCATTTCTGATAAAAGAATAAAATATATAGACATAAAGAATTTGCCTTGAATTTGACCCCTTTTGGATAAAATCATTGAGACCTTGGGCTCAGGTCCCAACAGTCTGTACACTGGCCCTCTGAACTGAGAACTGAGCGGGCTCCCTAAGAACCAGGTTGTTCCCTGTTCTCCTTCTAGGCCATTAGCTATTCCTTTGATTAGTTTGCCTTCATCCCTCAGGGTCTCACATTTCTTTTCTGTACATAATATGCCATACATTGTATTACTCTTAGCTCAGTTTTAGAGCACTGTAGAACACATTTTTCTTTCTGGGCTTATCCAACATGACCTCATATACTTCGGATCTCTTTTTCTTCCCCTGATCATTGAAAATAAAATATCACAAGTAACCTAATATTTTTTGATCCATTCAAATCCTTAAAAGCTGTGGTAAATCCTAACATCATGCAGATGGGTGAGAAGTAGACCTTGAGTACACACAGAAATCAAATGTATGATTACATCCTTCGCAGTTCTGGGCTCCAAATTAGCCTGTCAGGTTTGCATGTACTACTTCTGCTGACTTCAGTGGGAATTGCACATATGAAACTAACAGAATAATCAGGCCCTGAAAATTTGAGCTTGTGTCCCCAAGCAGAGCTACTGCATTTTTAACTGATTCAGTGTGAGATGCATCTGTGACCCTAGAGCAACAGCAACAGCTGGGAGTATGTGCTGGCACCCAGAAAGCTAGTGCTGTCTTTCCACATGGGATATACAGCAATCTCCAACCTGCCCTGCTTGTATTTAAAACACAAACTTAGATATCATATAAAGGAAGTGTTTCTGTTACCATGACATCAAGCAAGAAAATAAACATTACACTCCCTAGAAAATGAAATACAAGGTAACAGCATTTTAGCAAGTCTAATGGCAGAAGTCGGAGCCATCATAACACATTATAGAAGACAAATGAAAGGGTTGATTTTGATAGCTTGAAATAAGAAAAATATTGAAATATTTTGCATAACGAAAAAGACACACTCTAGATACATTTTGTTCCAACCAAGTGTTAGAAAAGCACTACTTTTATTTTCAGTTTAATCTTCTGTTTTTCAAAAGCTGTCTTTTTTTTTTCTTTTTTTCCTGAATTTCCCAACTAAGGGATAGGACTAGATGTAAAACTCACTAGGTACTTCCTAGAAATCTCCCAAACAGAAATTAGATTATTTTTCAAAAAAAACCAAAACCAGGAACAAATAATTCAAATCTAAAACACAGGGAGTTTTAGCTATTATCAATAAGATGTTGCATTATTCCTGAAAGAAATACATATTCAAGTATTTCATACCTGATATTGATGGTTCAGCATCCCAATTCTTCAAATTCAGGCTGACTAGCCACTCAGGAAAGCAAGAAGTTAGGTAGATTATCAAATCTAAATCTGAAGGCTACATAAGCAGGCAGTATTACACAACCACACAGAAGTCAGTGCAAAGAAAATACAACTGATCATCAAAAGAAAAATAAAATAATTGCAGCATTTCAGAAACATACTTTAAATCAAGCTTCCAGGATACATATATTACAGTCTTTTTTTGTTAAAGTAGGTAAAGTTGTTGATTTAGTATTCAAATTCCAGTCTTTATTTCTGTACTTAAAGTCTTTGTAACAGATGGTAGAGAACTTCCAATGATAATTTAGTAGAAATCACTTCATTCAACAGATACAGGAGTTACACTGAGTACTGGGCTCAAAACTGTTGCAAACATTTTTGTGCATGTCTCTTCAGGACAGCAATGAAATCCCATTTCAATATGTGTAACTTTAAGGATCTAACCTTGCACTGGTATATTATTCAAATACATTATACATCTAAGTCCCATTTTATACTGTTTTAATTTTGATGTGACATAAGATGCCTTCCTAAAAAAATGTGAAAACGTTTCTTTCTTTCAGTTTGGAGTACATCTGTAGTACTCATATGCCTGCCTGTTTGTTATGTTATACTTAGCACAGACATGGGGTCTTCTCTGCCCTCATTTTACAAAACAGCAAGCCTTCTTGGTACAGACAGGAGTCAGGCACATTATTTTCAGTGAGTCCATTACCCACTTACTCTGCCCAATTCTGTGAAGTAAAATCATGACCACCCAACTTAACGTTAATTATTTATTTTGTGAAGTTGTCCATTTTAGAGCTGAATGAGTGCAATGCAATTGAACTGAGCCAAAGGCTCGGACTGGGCTGCCATTTTGACATTCTCATCAGGGAAATGATGCTGTAAACACCCATACTTGATTCACATGCATGGTCTCTTGGTTGCCTACAGTAATGCCCATCTGTTCAGATGGCATCATGCCCACTTAAGTTGCTCAAGGGAATACATGCTGGGCAGTGATTGGCTTAGGTAAGTATTTTTCAAACTGGGTCGGTGTCGACCTCCTTTTGGGAAGGCCCAAGAGGAAAAGGAAACAAAAAGAATTTTCATTTTTTATTTTAATGGATTGTTTTCATTTAACATTCAGCAAAACCACCACCATCTATAAAACATTCAGTAGATGGTTTTGCTAATTCCTTGGCACCTGTGACCCCAGCAAGGAAAAATAAATTCAACTATATTCTCATTTTTTAAGTAAATTAGTTTAACCTGTTATAAAGTCACAGTCCGTGTAACATTAAGACCACTTCATCTGCAGAAAAGAAACCTGTCTCAGCAGGCATTGCCACATTCTGACAATTGAACTGATTTCTTTTGTTGATGAATATTGGTCAACACTCAAATATCTGAATTCCTAGGTATTCTTACCAAAAGCCATAGCTTGAATTTTGTGGGCAGAGTGGTGAGCAACACTATGTCCCAAATTATTAGTCTGATCAAATGAATGTTACTGTACAAAGATGCAATTCCAAAATACACAGCAAACAGAAACATGCACAAAGATACAGATGATTGACGTGCAGTATCATGAAAGGATTAACCCCTTTTGGTTCCTAAGTTGGCATAATTTCCAAATGTAGCCTTTTACTTCTCCAAAGCCAAAGAACTTTGCTTTAGAGAAGTGCATTGTACACTGAAGCCATTGTCTGTCACATTGCTTTATCAAATAAGAAGGGGTGGGGGGAACATGTCATTCTTTCTTCCTGCAAATAAACTGTGGGGTTTTTTATTTAAGAGAAAGCTACCATTATTACAAAAAAGAAAGGAAAAAAAAAAGGAAAAAAAGATGAAAATAATCCAGCTCCTTTTCATTTGGGAGACAAAAGCCTTTCAGTGCTGCGTCCATGCGCTCTGACTACTGTTTTGACACTGTGTCAAGATGCTCCTGCTCTGCTCCAGGTCTCAGATCACAGTTGGAGTGTCTTGATACAGTGTTGAATCAGTAGTGTCAGCAAGTCTCAGAGCAGAGTCAAAGAGCCTCAATGTAGCCTCAGAGCAGGTAGAGTCAGAGAGGCCTTTCCCCTAAACTGAAGTAGGCAGAGGGTGCTCCATTTTTTTTATTTTTAATTGTTTAACACATTTCAACCCAGCTGCACCAGGTTCATACTTCTAATTACTAGTCTTTGTTGTACTAAGGTATCAGAGCTAGCTCTCTCCCAACCCTGAAGAGCTGTTAAAAAGCAGCATGGAATAATGTTAATATTTTCTTGAAAGAGCAAGCCTAGGCACAGGAACTGAGGACCCGCGCTTTCTCAGAGCAGCTGGCACTCTAGCGAAGGTTTGTTAACAGGGCCAGACCCTGCTTTGGTGGCACCCCGTTCTGCTGTGCAACAGCACTGCTGTGCTACCATGGGGAACAGCGCAGGGAGCCTGTACCCTGGCACCCTGCTTTAGCTGCTGACGCAGTATCCTATGTTGTTGGAGACCCAAATTGGAAACGTGATGTCCTCTATCATAGCAACTGCCTATATCTGCAGTCCAAAGCCCTGACTTCCCTGACATCGATAGGAGCCTTCTCAGCAAGTTCACTAGGGGCATAATTTTTCTTACTCAAAGCAGAGCAGATTGACACAACTGCTCTTTTCAGCAAGATGGTGCCACACACAATCAGCACAACATAACTGGCATGGCAGAACTGTGCCACAGCAGTCTGCGCAAGCTGCTGCACACCACTCAGGGTGAGGACAGTGACACATACAGACGGGATGCTGTCCTAAGAAACAGGGATGGCAGTCTTGATGCAGTGAAGGACATTGGCTCCATAAAGAGGCCAGGGGAGCTGCAAAAATTAGTATTACACAAGGAGGGGGACGGGATTTGAAAGCTTTGTTAACGACTGTGGAAAAAAAAACAACCAGGAGATAGCTTTAACACCTGAAAGTTTGTCCTTTTTTAATTTTCTTATTATTACTTCACTTAGAGAAGTAATGTTGGTTCTTCGTTGTAAACTCTGCCTCATATCTTCAGATCATCACTAATGCAACAGCATGACTTGAAAAGCTAAACGCCACACTAAGGCACCCCTCAGATGGTATCAAATGAAGGGATATTCTAAATAAGTGTGGGTTAGAGACCAAATTAAACATATTGTAAGCATAGGTAGAAAATGGGATTGGCAAGAGCAACACCAGTGAAGACTAAGGCGCAGGACACAGTGCCAGCTTCTAGCACTGTTCTGTTAAAATATAATTATTAAAATAAAATAAAAAAGGTTTTAAAGACTGAATATGCAAACTATTCCTGGACTTCCTCCTAGAAAAGATAGCAAGGGTGCACAGATTCCATGATTTCAAGCACTGCTGCCAGAATAGCCATGTCTGGGAGGACCAAGCCACATCTAAGGCAACAGTCTCTAAAGTGTTGAATGCCAAGCACTGTACCAGGCATCACGTTTTGGGATGAGATGGATGTCAGTCCCTAAGAAGGCATTTGAGAAGGAATGAAATAAGATCAGGGTTTAGAAAGAAAATAACTAGACTTAAGAGGCTGGATTAGAAAATGTAAATAGGTCAAAGCCAATTTTGCTGTAGCTTTACATCTGAATATGTAATCCAGTCAGTTTTGTATGCTAACACCAGGGAGGTGCACAGATCAGTGTATATAATTTAGGTTAAATGACCACTGCAGAGTGAGATGCATGCATTCTTCTCACAGTTGAGCCAAATTTATCCCTGATACAAATGCAGTAATTTTACTGGACTTTTAGCAGGGATACATTTATATGGGCAATACCTTCTCAGTAACTTGTTGCTTATGCAGATGCAATGTGTACCCCCCCACACACAAAGGTGTTTTTAATTTCTCATTAGTTTTTTCTTGTGATTATTGTGCTGTTATTTACATAAAATGTTATTAAAGTACAGTTAAAAATAGTTATACAACAAAGCCATAAATGCTCAATATCATAGCTAATAAGAAAATTTTAAAGCCATAAAGACTTCCAAGTCATCAGGAAATACAGGAAAATGAGAAGAGGGAACAGGGACTTACCTCCCCACAGAAAGCCGAGGCTCAGCCACGTTTGCGATGTGCTTTGAGATCCTTGGAGTAAGATATTATTTAAGGTGCAAGTATTTCTAAAACAAACAAAACTCACTGACTGTTGTGGTGACTTTCTTGCAGGCACTTTCACAGCAAGCAGAAGATGGGGGGTTCCTGCTTCTCTGCCCAGGCTGGCCCTGCGGGGCCATCACACCCTCACCAGCTGCAGAGGAGCTCTCTGACCTGTCGTGACCATTTGCTTTCACCCACCGCAAAGAGCACGTCTGCCCCAGCGCTCTCCCAGCTGTCTCTGGAGGTAAAGGAGAAATTATAGATTGTATCATCTAGGCACAAATTAAAATCTTTACTGGTAGAAACCTGGTAGAAAGTCTCAGAAGAGAATGAATTATGTATTGGAACACTTAAGATTTCCTTCCCTTTATTACAGCATGGGGTCTGAACTCTGCTTTCTTCCCTGCACTTTATTACATGGTTAGAAGTCCCGCAGTAGGAAACTTGCAGTTTGAATTTTGAAGCACCTATAGTGTCATACTTTTTATTTTAATATTTGTCACCAACAGTGCCGACAGATAAAAAGTGCTGGCTCCCCACAGCATGATATGCGGGATTTTCAATAGAGCTACACAATTGCTTTTGCTAAGTGCTTGCGGGGCTCACAGTGCCAAATCCCGCAAATTGCTGCATTCAGGCCACTTTGCAATGCTGTACCAAGGTAAGTGGTATTAAAAAAGTTAGTTGCTTGCAGGAGGGACATATGCCTAAATGGCCGATTTCTTTCTAAAGTCCTAAGCAATTGTCTGAAGACATTTCTGCAACTCAATTCAGTAATTGTAGCACTTAAGAGATGGTCAAAACTTTTTGTGTCACGCACAATTTATTCTGTGTGTTGCATACAGTTTTAGAAAAAAAAAGTCTTTTTCCAGCTCCAAAATTTGCTGGCCAAGGAAGTCCCAGAAGCAATGTCACCAATCATGGTAACATTCTATTTATGGATTACTACTTCCTCTCCTTCTTCTTTATTGTCTTTAATTTATAGGAATATCATTGTTCATATCCCAGCCTCAGATCAGTATTGTGGTGTAAATTATTTCATGTGCACAGCAATGCTAAGTGTGTAACAGTTACACCTGAGGTATCAGGGGAGATTTTTGTATCTCCTATGTTATTCACAGGTCAATTAAAAAGCTGATTAAACCCCAAAAGTCTATGATGATAATTGTTGGAAATAGACTGGGATGATAATTGGTTTAATGACTGCTAAAGGAGTCATTGGGATGTGTGTCTCTCAAGGAGCCTGGATGGCACTTCAAGAGCTAGATTCATCCTGGGTGTTGGTTGTTGACTTTAATGGTATTACTCCAAAATCTGATTTGGATCAACTTACAAAATATTGCAGACGAGACAAATAATTTTTAAAGGATGTCTCTGCTAAGCTTTGGTGTCTCTCTTGAACTACCCTATTCAATGTCAACTCCCCTCGTACAAATTCTGCCTGTACAGCTTGAAGTAGCTCTGTAAGGTGGGAATTCACTGAAGGTTTTATATTTTTATACATTTTTTTTCTAGCTTAGCAGGAAACAAATTCTATGTAATAATTAGAAAATGTAGGCCGAGACCATCCTCTACACAGGAAATTTTACTCAGAGGGTTGGACACCCAGCGAGGTCCTATTCACAGACGTCTCTTTGGTTTTTTCTGCCTGGAACCAAAGAAGGGGATTCATGCCAAAACCCTGCAGGATATGGAAATCTATTGGCTGTTCTGTGCTTCTGCATGTATTTCAAAGTGGCTTCTGATTTGGGGGGCCCTGAATTAAGATCCATGGGCTTGGGACTTTGGGGTTTTTTTGGTTTTTGTTTTAATAAGGACTCAAAACCTGCAGCTTTGATTCAAATAGGAGTCAGAAACATTCAGTACCTTTGAAAAACCCTTGACATTTCATTCCTCACACTGAGAACCCAGAACAGCAAAAATTTAGACCAAAATGATTTCTCCAGGCTAGTCAGTATTAGAGAATAGTGCAGAAGTCAGAAAACCCTTGCTGCTGGTTCTCAGTCCACATGCACTGCCTAGGCTTGGAAAGGCTATAAGGTTATAAATCTTTCAGTGAAAAGAATTCCTGCTTCATGCCATCAACATTGCCTAAAGACATCTGCGTAGGGCATCTCTAGAGGAGGCTTCCATTACTAGACCTATGCAGAAGGATAATGAGAAACTTGCATCCGGTTTGAAAGACATTAATGAGTCTCTCTTGGATACAAAATATTTGTTCAACACCCTTATGGGCAAAGCAACATACAGCTGAGCTAGGGAGCTCTGGCTGAATAGGATGGACTGATAGGTCTTGGAAAAGGAATAACACAGAGCTTTGCAAAAAAAAGAGGGTTTTTTTCAGACCCAATTTGCAGTTCTGGTGCTTACATGTATCCATATTGCTTTGAATATATATTTTCCAGCACCTACTTCTTCTCCATTTTTTCCAATGGGGGTTCACGTGCCATGGGGGTATTCTGGATTCATCACTGGTTCTTCTCTCTTTTTGTGTTTCTATTCTCAGTAACATTTTTGACAAAAAAAAAAATAGTTTTTTCAGCATCTTAAATGAACTGTAGACATATTAAGTGTTTTCCTCTCCCCTCCCTCCAGACTTCTCTCTCACACACAAATATATTTCAGGGTTCGGGGGTTGGTTTGTTGGGTTTTTTTCCTCTCCCTGAGCTTGGTGCATTATTGAGCTAATGATGCACAGTCAAGTTATCCAGTATCATTAGACTACCTAGGGCTCTGATCCTAGTGTGCCTTACATGTGTGACTATTTAACTCCTTGAAGTCAAGGGAAATGGTTGTGTACACATTTGCAGTGCAACATGAAAGAAAACACACTTTTCTGGCAGTTCCCAGAAGGCAAAGAAGGTTAGTGTATTCTTTAATGTAATGTATCAATAACTGGATTTACTTTGCAAAATGAAAAACGGGAGGCAGGGATGACTCTAGACTTAATTTGCATTTTATGTTCTGTTAGGGTGCTAAACCCCTTAATAAGAGAAGGTGAGTTAGCACTCCTGTTTGCTAGTACAAACACATCTCATCTACCAGCAAAGGTTGCCTCCCCTCCCAACCGGGGTGCCAGGTATCTCAGCTTCCCCTTTTCTTATGTCCTTTCATCAAATAATCAATCTGCAGCCTTAAAAAAGTTTACAAGTGCAGGACTTTGCATTCCTCTTGTGCCTCTACCCACTGTCAGATAACCCTTCTCAAGCCACACCAAAACCAGCAGATTCTTCTGTGTCAGACTTACTCTTACCACACAGTCGCTGTACGACCACTGGCAAACTGTAAATCTGGTGGCCCATGCAGGTGCCACTGCTGAGAGTTGTAAGAGTCGAAGGAGGGGAATGTACAAAAAGCAAAGAGAGAGATCCAGAATTTGAAAAAAAAAAAAAAATCCCAACTAGCCAGGGAGCAGATGAGAAGTATACATGGCAGACAGCTAGCGCCAAAACTCCAGGTTTATCTAGTAATAGGAACAGCCGGTACAAACCAACAACAGCCACGAAATCACGTACGTGGTTTCGCTCACTGGAGAGCCTCCCTGGCACTGCTTTGCACCCACACACCCCCTCAGCATCAATGCTGAAACCAGAGCAAAAGATGGGATTTTATTTAAACACAAGTGCTTTTGGCACCGTCACAGACATTACCAGGCCGGTTAGGGAGAGTGAAGCACAACTAATTAAGCTCATGGACTGCACCCACTGGCCCTGCCACAGTCAGGTATTGCTCACCTTCTTTCAGTCTATCCACTTCTTTTTCCACTGTCTGTGCACCAGACCTCATTCTCCTTTCAGGTGAGGCCTCATCTTCCAGGTTTGAGTGTTTAAGCATCGAGGATATCACTGTAATATAACGTATTGCATATTTATTAGGAATTACGCAACACTTGATCAAGTCTTAAGCCACAAGAGCCCTCATGAAGAAAAATGTTTCTGGGTCCTACTTTGGGTGAAAACCTGTCGTTCCCCATTAGCAACGCAAATTGTTTCTGCTACACGAGGCTAATGGAAGCTCTTGACCATTTCTTTAGCACCATTACAAAAGCATTAGCTGAGCTCATTTGCACACTTCCTTAACCCTCCCTCTACGGCAGGCTTACACTGAGATATTTTGTGAATAAACCAGAAAATGTACAGTAGAAGCTGTATCTTTTGCAAATGGCATGTATATTTTATAGCTTTCATGCACAGAAGCCAATTTCTTGAGGAACAGTGACTATAAATTGCAACTGGAAGAAGAAGAAGATGCACTTATTTATTGCGTTGCTTTCAACCAGGAAAAAAGATGTTCTTTCTCTCTCCCTCCCCTTTAAATTAAAGGCTGGGTAAAGAAGAGCCCAGCACCTCAGGGACATAGCTTCGGCATGCACAGCTTGGAGGGCTTGTTTCCTCGCTCGTTTATTGTGAGGGAAGGATCACGCTGGGGGCCAGGTACCTCTTCCAGTCACGTAAAACTGAAGACATAGATAAATTTTTTTTTTTTTTTAAGTTTGAAGCAAGATTTTAGTTGGTACTAAAAGATTTTGGGGCTAGATTTTTTCAGAAGGCAATGCCCCTTTTAGGAGGATTTCTCACACACGGAGGAATCCCGCAATGCACTAGCTCTCTAGTCCCCGCTTCCTGAGGATACCGTCTGTACTCTACAGGGCTTCAAATGCCAACACGCATTTGGGAACGTCAGGAGAAGCAAAAAATCCAGAAAGCCTAGTCTGTATGTTCTTCCACAATTCAGTAAATACTCTGCATTGCCCCTCCAACCTTCTGGACCAGGTTGACACCACCGTGCTCTAAATGCAGACAAAGTAGCAAAAACCAGGTGTGGGTGAAACAGTAAAAATACTTTCATGACACTTCTGTACCTGGGGGCTTTGACGTCCCCGTCCCTAAAGCCCTCAGAACCAGGCTTGAAGCGTGACGCTTCTCACAGAGCAGCTTGTGACATCCACGCACAAACGGGGTGGCAAATCCCCCCAACAGGCAAGGCTGCCGCTGGGGCCAAGCGGTGGCCCAGACCCCCGCCCGGCTCCCGCCTCCGGCCCACCTGCGGGTCAGCTCAGCTCCCTCATCCAGCCAGAAATGGCTCTGCCTGGGGGCGGGCGGGCGCCCGCCTGCCTGCGCAGGGCGGGAAGGAGAGCGTGTCGGCAGAGCTCAGCCAGGTCTGCTCGTGGCCGCAGCCGGGCCTCCCCCCCTGCCCTCCCCGGCCCGCTGAGGCAGCAGAGCCCGGCGCGGGGCCCGGGCCCTCTCCCTCCTCCACCGAGGTGGCGGGCGAGGCGCAGCCAGGCCCCAGCGCCGGCTGCGGCCGTTGCGGCAGCGTCCCCAGGCGCGCAGCCCCGCTCGCAGGCCAGGAGCCCCCGCGTCCCCCGCTCCGTCCTCCCCGCTGGCAGGAGGCCGCGGGGCTGCGGGCGGCGCGGGCCGGGTCAGCGGCGCTGCGGGGCGGAGCGGCCGCCTGCCGCGGGGACGCAGATGGCCGGGGATGGCAGAAGGAAGGGGACAGCCGCGGAGAGCAGCGGGGCAGCGCGCCACCGGCTCGGGGAGAAGCAGCCAGCAGGACGGGCAGAGCTGCCGGAGGGCAGGGCCGGCCCTGCTGAGGGACCAGGGCCCCGTGCGAGGTGCTGCACCGGCGGAAGGCTGGCCCCGGCCCCCTCCCCTCCTCCCTGGCACCCCGGGACGTGGTGGAGATGCTTCGCTTTTTTCCTCAGAAAAGGACAATCTCGCGTGGTTAAGTTGCAGGTCGTTATTAGGGCAGAGAAGGCCGTACTTTGTTGGCAATCTTGTAGGTGATGCAGCAAGCGGCTTGTCTTTCTCTTGGGGGTGCTCAGTGTCTCTCCTTTGGACACCTCCTGTCTCCCTCTGTCACCTAGTCTGCTAAGCCTCAGGAAAGTAACAATAATTCATGGGTAAATAGATCAAAAGGCAAGCCCTGGCTGCCATTTGCAGGAGAGGGATCTTAAAGTTATAAGGATGACAGCAATTTCATAAAGACAGGTAAAACTAAGAACAAACAAATTGCACAAGAGGCAAAAATGGGGAGAAAAGAAAAAAGACACAGCGATGAATAATAACAGGTCAAGCTCCCATCAGCTCCAAAGCCTGGTGGCTGCTGCAGCTCCCACCACCTGGGTTTCTGTGGCCATACCTGTGTTAAGCTCACACGGTGTCCTCCATGACAGCACTTGCAGGGCGTTGTTCTTATCCTGGCTAGCTACTGCAAGCGTACTGCGGGGATACAGTATCCCCAGACCTCTGCACCTCTGTCAAACGTAGCTAAAGCTGGTCGGCTGTTCTAAGGCGGTGGAGAGGGGATTGCAGAAACCTCACCGCCTTAGGGTGTCGGCCAAAATGCAGAGACTGCTTGTAGACCAGGGGAAAAGCCTTCACTGTACGTACCAGAGAGTGATTTACACACGTTAAAAGCCAAACACACCAAAAGCCAATCTGCTCTTACACATTGGTAGGAGAAAGTGAGATGTGCACTTGGGACATGGGACGTGCAGATTTACTGCAATGGAAATGGCTGCCAGAGGGTGGATTTTCCATTAATTCCTCTGGAGGGCAGGAAGGTTGTGGAGGGATACCCTCCTTGGCCCCCTCACCCTGCTGATTTTTCCCTTTCACATTCTGAGCTGCTGCTCAGCGGGGTGACCTTCCCCAGCCCACTCAAAGATGCTCCAGTACAAAATGATTGGTCACTCACTCCCTCAAATGGTCCCCAACCTTCTTTTCTCTCCTTTTTGGAGGCAATGGGCTAAGTACATGCTTTTTCCAAAACTCTAAGGTACCTGACCGAAGGTGGTGACCCCTTGCTGAAGGTGATAGATCAGACAAATATCTACAGAAGCACTGAATAAAACACAAATGTGTAAAGCTGACTACGCAGAGACAATGTATCAACTGTAGGTACTGGTTGCTACTTCTTTAAATATTTCAATGTTTTTTGGATGTGTGGGTTGTAGTGACGCTAAATGCAAAGACCATTCAATGCATAAGGGCTAATAGACTGGACTGCTACAAATACAAGTCCTTTGTTAATCTGTTGTTAATATGAATTTATATTTCAGAATTTGCCTAAACTTGGAAGATATTAAATTGTCTATACAACATTTCTTTACACATTTAAAACTTTTTTCATCATTTCCAACACTGTACTGGCCCTAATGCCACTCAGATCATAAAGCGACTTTTTGCCTAAAGCCCATCCTCAGCAAGAATTTCAGCAATTATGGTTTGCACTTACCTGTGAGTCATCACAGTGCCTTGAGCAGCCTGTGCCAGCCCGTGTCAGCAACACCACTGCACAGGAGCTGCGAGTTACACAGATAGGCAGGGAAACATTATGGGAATTACAGAAAGGATCTCCATCCCATTTTCAACCTGTTGTAGCTGTTGACATATAGGTGCCTTTGGAGCCAACATTTCTGCCTTCTGTAGCACTTCTTGGCCACTAAGAAAACGGGGGTAAAACCTCAAACATGTACCAGAAGCTGTGATATTATCTCTCTCCACCTGCAGTTAGGCTCTGTTTTCCCTAGGAGCTTTTAACGGATACAGGAACTATATACTATACACTGGCGAAGCACTCCCTGGTGTGATTGTAGCTATGCCAGCAAAGCTGTGTTTTGTACCAGTGCAGGGCTGCTCTGCCCCCACTCCCAAGTGGGACAAGCGGCACAGAAAAAGCAGTCGCAGGGGAACCACCAGACAAGGGCCCCACATTGCGCTGCAGAGCTCTGCCACCCAGTGCCCTAGCTGGTGCAGCCTGCCTGGGGAGGCTCAGGCCTTGGAAAAAAGGGTCATGCAACGGCGCTGCACCCTGGCATAGGCTAAGGACCAGCCCTGGGAGCTGCAGGAGTCCAGAGCGTCGCCGATGCAGCTCCACGGCAGGAGCAGAAGGGCGGATGGCTTTCCCTCTGCTTCCTTGCAGTAGCTTTCACCCCCACACCCAAACTGGATTTCTTAGGCCCCTAAGAAAGCAGATACGAAGACAGCACCATCCCTTGGCATGGTGCATGCTGTGACTATAACAATGACTGTTCATATGGGCCTGGTTGTATCAAAAATACTGCAAAGCAACCCAGCAGATTCATGGCAAGTCCCTGCACTGTTGAACATAAGGTCTTAGAAAATTTTTAAAAGCAGAATTTGTCCATTGGTGTTCACATATTACCCAAGTACTGTAAGATACCAGAGCACCTGCAGAAGATGACCGCAGCTCAATTTTTTCCCAGCCCTAGGGGCACAGTCCAACCCCTGTCTCTGGCCTGACTTGTGCTGCTCGGGAATGAAGCTCAAATACCAGAAGGGATGAAGAAGATGGAGCAGGACCACAGCCCTCACTTTCATGCTTTGGGGTCCCCTAGCTTTTCAAGGTTTGGTGGAAAACGGAACCATTTCTTTTGTCCACCCCTGCCCATGGTCTGGTCAGGGTTCAAGGCAGATGCAACACGTAGCTTAGATACCAGCCTGCTTGGCACTGCCAAGCTGAGCATGGACCCCAGCACCCTGGCCCCATGCCCACGTTTCCAGTACAGGTGGGGAAAATTATGCAACTCAGAATAGGATCCTCACATGGGGAGTTCCCCATCTCAGCACAGTGAATATACACCTAGTTTTAACTAGTCAGCAGGGAGATGCGAGACAAAGGCATGTGCTTCAGTACGGCACTACTAAAGCAGCTCTCAGAGTTGCGTGGAAACATCAGTTCACTCTTGGGATTCCCAGCACAGAACCTTTTGCTGAAGACGGAAACCTACACCTTCCTTTTCATTTCTGAAGGCCTGCCCAGAAGAGATCAAGCATCATTCCAAACCCAGTGCCAGGCAAAGAGCCTCCCTTTTCAGTATCTCCGTAGTGAGAACCTGCTGTCTTGCTTTTAGCCTGGAGAAGATGGCACAGGAGCTGTTACCAGAGCAGCTGGTCTATGTTCCCAGCTAGCTTTTCTTGCAAGGGCCTGTCGTCTATGAGCCTGTACTGCAAGACACACTTCTTTTTCCCATCTTAAAATGTTCCCTGTGAGTTAGGAGTATGCATACATTATGAATGAGAATAATGAATTGGTGATTACATTAGCTATTTTTTCAGCCCATAAACATCTGTGCCATGGCTTATGGAGAAATAATCAGGTAGAAAGCCAACACTTTTTCTGGAAATGGATCATTTTAGTACAGTGATTTTGTTGCATAAACAGTGAGCTGAGAATTATCTAGATGAAAACAGAACTGTCCTCTTTGGAATTAAGAAAAGTCATTCCTAGTTTTGTTATACTAGTATTCATAAATTTATCACAAATCAAAATTATGAGCCTAAACTCTTTCTGACTGTCCA
Organism: Haliaeetus albicilla; assembly: GCF_947461875.1. Classification (NCBI taxonomy): domain Eukaryota; kingdom Metazoa; phylum Chordata; class Aves; order Accipitriformes; family Accipitridae; genus Haliaeetus; species Haliaeetus albicilla. Next base: position 15,960,137 of record NC_091492.1, read on the forward strand.
CGCAATGCTATTTCAGCAGAATAACTGGCAGAATGAATAACATTCCTATCATTTACACCAAATGGGACATTACTTCATTTTTTTGAGAAAGTTGAAACTTTTCTCAAGCTAGAACTTGTACCTGCTCTGGTGCTTCCTGCTGTAGGGATGACCCTACTTCGGTTATGCCCAGTAGCCTTCCCTTACCTGCGGTGTGTCCCACTGTCTTGAAGGAGCTATGTGTGTGCAACATGACTATCAACATCAGCAGGAATCTAAATGTTGAAAACATCATCTGCAGTGTCAACAAGCTGTGCCCTTGCACTTGTTAATAAACCCACTATATAAACTAATCTGGGCATTGCCTACATGTCCTTGAAAACATTTTTCCTACAAAGTATCACTTACATGCTGCAAGCCCAGACACAGTACAATGACAACCAATTGTGCACTAGTTCAGTGCAGCGATTTTGAAAGGCTCTAACTGTGCATGTTCCTATGCCACAGTCTTGCAAAGCCTTGTACATGGTAGGAATGGGTAACCACATCATTACCGCTGTCACAACTGCTAAACATCTTTCATGATGATTATGATTCATTCAAGCAGGAGATACCACGAGAACTGCATCTCACTACTTTCCAAAGGTGTCCATGGTCTTTCAAATGACTGTTTCTCTGACTGGAAATATAACTTATCCCATTACCATATGATATGTTTAAAAAGAAAAAAAAAAAGCCTGCTAATTAGCTGTTAGGCTGCACGATGGCAGTTTCAAGCATCAGAAGTATGGCAGTTACATAGAGCTACAATACCTGTGGGCCTAGAAGGCCACAGGCTTGAAATATACAGTCTCCTACCAAGGTCCCTGAGGCCTGATCCAATATTTGTGCATTTGTATACAATCCAGAAGGCTATTTTTTTTTAATTGAAACAAAGAAGCACAGAGATAGGGTCAAGGCAGCTATAGACCAGGTCCCCTCCATTCTTGCTGACTTGAGTAAAAGTTAAGAGTATTATAAGCTAGCAATGCCTTTTCATGCCCAGATTCAAGTTAGATGTTCTTACCTCACCTCAACCTACCATGGGAGCCTGGGAGGTGCATCCAGAAGCAAACAAAACGCCAGACACAGGAACGTGGCTTTCGCTTTCTCCTAATCTTCCTTTCTCCTGGGGCGCAGAATGCTCTCTGCCGTCGGGTGAGCCATCACTTTGTGATATACACACATCAGCCAGCAGTGGTGATGCAGCGTGCACTGACAGACAGACAACCTCTGACACTAAGCTCATGTATTCCCTTTATTGAACTGTACTAGTTATTGCAATCAGATTAAGTCACATTTATAAAGCAGACCATCCAGTTGCACTGAAACCGATTATATTCATTACATAGTTTTAATCACTGTCCGGTGAACTGGCAAATCCAATCAAAGCATTAGTCTTTAATTAAAAAATTAAAAAGAAATATTCAGACAATAGCCAAGCAATCACATCACAATGCACAGTTACCTAAAATTACAATTAAAAAGCAGTTAACAAAAAAGAAAAAAATCACACCTAATCTTTAACTATCAATATAATACAAGAAGCAACAAAGGGCAACAGCATCAAAGCAGATTTATCTAACACTATAAATTCAGTCAGAAGCAGAAGCTCTAAAGTACACTAGCTGAAGCAGGACAATAAAAAATACTGAGCATGGAATACTTTTAATCTCTTCCATTAATATTCATTTCCAGCTGCTTATAATAGCAGCGCCTCATGGCCAAATCATTAGAGTTTTACATCTGGGTTGCAAATGACACTTTGATTGGATGTAATGTTCAAATGGTCCTCCCCACTGTGCCACCGTCAAGTCTTCTGCAGAGAGGTGTCCTGTAGTGCCAGTGGCTCACTGTGCGTGCTGGCTCAATGTGTGGTTCTGGAAAGACGAAAAAAGGAGACATGCATGAGGGGCAGAATAATAGAAAGCATGCCCATACCCTCCTACTCAGTACCATTTACACAGAGCTCGACATAAAAGCTTCTCAATTATTACAAAACAAAATGCAATAAAGAAAAAGTACTCATAAGTAACAGCTGCCAATATGACACATTTGCTTTGTTCTGACAGATCTGTTAATGCTGGCATGAACTTAGAAATAAAATGCTACAAGCCAAGTACAGCCATGAGGGTTTCTTTTTTTTTTTTTTTTTTTTTTTTCCTTTCAATACATATAAAGAAAGTGGTAACACTTCATGGGCAAAAACTGCCTTTAGGGATTCCCTTAACTGTAACAATTAAAAAAAAACAAAACAAAACAAACCCAAAACTGAATCGCGGGGGGAACCCTTGCCATATTTTACTCTTTTATTCTCACTAGTACTGGGTGCACGTACTGGCAGCAAGAGACACCAGATTGTGACACACACTTCTCAGTCCAAGAAATACTTCAGCAATAACAGCTGAACCGCCAGTTCAGGCACCAGGGTAATATACCCAGCAGAAAAAAGGCTGGACATATAACCCAGGAGTTAAATCTCTTCAAAGATTAGACTTTGCTCTACACGTTTCTTTCAGCAGTTTAGAGTCTTTTTTGTTGCGTTTTTTCCTTTTGGTAAATTTGTAATAGCCTCATGTCATCACATCATGCAGTATCTCGCATCAGAGGATGCTGACCTGTCTTGCCATTTTGTGCAGGAGCCAATAAATCGTAAAGGCAACCTTGGAAGCGTATTTTTAGAGCAGTACCAATTCACCTACATTTTCTGTGCAGACTGAAACCCCAGTCCCACATATAAGCTCAGCTTTATTTGTATGGTTATTCAGCTGTTTGAGCAACTAGAGTTGTGCTTCATGGTGAGCTTTTCTTGAGCTGAGTCCCCAGCATCCCCAAATATAAAAATTAATTTGCATTATTTCAAGCCTAAGCAATTTTACTAGTCTCCATCTGCCTAATAACAGAGCCAGGCAAGTCCACCAGCTTGAAGTGTAAGTTTTTAAACACAAAATGAATTTTGAATCTAATTATTTATTTACAATGACGAAGCTTTGAAATAAAGATATTTTAACTTTTCATAAATCATCTGGTCTTTCTACACTATCCACAGTTACATCTTGATGAGGAAAAAGAATGATCCTCTGCTTTATCCAGGGATGACATCTCCCTGATGAAAACTGTCTGTGGAAAGAGCTAATGGGCGGCCCGCGATGCGCGTGGCCAGGCGGGCAGGCGCCGGTGACCCCATTTGCAGGCAGGAACATTTCTGGACTGTGCACTCCCAAAAAGTGACCACCAGGTGTCAGAAGTGCTGCTGAGTTCCTAAATCACGGCAAAAGTTATTTGCGAGATTGTGCAGGCGGGCTGCGAGGAAACTCCGCACCACAATGGTCAGGCTTTAACGTGCCAGAAGGTGACAGAGGCGGCAGAATCATCGTAGCTGCCACACGCACAGAAGGAGCCCTTGTGAAATTAAATACAATCAACTGGTGAAAACACAAAATAACTGTCCCTTGTTTAGCTTAAAACTAGCCCTCTGAGCATCCCCCGGTCTGTGTCACTAAATATTTCAGAATCAAAAAACAGCAGTACTGTGCAAAGAGTTGGAAAGCTTATCGGCGATAAAGCATTACACTCAGATAATGTCAAGTGAATTGACAGTTGAAACTACTTTGCTTTTACACAATTTAACATCACCAAACATAAAATCCCATGGCTTTTTACTTCGCTATACGTGGAAATTTTCCTGGCCTTAAGAAGGAATGACCTTTGCAGTGCTGGATGTTATTCTCAAGTCAAATAATGGCTTTATGAAGAGGATGGATGGAGCCCTACAAACACAATGGCAGGACTGACAAGAAGCTTGTCTGCTAAACCTAACTGGGAAAGCATGAAATGTGAAAGAATACACAGGCCACTCTGTGCTCAGACACGCTCCTCGGCATTTAACAATGGCCATTTCTTGTGCACTTCATTACAGTTCTATTTTTAGATCATCCTGAGTATCAATAAAAAAAGCAAAAGGTTTAGCATCTTCAAATCGAAAGAAGGGCTATTCGTGGTAGACAAATCCATACTTATTTAGGCAGTGTCATTTAAAAGATAATGCACAATCAGCACTAGATGCATGACGCATGGTCTACAGTCAGGGAACATGATTTCAAACTTGTGTGGCTCCTGCATTGATTACACCAGGCAGGTCAATAAAGGAATGGTATGTGGCTCTAAATCTGATAATGAAGCTTTCATTGTGAGCCCTCCCTCCTCAAACATGGGTTAATAATATGTTCTGAACACTCCTAATACAACGAATATACTGGGTTTGTGACCAGAGTTTACACAAAGAAACAAACAGGTTCTACTCAAATCCTGCAGCTGTTCAGAGCTGGGTCAGGTAGAAGCTGAGAAACTAGCCATGCCATAGGGCTATCAGTTAAAAAAAAAAAAAATACATTTTTTCATATGCAAATCTTGATTTTGTCTTAATATCTTGGGAACGTACCATTTATTCCCTTTGCATGCATTACTGGCAATCAATATGCTGACTAGTCTCCAGACCGAACAGTTAATAAATAGAGCCACATTTTATACAGGACCTCACAAACACATCTGTAATGCCTACGGACACAAGAGCCTGTATGCACCGAATCCTCCCCCTGCCTTTCAGAGAGCAGATCCTGCACAAGCCACGTGCACAAATGGTTAAGTCCTGCACGCCCAAGTGCTTGTGAACACCAGACCACCAGGTTCCTCCATGTGCAAATACTGCATAACCACCACTGGTGTGTACTCAGAAGACCCACAAAAGCCTGTCCGTATCCTCTGCAACCAGTATAGGTTTCTCACCCATTAAAATGTATTTCAGACCACACAGACATGCTTTCCAAAAAAAGTCTGGCAACCTGTCTCCTATTACTAGCAACTGCCATGTCTTATCTTCTTGCTTCTACTCTCTCTGCCCCATGTGTGTGCAGCTTATTGGAATTGTGCTTTGCAGATGTCAGAAAATGTCTGAGACGTTCAGTGCTTATATCTCTTCTCTCGCATGTGTGTTTTGCATATTTGACCCATGCTTTATCAAATAACTTTATTAGGCACCTCTGTGTGTGCCCACAGACAAAGAAAATTCCCCTGGCTGACCAGACTTTCAGAGCAATTGAAAAATAAGTAAATCCTAGCATTGAGAATGCCTTGTGTCTCAGCGGAAACAGCTTGCACTCCAGTGCTACACTGGGCTGTTCCAGGCAGCAGAATGAAACCATAAAGGCCAGAAGGAAGCGAGCATTTTGAAACGTGCAATACTACGGGAACACTTCTACCCAAGTTGCCTAAGGAAACTTCACCCCTTTTCCAGCAGGAGGGTGGACTGGCAGGAAACAGCTTGGGCGTGATTTCTCAACTCTAGAAGTTAGAGTTTAAAAAAAAAATCTTAATGGTGATTTCCAAAGGAAAATAGAGCAGCCACAAAAATGAAGCCTCTCCAGGCATGCTTGTGTGTGTGTCTGCACATGCCTACCTGCTTACAAGGCCATCCATACACGTATGCATTTGGGGGCCGGCAGGAGGCAGGACATAATTTGGAAGCTGAACAGTAAAAATGGTTCTTCACAGCTCCTGTTAGGCCCCCTGGTTTATGCACGGCTCACAGCTGATACCCCACTGAATACATCATTCTGAGACATTATTGCAGCTGGAAAACTGTACAGCAGCACTAAGTCACCTGTCAAGATCAAGTAAGTCACAGCTTATTTATAGAACAAGGTTGGGAAATTTCTTCTTTTCTTTTCTTAATAATCATGCAAAATGGGTAGCAATTCTGTTAGCCACGTCAGTGGGAAAAATGCAACTACCCCGAGCCTCAGGGCTGTCGCAGTGTTTAAGTGGAATTTTCTACTGGCTGCACAATCCCCAAATGAACCATTTGCAGAAGTGTCTGTGACCAAGGAACTGGGCAACGGGTTTTGCAGGAAATAAAAAGATTTCAAAGAATGGTTGATTATTGTCCGTGTAGATACTGATTGCTCTCCAGATCTTCCCTGGGGACACCCCCTGCCTGCCCTCTGGATGTGGATCAAGCCATTTGTGCAGGACATCTACAACGAGTATTTCTGTTTTTCTACATGCATTATTATGAAAACACTGGCACGACAATCTCCATTTTCAGAGCACTGTGTCAAGAAGGAAAGCATCAGGCTTGAAAGATGATCACTTACAGCAGTTCAAAGAACTCTTACAAGCTATATAAAGATCGAGAGAAAAAATGCACACAAAAAAGCAGCACATGATAGAGCAAAGCTCCAAGCCAGGCAGTCAAGCTGGGAGTCTCCCACACTGCAATGACGTTCACTGCCAACAAGTCACAGGTGTACTACACAGGAGCAGGTGAAAAAAATAAAATGCAACTGCGAGGGGTGTGATAATGGTTTGGGGCCATAATACATCCAGTCTATAGTGCCACTGTGTGTCTGTTATGTATTTAGATATTTTGTACCAGCCGCTTAGAGGTATACTGTCTGTGTGAGTGATCATATACACCTAAAAGACCGTATGTTATACAGAGGTTAAGAAATGGCACAACAAGGCTGGTGATGCCCACCACCCTCAAGTGAAATTCAGAAGCCTTCTGCAGTGTTACATAGAGATTGGAACTCTGATGAAAGGTTATAAAGCCTGTCTCTCCCCTTCCAAACCCCATTAAAATGAACAGAAACCATTCCTCAAACCATTTCAATAGGAATTATGGAGATAATCGATTCACGCGACAAACAGCCAACGTGAAACTTAACTGGTGATTAGCCATTGGGTGACCCGTGCACGTGAGCACGCTGGGTGTTTAGGAGAGGGAGCATGCAGTACTTGCTGCCCGCACATTGCTTCTCCAGAGCCGGCTGCTCAGCCCATGCCTCCCTGGCTGCCCCCACGACTCAGTGCCTAGGGACACTGGGGTTGCTGTGGCACTGCAAAACCACCTGGACTGAAAACACCGACCCCAGAGGTGATGCCTGAACACAGCTGCCTGATCTTGTGACACGGAAAGTAATTCCTATTAATGCCTACATTTTTCCCAACATGCAGGGGGTCCTCCAGACCCAGGCGAGAGCCCAGGTAGTTTCTCTCCCTGCCTCGTCCCCACCTCCCTGTTCAGGTTTCCACCACCCCTTCGGGCCCCATCCAGCTCCAAGCCCAGGGATCAGGGTCTTGGCTGGGGACTCCTTGGGGCTGCGCCCCCTCCTCCCCATTCTCTCTCCTTTGCCCCTTATGGATTGGGGCTGGGGGGAACAAGAGAAGTGATCCCTCCACTGACTGGCAACACACACAGCTTGCCATACAAAAACTAAACCTCAGATTCAGGCGTTGACTTGAATCAAAGGTTCAAGTCTCACATTTGAACATATATATAAAAAAAAGACAAAACAAAACCTCCAAATTGCTACAAACAGAAGTTAGAGTGTCTAAATATTTACGAAATACCATCTGCAGCATTCTTTTTTCAAACAGTTTTGCATCTTTTGAATTCAAACTGGTCCAAAAATCTCTCAGCCATTATTCCTCATTATACATCCATAAGCACAGACACATACGTGCACAGGTACTATTTCCCTCTAACAGCAATCCAAAAAGATGAAAATCTTTATGCCTTGACTTTATAAAGGGATTACTTTAGGCAGAGGACACAAGATGACCCTTGCTTTAGCCACTGGAGATTATGCTCTCTACAGAAAGCTGTGAGCCTTAAATTGGTGCTGCTCTAATCCCAAACTGGAGAGGCATTCAAGGGATGCCATGACCCAGAAGAGCAAGAGGAAAAAACCTAAATTAAAAAAAAACAAAACAAAACAAAAAAAACAACCCCAGCACACTGAAGGGGAGCGAGGCGAAAAAAGGGAGAGGGGAAAAAAGGAGAGTGAGCTTGCTCTACAGGATAAACCTTTTTATTTTTATTTTTAATTTCTGGTTGCTACTCTCCCTTTGCTATGAGACTCTAAAGAAAAATCACCTTTGCGCCCCCTTCCAGTTTGTATGTGCTTATTTTTAGAACTGTTTGACAATTATCCAAGGGTCTAAGACTAACAGATGGCCTGTCTTAAAGCCTCATATGTTCACTAGTTTGCACTTCTGACAAACAGTAAATGTACTCAAGAGTGTGCCATAAACAGGGCTGAATGAATACTCAGAACACAATTTAGTTAATACACTTCATTAAAACTGATAGTGGTAACCAATGTTTCCCATAAAACCTGGTGTTAATTGCTCTTCCAGTTGTTTCAGGTAACTCTTACCCGATGACATTTATATGTTTAGATCACAGTTTTTCAGGAAATAGAGTATTACTTCTTTCCTTTCCCCTGGTATTTCACCCACTACATAAAATGCTTGTAACAAGTGAACTCCAAGTTATCATGGTACTCAATAAAAAAAAAAATTGTCAGGCAAGACAGGTTCACATGTCCCTTCTCTATTTGAAGAATCCCTTGAAATAGAGGTAGAGGCAAACGAAAGGTGGCACATCCTTTGTGAAAGGAAACGGCTGCCTGTGTTACTGCTTCCTTCATCTCTGAGCATCTGATAACTTGCCGTGCGTCAGTCAGTCCCCGTGTCAGCACACTTTGAGATGGCACTTCAACAAATGCAGTTAGGAAGCTGTCCTTTACAAGTTATTGAACCAAGACCAAAAAAAAAATAAAAATCACTTCGAGTGTCTAAGAAAATACACCTGGAGGTTTGGTGTCAGCTGAGAAGCTAAGTTGCCTGTTTCCAATGAAAATATCTGTATCTGAGTAACTCTAATGCTTGCATATACTTGATTACTCCAGGGCCAAATGCACCTTTCACCAGTCCTGGGACACAGAAATACTTGTCTGCACCAGGACAGAGCTGGCCTTGGCACCCCTGGGGTTTCTGTACCCGCCGGGGAGGTTGAGCAGCCCCCTTCAGTGCCCGCTCACCCAGGGGACACCCTGAGCCGCCCCCAGGAACCTGCCTGGCTCCTCCAGTGACCAGGACCTGGCACTTCGTCTGGAGTTGATGGGAAGATTCAGAACTTGTAAATTATTTACAGGGAAAAAAAAGCCGCTCCACACATGACTGACTAAAAGCTGTCTGCTTTTTTTTTTTTTTTTTTAATATAAATCTTTTTCTGTGGCTGGCATGTTTCTATATTGAAATGCAACTGCTCAGGTGTTGGTCTGTAAAATCCAGGCAGACCCAGAAGCACCCCCCCACCCTGCTGCCTGCCTTTGTTCTGCACCCCAGGGGCTGTGTGCTCTGCTGCCATGCTGCATCGTCCCAACAATATACTTGCTCAGTTTTATCTCTATTACTTACACCGCTTCTGTTAATTTTAATGTATTCTTGAATTTTGATAAGCATTTCTGTGTTATTCTGGGTTTGAAAAATTATCTTTTTATACAGATACCTTTCTTAGAGTTATTTTTCCCAGCACCAGCCTTTTCTCACACCAGCTAAGGATTTTTTAGATGATTTATGAATTTAATTTCTCTTCTAATTCAGGTTGCTTAGTCCAAATCAGACTTTGACAACTCACCTAACATGCTTTCCCCTTTCCACTTGAGACTAATAATTCTGTATCATCAGTCTTGTAGACCAGCCATCGCTTTCTCTTCTTGTCTAAAAACTCAGAATAAACCAAGGTGAACCTATTACAAGTGAACTCCAAATGTGAGCCTAAGCCTGGCATAGCCTCTCATATTCGATTAAATGCCTCACTGAAAAGTCTATATGCCTCTTCCAAAAACACTGGGTAAAATGCTGAAGCACAAAAGCAAACCGAAGCCTTTGGGAAAACCTCCTTACCACAGCACTTTGGAAATAAAAACCACAGGAGAATACATTATTAAGAGATAACCGGAGTCTTCTGTTAGAGAAACTAGCCGTAAACACACCACGATTCACTGAGGCACCCAATGAAACCAGGGAGCTAATAATACCTGTCCTGAGGGATTGCACACTCCAGAGAATTTCACTCAGAAATGCAAATTTGTCAGTGTCCTTGTGATTTGTAGTCTACAGTATGCCATGCGCAAGAACAAAATAAGCTGAGGGAAGAACCTTACACTTCCTCAATGTAAATGGAGAGGGACAAATTTAATTACTGTTGTCAGAAGTGCATAAAGCCAGAATATTTTTAGAATTCCTCCACTCTTCCCACAGCCCCACCATTTCTCCCTGACTGGATCCCAGAGCCGTTGCTGATCCTAAGAGCAGAAAAGGGCTTGCGGGTCCCAGTATGCCGCTCTCCTGACAACACTTGGTGCTTTAATCTTGGTTTGGTCAGCCTGTTTTTCAGGGGAGCTGGTCCTGCAGCCACCCCAGCGCTCAGGGCCAAGGCCACCCCTGCGCCTCCGCGGACATGGTCACCCACCCAGTATGCAGCAGCACACGTGCCCTTTGCCCGACTTTGAAGCAACCTTGCAAAGCTGTCCTAAGGAATGCAAACACCCTGCTTCCACTCCATTTTCAAATCTAAGCCACACACCAACCATAGAAAGCACCTACTGCCCACAGATACACTCCTTTGTCTGTGCTACACCAAAAACTTCAATGCACGACCCAGTGCTGACCTGTTTTTATCTACTTACGGGTCCTACTCAGGGAAGCAATGATGTTTCAAAACAATTTGCGAGAGGAGAACCATTTTCCAGGAATCCTTTTTAGGTATTCCTCTCAAAAACATGATTTGTTGATTTATTTGAAGCCTATCTGAAGCATATCTCATTAATCCCTCCTTGATCTATGGTAAATCACATTGCAGAAGCCAGTTAACTGTTTCTGTGAGGGCTGGCATCATCATTATGAGACCCTTTGTGACTCTTCTATAAACACTAAATGATTTCCTGATTGGGTCTTTATTATAGGACCAGGACAGCATCCTCTTGCACTCTTTTTCTCAAAAAATACTTAGAGCAAAAGGGAAATGCTTTACATAGCACCTTTAGCACTCACCAGTCAAAATGCATAGACAAAAGCTTCATTGAGTGACCATTTCCATGGGAATATAACCCAAGAAAAGCCAGGAAATTCAAAGTTGAACCAAAAACTAGCTCCTCAACTTGCTCTGGTGTTCTTCGGTATGGCAAGGGTCACCATCTGATTTTTTGTAGCTTTTTTTCCTGCACCAGTTAGGTATTCCTGGTGTTAAGGACCAGCTATAAGACAGTTTCAGCCTTAACTGTGAATTTTAATGCAAACATTAGCCCGGGCACATGTTGCACTTTTCACTTGGACAACATCCTCCATTGAGTGATGGGAGTTGCAGCTGAACCAAGTTGCTTGGACCAAATAAGCAAGTCCGGACAGCTGGACTTCACGCCGTGCCTACCCGCTGCGAGGCTACAGCACATCACAGTCTTTCTATCAGTCTTTTAAAATGCGGCAACTAAAGTAAAATTCCCTCTAATGGAATACTGATCTGACAATTGTATTGCCTTGTGTTATAGATACATTTTTCTTAGAGGCAGATAAATATTCCTGTCACGTGGCACCCACATACCGCTCGGGCTGACAAAATGGCTGGTCAGTGACCTGTTGCCTTGGATGTAATGGCTGTTATTGCTGGTTTCTAATTTCAAAAGGGGCATAAAAATCCTCCAATGCAAGTCTCTCTGCTATAAAATAGCAAGGCCACAGTTTATAGAAGTACTTTACATGCCGTCCCATTAGTGTACATGCCACCAGCAGAGCAGAAATCTGCAGACAGGATTGTGCTCAGCCCACTGCCCACTGCCTTGAGGAGTTAACCCCAGAGGAGCTAGTAGTGTGAAAGAGCCAAGGAGGATTTGTTCCCATAAGTAAAAGAGGGGTCAAAACATCACCAACAGGAGCCATCTCCTCCAAGACATCACAAGACAAAATAGTGAGGCAACATTGCTGAAACAACTGTAACTGTTAAAAAATGGGATTTTTCCAGCCAGTGCTACTCCATTACAACAGTGTCACTGGAAAATCTGCTGGTCTCAGGAAAATCTGCCTTCTAAACAGCAAAATGCTACCTCTTAAACAATTGTGATTTCACGCGAAGACTAAGAGCATGTGTCGGCCCCAAAGGAGGAGAAAATTTTCAGAAGTAAATATGTTCTAAACCTCTTCTCTACTTCTTTTGGAGACACAATAATGTAATGCACCAATGACACATACACTACATGCAGTCAAACCTCAATGCCCATGGCAATTTATTCAGGTTTAACTGTGCAACAGAAACAAATGAGGAGGCTCAGTGGTCAGGCAGGAGCTCTCCCCCAGGGCTGGCGCAGCGGGCAGTGCTTTGGCCGTTTCTGCATGGTGCAAAGCCGAGGCAATTTGGTTCTGTGTACATGCTCTGTGCGTAGGCGACCTCGGGGGGTCGGTACCGCCTGCCCAGGACATGGCACAGAAGACACACAAGATGCTCTGCAGTGAATCAGCTCAAGCACAGCTGAGTTGATAAGCTCAGGACTGCTACTGCCAAATCTGGGCTAGCTCATACGGAGTTGGGGTGATGGAGCCTCGCTGAACCCAAGCTGACCTAACACAAAGCTATGAGCCGTCTCTACACTGATCCTATCGGCACACGCAGTCTTACTTCTATCATCTAGATTTTTCCAACAAAGCCACGTCACCTCATTAAGGACACACTGTTTAGTATCTTGTAAGTTATTCTATTAACAAGAAACATGAAGAAAGAAGAGAGCATTAGCAGTCCTTCAACTAGAGGTTACTGCGCAAGTCACTGCACATGCGCACCCAGCCCGTGCATCAAACATTCCTGTCCCATTTTCATTTAACATAAGCAGAAACTGCAGAACAGGCACAATCTGGAAACAAGCTGTATTCTAAATTATTTTACCTTTCTTCCTTTCCCCTCTGGTCAAAGGGAGATATAAAACTACTCTCAAAATATGATGATAAAGCAGAGTATTAATTACACAAACATCAGTATATGATTGAATATACTTCTCTGAAAGTAACTTCAGAAAGAGCGAACAGCAAGGCTGAGGGCTGTTTTCAGGTCCCTGAAAGTAGGCTGGGTTGAAAATAGGAACAACCTTCCTGACAAGAGCACAGAGGTGCAGGCAGTGACAGCCCTATACACAAGCCCAGGTGCAGAAAGGCAAGTTACCGACTGACTTTCTAACTATTCCTTCTGCTTTTGTTGTTATGAGGTCCCATTTTTTCCTGACGACTCATCATGCTTGCTCCATGTATCTAAGAACAGGTAAGGCAGTGAAGAATTAGCAGGAGTCTCTCTCGTGCTTTTTAAAATCACCCCGGGAAAACTGACCCTTGGGATCTGGCCACAGGCAGAACCCCTGTCCTCAGCTCAGTCCAGCAGCCAGGGCTGGAACCGCTGCTCCTGCTGCCTTTCACTGGCCAAGGAGATAAACCCTAGGATTACACCCTAAATCTCTTACTCAGCAAATCAGAGGTACACCCAAGGCCTTTTAAATTTCTTCATGAAACTATTTTTCAAATTCCTTCTAACGGTAAAAGTGATGGGGGCTCTGCCAGCACCACAGCAGTAGGCAACAGCAGTAGTACAGTATCACTCCAGGATTTCCTGTCTGGAATTTAGGCTTCACATCTGAAATACAACACACACACAACACTTGTACGACTGAGGAAACACAAGACGCTTGCCACACATTTATTATCTTCCTAGGGAAATGATATAGATGGCAAAAGAGACTATATTTACTCCCTCCCCAGCTGCTTTTACAATCTAATAATTTATTTCTCCTGGACATAAATTTCAGATTTAAACGAAATCCCTGAAACCTAAAGATGCCACATGGTAGAGGCTAGGGCAGTATTTCTTTCTATTTTGGAGATGGAGTGCTTAATGCATTGCTCTGTTAACCAGTAGCCTTAAATTTTGGCTGGGAGGGCGGAGGGAGGAGAGGAGGTGCGGGAGAGACAAGCAATTAGACTGTGGCAGATCCTAGATGCAAATACAGGCGACTGTGATTACTACCTTCATACTGAGTTAAAAATATCTGGTTATTGAAAATTATTTTCTCAGTCCATGGGGGTTTATCTAGGTTTAGGCCGAGATGTTTATTTTTTCTGCAGCAGCTGTACTGGGGGATTCTTTTACAACATTTTGCTTACACAGTAGCTATGTATCATTCACACTTCTGAAAACTGAGGCGCTTTCTATGATGTAAGAAATCTCTGCAATTAGAAACAATCATATCCTCTTTCAAAAAAAATAAAACAAATAAAATACAACTCCAAAGCCTTCTAGTCAGCAGTTAAGACAGCAGTGCTCTTAAGGCAAATGTAAAAATCCAGGGTATAAATTCATGTTAACTGTTACAAATATATCCATCTGTTCACAGACTAACTAGTGACTGAAACTGATGAATCCACTGAAATGTAATTTTCGAGCCCACTAGCGTCTGTTCTCTTCTAGTAATAAAGTAAATGCTTTTCAATAACTGTGCTGCTTTTGAATGCCAATTTCCATTTAAGTAGGTTCGGGTTCTCTCTCTCTCTCTCAAAAAAAAATTAAAATAGCAAATGCCTTTTCTTTCCAAAGGTCAAACTAAGCTTTTAAAGAACCAGCAACATTTCAGCAAGGCAGAGAGGACAAAACTCCAATCAGATAAATGGACTGTGTAATGATTGAGAACCACGGCTGCCTCAGGTTTCCTGAATGGGCTGTAGGATAGAATTTGGCACAAACAGTCAGATGTTGAAGCTTATATCTTTTTTACTGCAGACAAGAAATTCACTAAAAATATATAAATAATGAATGTGGCTGGGGATCTCTGCTGGTACTACTGCTGGTTCTGCAAGATGCAGGAGTAGAAACATTCACTGCTCCATGTTTTTGTTATTAGTGAATCCTTGTTCTCCAACAATAAACACAGAATATGTTATCTGAAATGGCTTCTGCAGCACATACAATATAAGTTTCAGCTCTCTAAAAGTGCCAGCAAATTGCAGAAAGATAAGTTACAAAGACGTACCTAATTTGCTGTGATGAATTGTGTGCATGCTTCAGTGATCAAAACTGCAGCTGAGACCTATTATATTTAATGATCTAGACATTTCTTGTGAAAACACTCAGGCATATACTGTTATGTCTGGACAAGCATCCCTGTTTTGCTCTAGCAGCAAGCAGATGAAGACACTGAACTTTTAAAAGGATGCTGTACACCACCTTTGATGAGCTCTTTAAAACGGAGGCTGGCCAAGCTCCACTATTTGCCTTAAATAATGCTTATGCTCTGCCCTTTCCAGTGCAGCATCCCTCTTCCTTTGAAAAATGAAGTCAGTTCCTTTGGATGCTAGCGACACTTACAGGAGGAAACAGCTAATCTGTGCTCAGACCCCAGATTACGTTCCACAGCAGCAGAAAATCAAAGGGGCTGTATTAGAGATCTCTTCCCACCAGCAAAGAAAAATTGTGACAAGACTTTTTAGAAAGAAAACAATACAAAAAATTTTTATTTGCCTAGATACTACATAAATGTTCTGTTTCTATTTTAAGGACTATGTCCTGCTTAGAAAGGCATGTGCTACCAAGCCCGGCAGGGCCAAGCAGTGGTACCCAGATCCGCTGTCCCTGAGGACACCATCCCCACGCAGCTGGCTGTGCCGACGGCCACACTCGCAGACCTACAGCTTACTGCCCTTTTGCTCTGTGGCTCTACACAGAGCAGGAGGGAACTGGGCTTCTTACCACCTTCCTATGGGGACAGGAATTTCACCTTGTGAACATATGAAGGACTTCTGAATAAAAGGTCTGAGGCTTCCAGGGCTTTATGTCTGGCTCCTCCAAATTTCTCCTGCATGGATTTGCGTATATTGCTCAACTTCTGCCTTTCCAAATTTGTAGAAGAGAAAAAAAACACCTCAGAAAAAGTGCTGGTAAACTTAATTCACTCACAGTTATAAAAAACACAGAGATCTGCAGAGAGAAGCCACACAGAATATTCTTGCTACCACACATTCAAGAGCTCATTTCCTCCCTCCTTGATCAGTTTGAACCTCTTCCTATCATTCATTGTTCAACAAAACAGAGCAAAACACAAAAGTGTGCATTTGACTCCAGAAATAAGGATTTCAAAGTGCTATTTCATTCACCTGAAGAGCTGCTAAATACTAGCACAATGGTATAGTGATAGTGTCGTAAAGAATGAAGAAAAGGTATTTGTTAATTGTTGACATAACAAAATTAATTTTCCATCCCTAAACTTTTTCTCATCTCTCCTGTGAGCTCTGATGCAATGTTACTGACTGGCACTGCTGAAATGCCAACTTGCATTTCTCATCCTTAATTTCTCTCTAAATGTCATTAGTAATTGTTATTGCCAGACCAGAGAGTGCAATCTGGTCTTTCTGAAAGAAAATCCATTTCTCATTTCTTCTCCTTTGCTTCCTCCTTTTGGTCAAGGATGGATGTTTAACACCGCCTGTGTGCTCTGCTTCCAGGAAGATGGGAATGCATTAACGTATCTGGAAGTAAAACATTCCTGCTTTATTTATTTACATATAGTATGCCTGGATCTTTATGAATACCAAATTGTATATTCAGAAGGGTCTTTAAAACACATCTTTCAAGAACATTAACAAGCCTTAACTGAATAAAGCTAACAAGCAAGGGAAAGAAAGACCCTTTAATCTGCGCATACAGACTCCTCTCTGGATGCTTCCATAAATTACTCTTTTTGGTGGGCAACAATGTTGTCAAATATAAAAGCGTATTATATGATTTTTCTCTCTTTCTGTCACATGGAAAACAAAACTCTTCAGTGAGATGTGTAAACTGGTCTACCTTTGCTCTGGATTAACGTATCACCCTCATTTACCCACGCAAGTAAAAATGGTTTCCACCACTAAGAGGGGAGGTGAGCTTAGACATCCGTTTGCAAAGGAAAACCTGCAAGTGTAAAAGGTTGGCTCCTTGCGTATCATTATATATTGCGCCGGTGATTTGTAGTTATGTGCAGCTCCTACAAAATTTGGTCTCCAGTACTTAGAGGCAAGTAGTACCTTGGCACTTTGAGTCAATTTAAGGGAGGACTCTGTGTCATGACAGACCTTTAACTGGGCTCCCCATAATCAGCACATCTTACATTTGTGTGTCTGCATTATGTTTTGTAACGTATATAAAGTAATTAGTTCAGAGCTAGGCTGCATTTCCATATCGATTAACTAAAGGCATCCTATCTCAGAATAAATAGACATTTGGACATTTCCAGCCAGGAATTGTGCTTTCAATAAACACAATTGATGCATATACATTGTCTCTTGGCAGCTTATACTCCTGCCCATCTGTTGGGATGGCATGGTGCCTATGCAAAAGTTGGTTGGACCCTTGCCCTAGGGCATAGATGACAGGCAACGACGGGTTTAGCTGGGCAGCCTGAGCACCGAATCCAAGTGCCATCTCTGCTGTAGGAAGCCCCTTCTGTGTGCCAGCACTGCCACATTGGAACGACATGCCTCCTTACACTTGATCACACATGTTGACACTTGGGTGCGCTTAAGTGCATTAATGACTGAAACGATGCCTTTCACCTGGCTCCCTTCTTTTCCCCCCCCGCTCTGCATCACTGCTGGGTTTTCTGCACATCTTAATGTGAAGTTGCGCACACTTTGCTAGCCAGGGCCAGCCACAGAATGGCATTAATGGTGTAAGAAATGAAGAAGGGTTTTTTGTTATGGGACACGCTGCTCCAGTGCCAGGCTTTTCCAAGCTTCATCTCACGTGAGTCTTTGCAGACTTGAGAGATCTTTCTGTGTCTCACTGAAGAGACCTCAGGGATGATAAAGATGCAGCAATATATTGATCAGAATCATTTTTCCAAATGAAAAAATGCTACACCTTGTCACTACATCAAACACAGGGCAATTCAATATTTCTGCACCATCCTCTGTTTCAACAGAATTGGCCACACAAAGAGGCCATGCGGTCTGGATTACATGGCTGTTCCAACAGCATCCCCAGCCCCAGACGCAGGGAACTCCACCTCATTTTGTGCTAGGGAAGAAGGTGCCAACGACTCACAGAGGTGCATAAGCATGAATATCTCTGGCTCTTACATAAAGCATTAACCTCTGTGGATGTCATGCCCAGGAAACCTCCAGCATCACCCACGCAGAACCTCAGCTGCAGCAGAGCCCAGCGACAGCCCCACATAGTCTGCGATGGCGTTTCTTAGCTTTGGCCCTTATGAGAGCCTGTTCCTAACCCCAAATTTTTAAACAGCCGTATATTCCTCCTCCCCTGAATTTAAACATATGTATTGAAAACCAGAGACCTAACAGGTAAAACTCTTCCCTACTGTGACAACAGATCAGAGATAAAACTTATGGTTTTGCAGTCCATAAAGAACGTTCAGGCAGACAGACTCAACACGACGGGTATATGCCTACAGCACTTTTAATTTTTAATTATTGTTAGTTATAATTATCTGACTGCGTCTGAATGAAACTCAGCAATATGGCTGAAATAGATTTTGGTATTCTTGTAATTTATTAGCTTTGTAACTACTAATAATTAAAATTTAACAATACTCCAAGCACCACAGCAACGTTTTTTAAGAAACGCTAGCCAAATCTGCTAGGATAACTGACTAGGTCATTTTCAGGATTTTAAAGGAGGACTAACATTAAAAAAAAAACAAAAGGGGAAGATAGATAACAGACTCTTAAGAGGCTATCAACAACCAAAATGCAAAGATATAAATCCTGTTTAAAAGAAAAAAAGGATTTACTTGCAGAAAATTAATTCTACACATGATTTTGTGGGTGCTTCATATGAAACTTAGAAAGAGCTTGTGGCTTGTTTCCAGCAAGAAGCTCCTGATGTTTAACATCTGAGTCACACCAAAGTTCTCAAATACAGCAAAAGTTATGTTAAGTGAAAGTATCGCCTTGAGACAGAGCCACATTTCAGGTCCCATTTGTCCTGCCATCCACACACTCCCCCGGGGAAAAATGTTTTCTGCAACTTCATCAAAATACCATAGATTTGCTTTTCTCTCACTGACTGTATGGACACTGGAGCCCAGAAGCACTGAGATATTTCAGTGTCGCAAGCACATAGGGCTGTTTGGAAGAAAAATTTTACTCCTATTTAAGTAAGGTTTCATTTCTTGTACCCCCAGGAAGTACGTAAAGCCCATTTTTCAAGTAGGAGCTGAAGACACTAACCACTAAAAGATTTTGAATAGCTGGGTACAGACCCCAAATTGCTTAAGTCTTTCTTCAGCGTTCTGATGACTGGTGGCAAACTAAGCCCTTAGATGTAGCCCTGTAGACTCACCTGGTTGCAGGCGGGTCACGTACAAGCCAAGAGGCTCTCGTTCTCCCCATGTGGTTCAGGTGACACTGTTGTACCCAGATGGCCCCAAGGACCACTGGCATGAGCAGCTGGACATGTTGCTCCTCATTGCCCCACCCAGGGAAGCCATCACAGGTACAGAGCAGCATCTTAATGTCCCCCATTGGGACACGTCAGGCTACGCAGTGCCTCGCTGTGGTGCTCCCCTTGCCTGGGCAGGATGCAGCCCTCTGTAGGAGACACCTCTAACACTGGAGCTGACATTTTAAGTCTGCTTTTAAAAAGAAAACCTGCTTAGGGCTTGATCTGCTGTAATCAGCGGAAAGAATCCCAAGGACTTTGATGTGGACCAAATCAAGCCCCTGAAGGATGTTCATGGTAAATCATTATTAATATAATGAGTGCAATTTCTGTGCAGCAGCTCATGCCTGTTTATGGATATATGAAAATTGCCAGCTTTTCACATAAAATAAAATGAGGAGGGAGACAGACCACAGTGTTAGCCAATGAGCCATAGTAGCCATTCTCCTTCCGATATGTGTATGTTTAAAGAAACTGGGCACTTAAAATGACAGCAAATTCCTCCAGTGAAGCTCCCTTAATTTAGTGGTTTGACATATCTCCAAATCTGAACAGAAAAGAAAGCCCTTTATTCATAGCAGGCAATAAAACACCTGAACACCTGTGCTAGGAAAGAGCTGGCAGGTACCCTGCTCCCTTGGTATCTGGATTATTTGCGCATTGTTTATTATATCCCTTGCCTTAGTTTTCATCAATTGTAATCATTTAGGAGGAAACAGTATGATTAACAGTACACAAGCAAACAGCAGGAATTAATCCTTTAAATACAAATACTTCATTGGTTATGTGATAACTCCTTGGAAAAAGCAGTGTGGCAAAAGAGTACATATGAAAATCCTCCTTAAGTTTCCTCTGAAAATCACTGCTCAGTCACAAATTGCTTAATGTAATTCTCCATGCAAGCAACTGAAGAGGTGTCTTTCCCTGCTGTGAATCACACCACAAATAAAACTCTCAGCACCCATTATGTGTCATAATTGCTGACCCATCTTCGGTGTTGGCAGGGCTCCCTGCTATGTTTTAAATAGTAAAGACCAAAATTTCAGTTGTCAAAGAGCTAGCTCATCTCCCACGTCTGAATGCCCTGTGTGCCACTGTGGCTCCAGCTACCTGTGAGAAGCAGGCATGCCAGCGGTGGCCAGCAGCTCCTGACACAGGTCCTAGAAACGGGGCTCTGTCTGAAAGGGCTCCTTTTGCCCTGCACGTGAGGAACCCCCCAAACCTCCACCTCTACACTTGTTTCAGTAAGTGTGTTTCAGTAGGGAAACGAAATGCCATAGCCTTGGTGTTCTATACATTAGCTATAAATTTACTTTTTTCCAGAAGATTTGCATCATATTCATAGCCGTGAATCTTACAAACTGAGGATGTGAAAAACATGGAGCTTCCAGCCTTTCCTCTTCTGCCCTAAGGGTACATGGGGTTATCACACATACTGTTTCTTTTGTGTTTCATACTTAACCTTACCATGTTTTCTTTTCCTCATTTCCAATGAGATAATGTAAGCAGTTAAGTAACATTGTTTTCTTTTCTTCTGGCAATATCATCAAGGTAACCTCACTGGCTCATTGCTCCAGATTCACACCAGAATTTCCACCGTTTATAAAATGAGCTCAGTTCCTTGGAGCTTTCTTAAGCTGTGGTTTTATGGCTCCATCAGATGGTGTAAACTTCAAAGCATAAACCTATATTAAAATACAACTACTAGTTCAGAAGTGCAAAGAGGGTTTGATTGCTTCCCGAGTGTTACATTGCCAAAGCAGTATTTGCACCAAACACTAAAAGTACGTTTACAGTAGCAATGTTTCTCATCACATGGCACATGTGCCCTTCTGGGCTTACTTGGTGTTTACCCTAACTGTTTAAAGAAATGTTCACAAATCAGTGGGGCTAATTCACACAGCTCCATGTCATCTCTAAAAGTTACCTCTTCCCTGTGCTGCCTGTCATTTTCTCTACCCTCCTTGTTTTTCTTGCTTTTCTGTAGGCACTCCACTCTGAATTTCTTCTTGAAATAGTTGAATGTTCAATTTTTAAAAAAAGTATTTTCAGTGGTTTCACTTAAAAATACAAAGAAGTAAAACAAAACATAGGTTCAGATTTTGATGCTAGTTATTTTACACCAGTGGGAAAGCCAGATCAGAACTGAAAAGTCGAATTCATCAAGCGGAACCCCTTGATGGATGGTGATTTGCCCACGTAA
Source organism: Haliaeetus albicilla (assembly GCF_947461875.1). NCBI lineage: Eukaryota > Metazoa > Chordata > Aves > Accipitriformes > Accipitridae > Haliaeetus > Haliaeetus albicilla. Next base: position 15,981,670 of record NC_091492.1, read on the forward strand.
GAACAACTGCACAGTTAAGAGACTGAAAGGTTTATGCAGATTTAACCCTAAGTAGCAGCTGAACAACTGGTTTACTAAAATAATATTCCATCTTCATTACTCAACAAAAATATAACCAACAGTTGAGGAATTTAGAGCACACAGCTTACACATCAGAAACTGATGAGATAACCATGCCAAGGCAGACTGGTTCAAAAGTCTTGAGCGTTTCTAACTGATTTATAAACACGTTTTGTGTCCTCTTTGGCTCAGGTATTTGGATTAGTAAAATCCCTGGCATCAAGTAAACACATATTTCTGAGTCACCGCTGAAATAAAGACTAAAACTGTGCAGCTAAGTACTGAATTTTCATTCAGCCAACACCATTCAAAACTACTCGTGTAATTATTATGAGCACAGAAATTTGAAGTGCACACAAATCCTGCATAAAAACTGGAAAATTACAATCATAATTTATCTGATTAAAGCTGCTATTTGCAGCAATTTTGCAATGCACAACACTTCAGAATTGAAACACTATGTAATTAAAACTGTTAATTGCAAAAAACGGGCTGCTGTTAAGACTATAATTTAACAAGGTTCTCTTTATTTGACCATCTGATTTTAAAGGTTAATGCAGTGACCTAGGAAGCCAGTGTGCCCATTTTAATTGTGCTGGCACATTGACCAACCACCACTTTAAGGGAAAAATGGGAGGAAAAATCAGAGCCAGCTTTGCAAGCCACTGCTGCCTTCATAAAACGTTCATAGTGAGAACACACAAACCCAAAAGTTGCTGACTTTATTAAAATATTAACAAGGTATAGTTAAAACTTTTGTACACTTATGCAAATCAGATTGCTAGAACAAGGGAAAGAAGAGATTCCCCTGGGAGAAAAAAAATAAAATCAACAAAGTGAAAAGATCAACCATCCTTCCACAGCATGACAGCACGACACAAGAGGCAGCAGCTTGGGAATTCAGCAAGATAAATAAAAACCCTCCAAAGTTTAAGTAAATCATGATTTATAAAGCTAATAGATTTAAATGAGGCATACGGTACCATTCTACAAAAAGACTGCATTTGCCTGGGGACGGTAGCAGTATTTTGGTGGCCGTGCTACACAGGTAAGATATGCCCAGGGAGGACAGCCAGGGCATGCACCTCCCTGCGAGTTCTTTAGAAGGGCAAGCTCTGGTGGTCCATTCCCCATGAGGTATCAGGCACACACGCCATGGAGGTTTCAGCATCTATGTGGGTTTAGCAGCAAAGGTATCAGTGTGATTTAAACCCCAACCTCACCAGCACCGCTCCAAGGCGGCCCCTGGGACCAGGGCCCCAAGAGGGGCTGAAGCAACATGCCCAGGTCAGGGTCCAGCCCCTCTGAAAGGCTTGCTGCACCCAGGCTTTGTGGAGGCTAAAACTGCTGTGGCTGTGACCCCCAGTGCTGCTGGGGAAAATGGTACGTAACACCTGGTTTGCAGAACCTGCAGCTTATTAATGTGCTAGTGCCTTGGTGGAGCCTCTAATTAAGCATCGTGTTGAGCTGCACCCATGCTTTGCTCTCATACCTCGGTAGGGAAAATTCCTTTACTTCTGACTTAACAGTGAGGAAGGGGAGGGGGCAGCTACCATTTGCTTAGTCTTTGTATGTTAATCAGTCCCTAAATTATTAATAGAGAAAAAGAAATTATTTACAAGGTGTTTGACGTAGACATGTCAGGATGTAGCAAGACTACTGTCAAGAGAAATACTCATAAAGAATCATGATATCTGTCTTGTCTTATTTATTTATTCCAGCCATGCTCAGAGACCCCTTTCTCCTGATAGCACTCAGGAAGGCAGGAGAAGAGTGAGAGGCTGTTTAAGGGCAGAAGAGACCATACCAAGGGTATGCACCTTTTCTAAGTGCTGCACAAGGGTGACGGCTGCACAGAGAAATCAACAGCTTTAGCTTTCCTTTTACTCCTGTTGTAAACATACCTGAAGCTCTGTTTGAAAGAAGAACTTCTGTGGGCACTGGGAACAGTCATAAATTTTATCTTCCTGCCCGTGGACTGCAAAGATGTGCTGCTGCAGTTTGTTTGCCTGTACAAAAACTGAAACAACATACTATGATTAGTTAAGATTGCTTCATATAAGGCATCTTGTCTCGAACTACACTTCTACAATTGCAAAGACTCTGAAAAGTCCAAGGATATCTGCCAGACAAGTGCCAATACACTCAGTTCAGCAGAATTTCCTTACAAGTAGTCAATTTAGAGTCTCCAGGCTGACAGTCAGCTTAGTTCTAACAGACTCTAAATCCTGTATGGATTTTTGATATTTCACACAAAGCTAACACTGTCCACAGGTAACTGGAAGAATTCAATCATCAGACCAAAGAGAGGACATCACCGCTCCTGCGGGGAGCCTTGGGCCCACGGCAGGTGCATCAGATGCATTTTTAATGCAGGACAACTGGGCCAGGAGAAGCCTTGATGGCTGGTCTGGAAGACACATGGCCGGGAACAGCATTTCTGGCAGACATGTGAATCTGAAAGGGCAGGTTCTTCACAATATTTAGACCTTTTAAATGGGTTGTCCATTCAGTATAAAAAAAAGATTATGATTTAACATCACAAATGTCACAGCATCTACATTATGATTTTGAATTGACAACTATTCTGACTTTATCAAGTAAAATCTGGAAGTGAAACATAATGAACTGCAGGCTTTAGCTGGTTAAAAATATATCTTATTTAATTTTTGCCTCATTTTATATGAATGATCATCAGTATTGAAAATAGCTTTTTCAGCAGAATTAAACACATGCACTCAAAGAGTTATTTTGCAGCGTGTTTCAGGAAAGGATAAATTAACTCCGAGCTCACACAAAAAGCACGTTCTCAAATTGTGGGCCAAACCCTAAGGAGCATGGATTCACCTTACTCCTCCTGAAGTTAAAGGAATCGCAGGTGCTGCCATGCCCCTTTACTGACAACAGGTCCACCGTCACACCTATTTGATCCTCATCTCTCAAACACATTGGAAATGCAGATGTTAACCATGGTCTTGAGGAGAGTATAAAAGGCAGCCTTTAACATGCATCCTGCAGATTCTTTAAAAGCAAGATTACCCAAGATCGTTTGCACTGATGAGACAGCTTAAAATGAACTACAGGGAAGGAATACCTAGCAGGCCCTCATACAGGAGTTAGAAATGTACCACCACAAAAAAACTGGGCTTAAAGAAACCTCTGAGAGGGCATCTGGCAAAACTATACAGTTGTACAGTTTGGTCTTATCAAACCTTTACTCACGTGAGCCTCTCCACCGTGAGAGGACTACGAGTCACCTAGCCTTTTAAAGGGTCCTTGCTCAGGTGAATAAGGGCTTGCAAGAGCAGGTCCGTGCCTTGCAAGTCCTGCACTTGGAAACGCATCACACCTGTGAGCCACAAGGTATAATTTAAAAGGCTTCGAATTGGGGGGGGGCGATGCAGAGCCCGCCCCATGCAGCAGCACTGCTCGGTGTCAAATGCCACAGTGCTTCTTTTCAGAGTGAGCCCCAGTATCAGACAGACAATATTTTGAACATTTCCAAGCATGGTATTTCTTTTTCCCAATGAAAGGACTACAGTATTTTACAAATCCCCCGAGTGTCATTTCTGGATCAAGCCATGCACGCTGAGGCTTGTCTTGGCCTCCCTGTCTTACCTGTGAAACAAACAGGGCATTTGAATGTGCCTCCCATCCCCTCAAAGCTGTGCTCAATCAGGTGACACAGGAGCTTTGCCGGAGAGTCAAACATCTGGTTACACAGCTTGCACTCATGATTGATGCCTTCCTCTGCAAGGTTCAAATGATACAACTTGTTAGTGACACAGCAGATTAGCGTTGGGGATGCAGCAGCAGTCGGCAAGAAATGCCCGTGCCGGCGCGCATGACTTCAAGGACCCACAGACATTGCCACGGCTCCGGCTTCATCAGAAAAGCAGGCTGAGCCGCTTGCATGGGGCGTTCAGGTGTACAGCCCCCAGTCGCATTTAGGGGTGTTGATTTTCAGCTGCGATGAAAGTGGTGCTGCGATCAACCCGCCGGGAACCCACGCGCCTGCTCCCAGGCTCGTGACAACACTGCACCGCTCCACCTCGCATCCTACCACAAAGGGAGAGCATCCCTGCTCTGGGTATAGATTATTAAATAGCCAAACAGCATTTAAAATGAATTTAACAGTGTGAACTCAACCAACAACACTGAAAGCGGGCTGAAACACTATCTTCACCTCAGACTACGCTGCTAACATACAGGAGAGGAAGAAACTATCAGAGACTAGCAGGAGCCCCAAGCAGAGTGTCAGCCTTAATTTTATATCTCTTGGCTTTTTCCAAGGTGAAGAGAGACCATCGAAGGTATTTAAATGTCATTTGAAAGTGTAATTTCCATGTCATATATCTTAAGTGTTGAATACACAGGGCTCACTTTAAATGCCCCTATATTCTAGCTGAACTCATAGGGAAATAACAATAATTATTACTATTGTTTCAAGCATACTGCTTTTGTAAGATGGTATGTTTCTCTGTTTACTGAAGTTTGTGGTTCTGGGTGCAGTTGAGCCTTATTATGAAGCCATATTAAAGCAATTTTCACACATAAAATTAAACAACCCTTTGGTTTTCTTGAAGGGAGGGAGGGAGTTGTAGAGATTTAGACAACATAATGTACAGTTTATACAAATCAGAAAACACCTAAAATTTTAAAAAATTATGGATGGTTTCTGTAAATACTTCCTGAAAATATGTCTTTCCTTCACTGTGGCAGCACACGAACTCCTCATGTAAACATATTTTAAAGACCAAAGAAATTCTGTCTTTTGATATAGACTCAGCTTTATTTTTATATCTTCAGATATCACCGACTTCAGTTTTTATTTCCAAGATAGCTAAGAAATGACTACGTTATACCATGAACTAATCTCTTGCCAAATGCATTTGGATCTTGTGAATAATGGGAGCCTTCAGAAGCATGGTCTTTACTTACAATTGCTTTAAATTAGCTTTTTATATCTTTAAAGGGTCTAAACAGAGGGAAATTATTGTTTTCTATGGCCTTTGGTACTCTCAGGATCCCAAAGCACTTTTACAAGGTGGGGAGTTACATGCCAGGGCAAGCAAAGAGCAGGGCTCTGCGTGCGGGACACTGGGCACAGCCCACGCCTGGGTGCGTGGTGGCTCTTGCACGTTTGCGCCCTGGAACGTTCACAGCTAGAGGCAATCCCCAGAGCACGCAGGCCTTGAAGGGCCCTCCATGCAGTGTGAAAAATAACAATAATTAAAAAAAAAAAAAAAATCTCCACTCTGTGCCTTGTGTGGCAGCACGTGCCGGCAGCGAGCCGCCCACGCGGGCAGTGAGCTGCCCGTGAGGCCTTGAGGGTGGGTGGGCTCTGGAAACGTGCGTGGCAGTGGGTGCTCTGCCCTGCACAGCAGTGGTGTGCGCAGGGCGAGAGCGGGGCGCTGAGGGCGACCACTGGCATGGGAGGTGCGGTGGGGAAGGGGGAGGCGGGATAGGGAGAAGTAAACAGGTGGGTTGGGAAGGAGACAAAAAGAGAAAAGGAAAGGGAGGAAAGAGCCGGGAACAGAAAGATGAAAGGGCTGGTGGCTCCACAGCAGCAGCTCCACGAACTCCCTGGGCAGCCATAACCAGGGACTGGGATATTTCTAGGATGCAAGGAGGTTTGAATCCTCTGTTTGGGCAGCCACCACAGATGGGCACATCGCCCTCTCTGACGGATGGGTCTCAAAACCTGACCCTCTCCCTTCGCTGCAGCATAAGGCTGGCTTCTCCCATCAGACACTTGCCTGAAAAGTTTTGGCTTTGTGTGACCTTTGCAATCTGCTCCGGAGGGGAGAAAAGGTGGAGAAGGGATACATGCCTTGTGCCGAGCATCCTGAGCATGCCCAGCCACACATCTGTGTACAGCTGCAATAAACCTAGCAAGGACAAAGCAGGTACTGGGGGGAATGGAACAAATTCCTTCTACAAGTAAATCAGAGAAATCATGTTTGACATTAATTTTCTACCCTCCACATACTGGGTATTTGGAAAACAGTGATTCACGTACAGTCTATGGTCCTGTGTGAGCACGTGTGTTCATAAATACGGACAGACACATACTGCTGATTAGATGACTGCTCCTTTTGCAGCCTAAATATCTATAATTTCAGTAAAATTAAAAAAAACCAACAATGCTCAGCATTTCAATTGAAGTATATTTTTACAAGCTTGCTATGTTTAATTAGGTAACAGAGATTGTGTATTTTCTTGGCTGATCCCTGCAGTATTTTAAATAGTTAAACCCATAACAAACAAACTAAAACTCGAATGAAAAATAATAAAACATAATGGGTTCCTGCAGATCTGGAAATTTATCCCACTCGAGGCAAGACCTTTTGATTTGCAAATCCACTTCTGAATTATAAGGCCTTCTCCTCACCAGTGGGGGTTTTTATTCCACTCCCACGGGAGTCCATTATGTATTTCTTGTGTCTATAAAACCATCCAGGAAGAAAAAAGGGGGAAAAAAGTACCATGGTTAGCATGACAAACGTTTCTCTTTTCATGCATGTGTATTCAAAATATGAAAATGCCCAAAGATATAGATAGAATTGGTGCTATAATCACTCTCTCCTCTATGGCATTTTACAGCATATTATTTTACACAGAAACACGGCTCATGTATAGGGATACTCAGTCACCTTTGGAGAATAACTTCCTTGAATTATATAAGATCATATAGGTACATGCAAGGCGGCTTTTTGACAATGCAGCGTGACAGCCAACGCTCCAGTCAAACGTGTGACACTGGGCGTTAGCAACAGAAAACATATAATCATCTCCCTCATTTTTACCCCCCCCCCCTTTTTTTTTTTAACATGACAAGTGTCTATGAGAGACCTACATAACTCAAGTGAACTATGCAGCCCCTCTCATTTGTAAAGTAAAATGCAGATTTTTACAGCTTGCTGTGCTAGATCTTCTCCCATTTCTCCATAAGTGTATCTGTGCAGGGATCAATTGATTACAGAACTAAATGAGCAATGCACAGCAAATGAGAATCTTGGGTTTCTTGCCTTTTTTTTTTTCCTGAGCTCAAAATAATAAGCATTAATTTTACACTTCATTTCTCAAAAAAATAATAGGATGTGCTCTTGTTTAAAACAAGCAGGCCTGCTGGATTCTGTCAGGCTGAAACTATGTCAGGCCAAAAGAGGAACAGAGCGCTTTGTGTAAAAGTATCATGGGGAGATGATAGTATCCTGTAATGTTTTCAGTACCTACTTTTGTCTCCAAAAGCATTTGATCCCTGGCAGACACATACTTATTTCCATACTGGTCTTGAGGGAAGCCAGTAGGAATGAGAGCTGATTATCTGAATCCTGAAGGTGAAACCTGGGTGGTGCCCACTGATGTCAAAGGCAGGCATTTGTATAAATTTGGAGGTACATAATTTACTGCCTGTTAGCGAGGATTAGCGGGTTGCGCAGACCCAGCTGAACTGCGGTGGCAAAGCACGTCGCTCATTGTTCCCAAGTTCGGATGCATTTGCAGGATAGTTTTAAATATGTTGATAGGGTGCTTAGTAGCACTTACGCTGTCATTCTGCCCATTTTAGAGTGGGAATATGCTTCTCCATAAAGCTATTTCTGCTGCAGCAATGTGCATTTAATACATATTACAATGAGTCTCTAAGCCTCTAAGAGAACCGACACTAGCAGCCTCCTGGCGAGGATGCAGTATAATTAATAATGCTGTATTAAACCCATGTACTGTATCAGCTGCATTTCTAATTATAACTATATTAATGGCAATATAAAAGTACGCATTAACACTGTCAGGTACTGACACATTATCACACCAATAACAAATAGGAGATTGGAACAATAAAAATCAAGATGGCATTGTCTTTACTGTTAGTTAAAACTTCTCTCTTCAACTTGATTTAATAAAGCAAAATTTTCCCTTATGTAATAATCGCAATAGTCCTAATTTGAGAGATCGTGTCAGACAATCTGATGCTCGCTCCTGACAACACGTACATCCTGCACTATAGCTTCCCAGACCAGTGTATTTCTACTCCACTGCAGCAAATTAAGGCAATAAAGGGGAATATCTTTCCTGTACTCAGAGGTACACATCCATGAGTTAACCGCACTTCTAATGAACTTTGAAATACTGTAATTCAGTGTAACAAAGCATTAATATACTGTGTTCACAGAGAACCTTCTCCTGTCCATTATATCATAAATTTGGTAAAATTAAATGGGCCATGTGCTCTAATTATAATAGAAATTGGAATGAACACAGGGAAATAAAATGAAAACTGCATGGAACTATTCTGTTTATGCAATTCATTTCCCAGTAAACAAGTAAGCAAAGGGGAAAATTTATAACATAAGAAAAGCAGGAGCTTCCCCAGTAATTTTTTCCGTGTGGCTGTGAAGGAGCAAGGGCCTGGGAGCAGGGTAGGATGACAGTGATGGACACCCCCCTCCAAAACAAAGCCTGCAGAGAACCACTTCAGCCCCTCGCCTGGCTGGTACCACTTCACCACTGGTTTTCATTAAAAACAATCCATGGATGGAGGTAAAACCAAGGTCTGAGAACACGATGAAACTGCTACGAGGGGATGACAAATTTGCAGACGCTCGCATCGGATGAAGACGACGTCTGCTGTACAGATGACATTCCTTCATCGCCATTGCCGTCTAAGCCCCTGACCTGGTACACAAACCATTTGGACCACATCGCTCCATTACATTTTAGTAATTAATCCTGGAGGACGTAGCCGAGCCCCTCCCTCACTGGTGGGGCAGCTGCAGGGCGAGGGGACCCCACGCTTCTGCCCTGGCATGGGCCGGCGGCACAGAGCTGCTCTGCGGTGCGGTGCACTGGCGATTAGGCAGCCTGGGCGGTGAAAGGCAGCGGATTGATGGTGTGGCAGTAGAAATGTCACCTGGGGAGCTGGGTGCCGTCCTCCCAGGGATGCTGGAGGTCAGTTACTATGGCAACGCCGAATGAGCTCAACCTTGTAACTGACCCTTATCTTTTTTTGATCTGTGGCCCACTTGGGACCTTGGCTGGAAATCAACTGGAAAATAATCTGGTCACATATCAGAAAGAAAACTATTTATACTTATTTATCCAGGTAGAGCTCCTATCTCCCTTTGACGACTCTGCCAGACTAAAGACACCCGTCGTGTTCCTGCAGCGTTTCACACGGTTGTGCAGAAACGCCCGGCTCCGCGCTGCGAGAAACCATGCCAAACCCCCCTCTGACACTGCGAAACACACACACGAACTGCCACGGATATCTGTGCTCATGGCTCTACTGATATATTGCCAAAATCTTGCCTTCCTCACAGCCCCTGACTTGCCTGTGTGGATAAACACACACCCACACCCCTTCTTGGATAGTTTAATATTTTATGTTGGTATCCACTACTCATACTCTTTTGTGCTTTATCTCTCTGCTGAAATATGATTCTGCTTTGAAATGTATTTATATGATCTAGAATGGCACAACACTGATGTCTTTTATGAGCCTGAGATTGTTTAATAAAATCTTGCATTCCTGCTTCATCCTTATGACAATTTTACTATTATAAGTTTTCAAGGGATATGAGAGCTGTCCACCGTGGTTAAAAACATCACTTTAATGAAAAATGATAACACAGGGACTTGGATTTTTCTAGAAACTATGTAAGGAAAACCAACAAAAATACAGAGAGTTCCCAACGTGCATTTCTGTGTATTTTTGTTGGTTTTCCTCACATTTGCTTTTGGATGAGACTCATTAAAATCAGTCCTGTTTTTCATCATTTTTCCAAGGGATGGGCAGCCCAAACAAGGGTCTGACAGCACGAAGGGGCTGCTGCTGTTCTCCAGCTGGGGAAGCTCTCCAGGGGAATGGGATTTGGGAAATCGGGTAAGATATTAGGAGACGGAAGCCACAGGACCTGCTGGCAAACACAGGTGCTACAGGGAGCGCCTATGGACTCCTGGTAACAAACTCCAAGGCTTCTTGTGATGTACTTCTTGCACGCATCTGTGGCCTTGAAAAGGTATTCTTTTTCAGGCTAAATTAGCCTAACCACACAACAGGCTTTAAACTCTTTTCATCATCTCAGGGGGCCTCAAGCTCAAAATATGCAGAATTAGATGCCAAATTATTTATAAGGTAGCTTGTAAGTTCACTGCCTCCAGTACATGTCAGTACACTGCAATATTAAAATGACCATTAAAAAGAAGCATGGTCCCAGAGGGACTGGGGATGAGATTGCAGGGAGTTTCCTACTGACTGTGATGGCAGTTCCTGCGTGGCTCCAGAGCCCCTGCCTCCCTCCCGGCTGCAGGCTGCATGCTCCCCCACTGCACCGCTTTCCTAAGGGAAGGCTGAACCTCAGACACAAGAGATGGGTCTGCCGAGCCTGTCTTCATCAGCTTAATTTTTGGTTTACAAGAAAAATAAAATCTGAAAGTTCAAAGGAGTTCATGGAGTTGTGCATCATCTATCTGCTGACTGCAGAGCCCCAGAGGGACCCCGCCTGCAGAGCTTTATTTTAGATTTAGATATTAATCTCGGAAACTGCATAAAGATAATTTATAGAAACGCACTACACTTTAGCACAGTAACTTCACTCTCTATCAGCCTTTCTCTGAAGATGCCTTTTTTTAATAGCCTACATTAAAACTTCTTGTGCACTAAAGTCTGATAGGTCTGGCTGTTTCTTCACAATAGTTCATTAAGGAATAACTCCAGTGGCTTCCATGGAAATGCAAAACCCATACAGGAAAAGAAACACATGCTGCCTTTGACTGAGCAAGCCCATACACACACACACAGAATGAGTCTGGATAAAGCTAATGAACCCCTAAGAATAGCTAGAGGTTAATAAAAACACCACATTCCCACACAACTCAACCCTAGTCGAGTATTTCAATGTTTTGATATGCTCACAGCTGTATTATTTCAAATGTAATGTAGATACCTGGTGGAACTTAAGTAACACAGCCCTGCATCCAGGCCGATGGCCACACAGCCCATTCCCTGCACTGGGCTCCCTCGTGCTATCATGTTGCTTAAGCCTGGATATCCCTTATTCCTCCCAGTCTCTTCTCCACTCTCTTCTCTTCCCTGGAAGCAGCTCCCTGCATTGCAAGAATACGTCCATCCTCTGATCCTACTGACAATATCACACCGAAGAGCTCAATACAGACAAACAGCAATAACTAGTATCTACTTGGCATCTATTCTTCTTGTGAAATTAAAAATTAAAATTAAAACATCATTATACTCTTATTAAACATCCCACTGAAATATGCCAAGTGCTTTTAAAACATGCAAAGCTTTAAACTGAGTTTAAACAGGTGTAAAGCCCTTTTTACTCTTTTTACAGGCCTGGCATGTTCCTCAGCCTTAGTACCAGGGCCACCAGAGCCACAAGGTGCCCCCTCCCCCCGACGTCCCACCCAGACCTCCTGCAGCCCCAGTGCGCATCGACTGTGGTCACACGGAGGCTCCCAGAGCTGCCAGGACTCCAGCAAGAGCTGCCAAAGGCAAAGCCTTCCCTCTTACCGGTAGCCCCCTCCCCTGCGCGGGCACATGGGGTGGCAGCCGCATCCTGCAGCTACTGCTTAAAAGCCAAACTCTGGGTGCATTTCGTCTGCCCAAACGCAGGTTCCTGGGATGAGGATCCAAATCACGACGGCATTCAGCCCTGGCTGCCAGCCCCCTGCACTAGCTGGGCATGCTCAGGATAGCACGCGGTATTTTTTAAACACACAATCTCCCGCTGATGTGTGTCACTGGTCTTCAGATTACAGTTTCCCAAGTACACATTGACATGATAGACTATAAATCTATCGCGTAAATAATCATCAGATTAATGGTCTCTAATAGTATATAATTAACATGACAGGCTACAAGTCAGTTGTCAACTACACTCAGTGATGCACAGAGTAGGAGAAAGCCGTAAACCACTTCCATGATGGCATCAGGGAAGCAGAAAAAATGGTAAAAGGAGAGAGAAAAACAGAACCTGTAACAAAATGAAAACACTTCTAAATGTACAGTTTAACTGAGAAATACTGAAGGTTCTTTCAGGCATCAAAGTATGATAAATGTCAACCTTTTTTGGGGGGGAGAGGGTGTAGAGCTTCATTTGCATTAGCAAAGAAAAATTCAGTTATCCCAGCATTAGTGCAATGCCTCTTGAGTGAGTACAGGTGAACTGGCAGGAGGAGCCTTATTCTGATATTGCAAAATTCCACATAAACATGGAAATACTTATCCAGTAATGTAAACTTTATAGCAGTATCAGCTATGATCAAATTAAAGCTTATATTAGTATAGATATCTGGGAAATGATGCAGTGGGCATAAAGTTATAAGTGCAAGTGAAAACCAACTGTGAGCATTATTTCTGTCGCAGATCACCAAACATCTCAGAGACTGGCCAAATGCTCCACTCCTGTAACGTTGGGGCAGTTGGTACCCACTTATTCAGATTAAACAAACGCATTTCTTTTAAATATGAATTCACCTTCTTTTCTTATTAAGAAATAGTACTGTTAGGGAAAAGCCTCTGGTTAAAAAGCAATCTCTTACAGTGTTATTATCAGCTTACGGACCAAAATTCTAAAATTCTTCTTTAAAATACATGCAAGACAAGCAAAAGAACAGAAACATCTCTCAGCTTTTTCTTGGAGGAAAAAAAAAAAAAAAAGAAGATAGTTACCCAGCTATCTTGACATGATCACTTAGCACAACTACACTGGAGCTTACGTGTTCATACAAGGGCTGAACACACATCATGGCCCAGCCCTGGAGAGGCTCCTGTCCCCAACCCCTATCCAGAGGCGCCTCCCTCACTCCCTGTCCCCACGGACAAGGGCAGGAGCTTGGGGACAGAAACCAGTTATCGCAGCTGATGAAATGAGATGCCATTGAGAACAGAAGGAACCAAGGGTGACTAACTAAGGTCTGTCTGGCTAAGATAGGTGACTGATTTTGCATGGCATGAATATCTCTCAAAGCTCGTTAAGTGCAAATATACCCAAAAGAATGAAAAAAACCCTATCAGACATATTTTAAGCCAGGAATCCTAAGGTGCAGTAATGCACAATATTCCTTAAGGCAGTCAAAAAGAAGAATCTGCATGAAAACAAGAAAATATCTTAAGCATCTCTGCATTATGCAGACATATATTCTTGTACTGTGGGAATATGCACAAGTGAATGTACAAAGCATCTTCCATTGATGTTGATGGGATTTGCTCGATTAACACTCCACAGTCCAGGTGGAAATCATACCCTGTAGCAGCTTCATCTCAAATAAGAAGAAAAGGTGTGACCCAGCGACCTTTTGGAAGAGATCTCACTGCCAAGCAATGACTCTGCATAGCACAGACTGTAAAGTTACTCTTGGTAACACTTATCTAACATGCAAACATTGAATATAATATATAAAACCTAATATCAAACTAATGTCACCTTTACATTTGTCCTTTGTCCTGCACATGAGCCAGCCACCTTGCACCCTTCACATATGACCTAGAGCTGGATTCGTCCAGCACAAGGAGCTGGACAGGCAGCAATGAAACAGTTGCCCCGAGCTCACCACAGAGGGCCAGTGCACGCAGCCTGCGCAGCCACGTGCGGCATCAGCAGGTTGGCAGCATGGGCAGAAATCTTCTTCCAGGCTCCTAAACTCAAAGTACTTTGGCTTTGGCCCTTCTATTTTATATGTAAGTAGCCCAGTCAGGCATATGGCTGTTGGCAGATACGCTGTCAGTGCACAAGATGGCCAGCTTGGTTTTATTTATTTTTTAGAAACACATTTTCTTCATTTTATATGTCATTAGCTTTTTAATCCATAAAGGAAAGCCATGTGCAAACTCTTACGCTGTAGACAGACTCCAAAGAACATATGTGGGCTGTGACAGAAAACTTAGTGTAAGATATAAGGAAAGTCTGTATTTTTTCTCAAATAAAGGGATCTGGAAATGCCGATCCTACAATGGTGCCGAAGAAGCCCTATTCCAGCCACAGGAAAGCGTGAGCATGCCACTGTATCAAAGCATGATGACAACCAGGAAGATCTGATGGCTCATTAACAGCAGGACTCCTACACAGCTATTTTTGTTTAAACTCACCCAGATCTCAGGCTCATGGCATTGTACAGGTTTCTTGGGCTCTCTGCAACTCCACTCATTCCCAGAAGTTGCTTTTTAAAAAAAACCCCAAGCCCCAAGCCCCTGCCCACAAAGAAGCACAAAGAAGGTCCCAGCCACAGAGGGTAGACAGGGCCAAGCAGGACGGTGCCTTGAGGGCGTGGGTGCAGTAACGGACTGGAGCCACGCAGAAGTAGCCAAGATGACTTCGAAACAGGTCCAAAGGTGCAGCAGGATCGCTATAGAGAAGGGCCTGGTGTGCGTTCATTGAACTTGAAATAGATTTACAGGTATCTAGCTAATAAGCCCAGATGAGAGGGAACATATTCCACAGCCCTGCAAAAGTTACTGAGGAAGAGTGAAAAATGAGAGGAAAAATCAAGCTGCTTTTCAGCTGCTCCCTCAAATAAAATAAGATCCTAAATCAAGCTGTCATGGAGTCCCTGCTTGAACCAAAAAGGAGGAAACAATAAAGATCTGTCAGAGACCTGCTACCCACCATTTTATTCTTCATTTTTCTTGTGAGCTCTTATTTTAAGCTCAGATTCAATGATCGGCATTAAGAAGTCGGCATTTGCTCCTGTCACCCCAGAGAGGTAGGGAAGATACAATCGTATATATGCAAAATAGGTACAAACTCTGATAACAATACTTTGCCTGTAGGCAAAAATTGACTTTTTAAATGGCAGCCACTATAATAATGTTAGGCTAAGACCCGCCCTTGCAGGATTTTCCTCTGCTTAGTAAAAACAAGTTATACAGTGACAGGAAAGGCAAGAAATTTGGGCACTGACAACGATGATATGGAGAATGTTTTAGTGGGAAGGGGTGAAAACAAAATCGTGAAGTAAACATAAAGGTCAGTCTGATTAAACTATAGGTACACCTGCTGTACCAGCACATAGGGGGTAAAATGGCACTTCTGTAGCCACAGAGGCAGCATGGACCTCAACCAAGATCTGTTCCCCAAAGCTCCCTGGGCCGTACCAGCAGCACCCCGTGAGCCCTGGCCTTGGGATGCCTTCCACACACAGCACATCCTTTGGAAAAACTGCCTACAGGGGACGGGTCTAAACCAGTGACCTAAGGGATGTGTGGCAGACCATGCCTATTCTTTACATTTCTGTTCCTTATGATTACCAACAGAAAATGCATTAGTGCACAAAAGCAAGTGCAAGAACAGGGCTCCCTTTCTCATCACACCTGAGGCTCGTGAGGCCACAAAGCCCAGCTCCTTGAGGGAGTGCTTTGGGAGACCCAGGAAGCCCACGGTGCTACCCGTGCACCTGAACAGCCCCGGCAGGCTGCGGGGAGCTGTGCCGAACCCACCCAGCCCCAGCGTGACCAGCCACTCCTCCCATCGCGCAACAGCACCACAGGGTCGTGGGACGCATCCCGGGAAGCCGTGCGCAGGCAGCATGGCATGCACAACAGTTGAATCTTTGCAGCTAGATGAGCATCAATTATGCATTGTATCAAAACCCGAAAAGCTACAGCATAGAGCAGGCAATTCAAAGAAGCAGCATGAGCAAAGCAAATGCCAAAGAAATGAAAGATATGTCCAAACTGCGACGGAGTGCTCGGCTACTTTCATGTGACACTGTCAATCGTCTCTCATCGAAGATCTCAAATACTTGGGAAGAGATTACAGAAATATTCAAAGATACAATATTTGTATTTTGAATGTTAATTTGACACAAAGGAGTGTGCATGAGGGAATGTTTATAATCAGCACTCCAATAAACTCACAAATGACTCTAGTATTTTATAAGCTTGTTAGAAACAAATCACTCCCTTAGCTTATATTTACTTACTGATGAATAATAAAAGGCCTCAATACACAAAGAGTAAATTCAAAATGTTTTCCTCTTGTTTTATCTTCTATGACAATACTGAAACCCTCTCATTCAGGCTGTGATTCCCAGCCATGCCCCTCCTGGTTTTATGGCTAAATATTGATTTCTCCGTAGGAGCAGAGACAGTTTTGAACCTTGGTTCCTGCCCCCAAGCCCCCTGTAAAATAGTTGCCCTGGTCTGGAGCTGAACTGCAGTAGCTGGAGTTGCCTCCTGCCCTCGTGCTGCCTGGAGGGGTGGCAAGGGGAGCAGGTCTAGTTGTGTGAATTTACGCAGCAGTGAAGCTGCAGTCCAAGTGCTCAGTCTTAAGAGGAAGAGGAGAAGACATGCATGCCTCCTGGAGCAACGCACAAGACAGCAGAGCAAAAGCATACAAAAAGAGATTCTGCATATACTTATAAACCTGCAACGGTCCCAAACAGCTGTATGAACTGCAAAACACATCAACTGCTTCAGTTGGTCTGCAAAGGTGCGGGTGAGGTGCCAATACAATACAGGCCCCTACTACCTACCACCCAAACACCCTGCACACTGTCAGTGCAACAGCCCAATAATTGACCACAGCTGAAACCCCCTTCACTGTTTAAAAACAGTGTGATGCTTTAATGCAATACAAGTTATGCTTCAGTGGACAACGTAACATCTACACCTTCCAGATGCTGTTAGTTATACACCAGCTGAAACCAATAACGCCCTAGTTGCAAGCACAGGAGACCGGTGCTAGCCATCGACTCCCGGCAGTAGTCATGCTGTGGTACCTGTGTGTGTCGTGACAGCCGGATTTCAGAAGTAGTTGCTTCATAGGTCAGCATGCTGGATTCATAAGCAGTATGTAACACAAATGGAGGGAAACAAAAGTTGGCAGAACAATGCCTCATTTTCCTAATGTAACTAAGTGCTGTGCACAGTAATGGGAGCGGTAGGGATGCTCACCTTTATGCTCTCATTTACCCGACAGAAAGAATAGGGGGATATTCTAATGCAGATTTTTACTTAACATACAGTTAAGCATTACACAAACGTTTTATTGTGGTCTGTAAAGATGATCTATTTACGGTAGCTGAAAAATCACACACCACACTCAAGCATAAGTGCTTGCAGTAGACACACATGCAGAATAACTTCGCAGAAGTAAATGTAAGGTAGGCTTTTGTTCTAGATGGCCCTGTTGCTTCACAGACAGGCACCAAATGCATCTTCACCATCCTTTAAAGATGAACCAAACGCTGCCACGGGCCGAGCTCGGTAGACACACATCAGCTTTGTAATTGCATTAAGATGCTGAAGCGAATAAACACAGCCAGGCCTACCCACAGCCTCATCATCCGCTGGCGCTGCCAGAGGGTGAGGCTGTAAACTCAGGAGCGATGGCGTGAGCTTGCGGCTGCTCACCCGGCTCCTGTTGTGGAAGACCACAGCAGCTTCTCGTAAGATTTTGAGGCGGTTTCTGTAACCTGCCTAGTGCCATGGCTGGCCTGGTGGTCTCCACAGGATGCCATGAATCACTGCAGTATTGCAGAATACATCAACAAAGGTTGCCTGAATTAGCACAGCCCCTGCTATTACTAAACATGATTCAGGTATGTATTGAGCTGAGCCGATTAATCATTACAAACATACATATCTTACAGCTTAGGATTCACATTTCCAGAGTACATTATAAGATGCTTTTATTTCTAGAAATTTTAATGGCAGCCATGAGAATAATATTATTTTTTAACTAGCGCACAATCCATAAAGCATTGTACAGGAATTTACTAAGAAGTGCAAAGTTGACAAGCGATATGCTTTCAAAATCTGCCAATCCTGGAAAATAAAACTTGGGGCTCCAAAGCCTTTGCCATGTGGCATTCCTACAGCACCTTCTGTGATCCTCCGAAGGGACAGAGACCACCACTCATGGAGCTCAGCTCCTTCCCTCACCACTCTGGCCAGCAACTGGAGCAAAGGGAATGCCTGCAGATGGAGCATCCCGGAGATGCTGCTCCTCTGTGTGGGCGAGAAGTCTGACGGAGAAAGCCTGGGCAAAGGAAGGCAGAG
This sequence comes from Haliaeetus albicilla, assembly GCF_947461875.1. Classification (NCBI taxonomy): domain Eukaryota; kingdom Metazoa; phylum Chordata; class Aves; order Accipitriformes; family Accipitridae; genus Haliaeetus; species Haliaeetus albicilla. The sequence continues at coordinate 15,999,755 of NC_091492.1, forward strand.
GGAGGCTCTCCCGGCACAACGCCGTCCGCTGCCATTCCCTGCACTTCCATACCGCTCCTATGCAAAACTGCCTTTGCCATGGGCTTCCCATTGCTGACTATAACGCAATGCCTCCAGCACCACAGCTGTGAGGTTCAGGTCTCTTGGGCATGTCTGCATTTTAAAAGCACTGCTAGTGTCCAAAACTTCAACCACATAAGCCAGTAGCGAGGTTTATAGCTTGTACCCATGTGTCTCTGGGGCTGAGCTTAAAGACCAGCACCCCACATACCACCAGGCGAGGGGGGCTGATCGGATCCCTGCTCTTCATTCCCCAGGTGGTGCGGAGGGGTAGGGAAGCACAGCGTCCACAGGGGGCCATTCCTTATACATTGTTCAAACATCAGCACTTCAGCCCGGAGAGAGAGAGAAGAATAGACTAATCCTCAACAACTCAAACTTTGTGTCCAAAAGGGTGCCAGGAAAAAAACATATGATTTCTGAGAGAGGAATACAATTATTGTGGGTATGTGAAGTGCTAATGACACAGGAAACAAACAACTGAGGGAAAACCCATACAGGACATGCCTGCGTTTTCCTTGCGAAATCCTGACAAGATGCCATGGTGTGTGTTAGACACCTCCATGATGTTCAGCCTGAAGTCACTGGGATTTTCCTTATGGCCATGGGGTTGCAATTTCAACATTGTAGCTCCATCTTTGACACTATTGAAACAGGAGCATGAATTTGAAAAGGAAAGAAGTCATGTCATGAAGAAAACAGAAAAATACACTTTCAGGTGGGGAAGGTCATGGCAGTCTAAATGACTGAGTAAAAAAAGTGCATTGCTCTTCATTTTTACAAAAGTGTCCCAAGTACAGTGTCCTCCAGGATTCTCCTTTGAGTTATCCATTTATTTTTGAAAGCTTCTCTGGAAAAAATATGCTCCTTAACAAATTAGTTGTGAAGCAGGAACATTTCTGGTATTCTTTTTCTGTAAATACATGACATTTCTGAGACCAGTTTGGACATCCAGTAACAGCAATAAGTAATAAGTACAGGTGAGTGTGTTAATGAAACACAAGTGCCTTTCTCATACGTCACTATGTTTTGTGATTGGGTGAGAAGCCATTGCTAGTTTTAAGACGAATCACAGAAGAGAAAAAATGTCTATTGCATGAAGATTTTATACCAAATACTTCTGCCAAGACTGTCTCTACCAGAAATTGTTGCCTCAAAGGATAATTTCATTTCAAGCATTCAATTATTTTCTGTGCTGCATCTGATGTAGATGGGAGGGATTCACCTGTGCTTGGCAGCCATCAAGACCACGTGGCAGCTGAAGCACCTCATCAGTTCTGTTTAACAGTGAAATCACGCGGATAATTAATACACAGGCAACTGAGCACCTGAAATACCACTCCTGTTTCAGAAACACAACTTGTGCACAAACAGCATAAAACTTTTCTCCTGGCCTCCTACACCTCTTCCTCCTGCCTTTGGCAAGAGCCAGTACCCTGCGCACTAGTATACTTGCTTTGGTCGACATATGCAAGATCCAGGTACACCTGCACTTTGTGAAGGCCACCTTGTACAGGAAGGAGAAGCAGCCGGGACAGCTCTGGGTGGTGGGGCTGCAGCTCTCCCAAGGAAGCGGGTCTGCCGGCAGTGGCTTGGAGCTAGCCCCTGCCCGCTGCCCTGGCCTGGGGCAAACCCATCCCCTCGCCTGCCTGCACCATCCTTCTGCAGCAACAGGGGGAAGTGCATAAGCTGATACAGTCTGCGCATGTGCCCCGCCAGACAGCCAGGCTGTGCCCACCATTCCCGGGCAGCCCGCCTTAAGCACTCCTTATGTCCAGGAATAAAAGCAAAACAAACCAATCCTCAAACAGCCGGCAGGACAGGCAGGGCACAGCCCAATCTCGCGCTGGGGCTGCCCCCTGCCTCCACAGCTGCTCTGCCCGAGGAGGGGAGCGCATCAGCTGCTTTCAGCCATGACCAAAGTCGGGCACCTCAGGCATGAGTGGTGCTGAGTGGTGCCAACCACAGGGCTTGCTGGTAGGGACTTTGCTGGGCTCAGCATCGTCGGTGGTGCCATGCTACCCCGCTGCCTGCACAGCGAGCAGGGGTAAACCCCAGCCCAGGCACTGGGACGTGGATCACAAAGCAATGCAAAAAGCAATTTCAAAAGGATCGCAAAACCTGCAACATAATTTACGCTGTTATTTGGCAGGTGCTAAAACCCACCAGTATCACCCTATTCCTGCTATACGCAAGTGAAGTCGGGGGAAGAACTTCTCCTTGCAGTCCTCGTGTTGCCAGTTCATTTACTCTGCTGGTGCGTTCCCATTTAGCACGCACAGGGCTGCACTTGGGTGCGCGCTCATCCCGTGCAGCAGCGCACCTCGGCAGCGGGCAGCTTCGGCAGCAAGCGGCACAGGCAGGCATGGCACGAGCGGGCCATGCGCCCGCATGTCTGACATCTGAAACAATATTTGAGGCCAGGTGCTGCATCTCTAATTATTACAGGGTCTTCGCTCACATGCGCAGAGTGTAAACAACCGGTGAGGATTTTAAGTGTTTTCATCACACCATTTGGTTTCCTTTTGCTTTTCAAAGCAAAGGATGTATTAATCAATAAAGATTTTTAGAAGAATTAATTATCACCATCATCAAGTCAAGCTCCCTGGTGCCTTGCTGTCCAGCACCTGCCGGAGTCCTCTGCCCTTCCAGTGAAGGATCTGCCATTTCTGCACTGTCCTTGTGCTTTGGAGCCTTAAAGCACTATTAAAAGCAATTCACTTGGTGTCAAAAGCTCTCATTCTTCTTGCACCCACCAGTACAGCTCTAGTATTCATCAGATTTTTACCACCAGGATTAATGTTATAAAATGTCACTTGCTACAGTAAAATTTATCAACATTATTATATACCATAGAAACTGCCACCACAGACAAATGCACTACATTAAAATTTTGTCTAGAGCTCCCTAGAGGAAACATTTGCTGCAATTTGTATAACAGTTTATATATTTATGCTATTTAATGGTACAAAGCAATAATTATGACTTCATTCACTGATAAGCAACAGCATTATATAAATCAGATGTGGATTTAGAACATGCCAGCTTTGTCACTGGCCTACTACTTGTAAATTATGTTGCTGTTAAAAAAAAAAAAAAATCTAAGCAAATATGAGTTAGCAGCAGGAAGCTAATAATGTGCCTCCAGCTGTTCCAGTTAACCTGCAAATGTGGCCATCTGCACCTCAGGAGAAAAAGAAAAGGAGAGATAGAGGGAGGGAGGAAAAGGAGAGAGGAGAGAAGCTCCCGCCAACGCCAGCACAAAGCCTGGGCCCTGAGCAGTAGGAATGACCTTGCTCCTTATGACCAGACAAGCACATATTTAAAATCAGAAAAGTTACTAAAGAATAAAGGACCTTTTCTCCCCTAGACCCACAGGAAAAAAAAAAAAAAAAAAAAAAAGAAAAAAAAAGAGAGCAAGAGAGAGAAAAAAAGTCTTTTCCACTGCCTTTTTTCTAGAACAGGCTGTCTTTCACCTCTGGGGTTATTATTTACTGCATTGCAGGTTTGTCCAATGAACAGGTTTTCCTTACAACTTCTGCCTTTTATTTTTACTTTTTAACACCTCTTCACAAACCTATCTTGTATTATTAAAAAAAATAAAAATGGTGGTCATTGTAATAGATTTATTCCTGCTTCAGACAATTTAAAATGGATCTGCAGGGCACAAAGGCTGAACTATCAAACAAGACCGAAATTCTCAGATAGAAAGTCACAGATCTCGCAGTGCACAGCAGCTTCAGTCCTACCTTTGGGTTCATGGGGATGAGGTGTCCTTAGGATGCGTGAGTAGTGTTCACTCAAAGATTATTTTATAAGAGACTTCTGTGGAATCTGGGTCACAAGGAACCATCACAAAATATTGCCTTTGACATTCATCCATACACTGAAGAGACAGTGGCTGAAAGTGCACGTCCTGTACATTGTTACACTTTAGTAATCTGACATCAGTTTAATCCTAACAGTTCTCCAAGATCTTTGTTACTGAGGGCTCCCCAACACCCCTCCTAGATAAGGATGGGGAGGGCCTCAAAGGATTTTTTTTTTTTTTTTTTTAAGGTCTGTCTCTGTAAAACAATGAACTTAATTCCTGTGAAGGGTACCAGGTCAGGGAGGTCAGCACACCTTGCAGGAGCTGCACCGCTCCGCCTTGCCTGCACTGCTACACAGCACTTTTGTACTGCCAATCCACCCCCATCGCCCCAAAAAAGCCTTGTTCTGACACAGGTTAACAAAGCAGCAGTTGGCCTTGTGGTGCTTAAATAGACTCAGGATTATCATCGTCCTTAAACTAAAAAAATCTCATCTTGCTTCTTCCAAAATTAAGCAATCCAGTTCTTTTGTTTCCTCAGTTTAGATGCACATCTGCTTGCACCAGTTTCAAGTATCATTACTTTAATAAAACTCTTAAAATACTGAAAGCGCCCAGTATTGAGACTCGTAGACCCTGATCTCGTGGGTAGGCAGCATGAGCTCCTCGGAGCGCATCACGGTCACAGAACAGGGGATCTATACCTGATCAGTGTTGTATGGACCTGACAGCTATTATTAGATTTTCATCAAGGAAACATGATTTATCTTCATACCAATTTTTGTAACTATAATTCATTCCAATGCTAACCCTATTTACAGGGATTTATAACTCACTTGAAAGATTAATTTAGGCATACATAATTTCAAAAGGAAGAAAACCAATTTTTTTCTCAGAAATACTGAATTTACTTTAAACTGATCAGCTGTGATAATGTTAGGGCATGTGTGTGTTTTTAAAGCCTGCTTTAATGATTTTCTCCATTTAAGAGTTTTGTGACCCAATGTTGTTTAATGTTGACTAGTTCTTGGTATTTTCAAGTGAAATACCTTACCCTGATCGTACATGCATGCAGTAACTGCACATTGTTTCCAAACACTTACACTACACTTCAGGGATGTTGGTGGATATGATAAAAACTGCAATTTGCAGTAGGTCCAAGAAGGAATAGTTGCATGCTGAATCAGTAAGTTACCAATATTTACCCTTCAAATCATGTTAACCAATGCAAAGTGCCAGCAGTGTGATCAGGGAAAGGCATTAGCCATGTCTCCAGAGGAAAACAAGCTTTCCAGGTAAACCTGTAACTTCATCTGGCCTTTCCAAAAATAATTGCATCTAGAAATTGCCACATCTTTGAAAGCAGCTGTGGTAACACTGCGCTTTCCAATGCCAGAACGTCTGTAACAGCAAACAACATATGCAAATGCTACAAGTGCTGTTGAATATCCAAATTTAGCGGGACATGTGCACCATAGCACAGTTCTGGTGTTTGATGAGTCCCACTTAATTACACCAAACCTCAGTTTAGTCCATTGGTGTCTTCAGAGGCAGATAACAAGTAAAGCTGGTAAGCATCTATGTCAAAATAATACACGTTCACATGACACTTGGTCATCATCAAGACTGGTGACTAATAAGTCACATTGCTCAAACTGTGCGTGTGTGGAGTTCCTTGGATGCTTTAGCTCACTAAGTTTTGAATGCTCCTCTCTGATGGGAATCCATGCATCTACTTTCTGTCCCTCTCTCTTCACTGCTAAAAATAGCACCAAAACCAGATACCCTAGATATATGCAAATGACCCATAATCCTCATTTATAAAGAAACCCTTTCACATTGCCTCAATGAATTAGGGGGGTAATGTCAGATGGACTCTCACATGAGCATTAATGACAGAAGAGAGAAGAAGATAAAAAGGGGGATGAACAGCTATTTCTAAAATCATTAATAAAAATATGGTTAAAACACCTTGCTCTAAAATCTAAACCCGCATATTTAATTGATTTGTTTAATTTTGTCAGAACACTTCTGCTCCTCTCGTGGTGCTAACATGGGTGGCAGCAGCGGAGAACCATGTGCACCCCGTGCAAGCGAGAAGCCTGCATCCCTCGGAGGTTTCCACCAGCGTGCAACGCCCTCCCAGCCTCTCCTCAGCCATGGGAAATCTCCCTCTTATTTCTCAACTCCCACTCCTGACGCTCTACAGGGTTTCACATTGCACGCTGAGAAACCAATGAACAACTCAAGTGAGCTCTCTAACTTAGCAAGAAAAAATTTTGACTGGAAAAATTTTACTCCCGAAGAGATGGTATGAGAAAAGTCAAAAGACACGGTCAAATGGAAGGCCTTCCAATACATCAGTCGTGCTACAAGCATTCAGACAACACATTTGCATCATACAGGTGAATAAATCAAACCATCTATCACACTCATGCAAAGGACTGTGCATGTCTGTGTAATGTTTTTGGAGTGACATAGTTAAAGGAAAAATGCCTACAAGCTCATGCAGAAAATGCTGTGACATTTTCATTCTCTCCTTATTGACCTGAACAATTTGATCCAGAATTATTATGCAAGTAGCAGAAATGCAAAATGAATTTTTAATAGCACTGTGTGTGAAAGAGAACAAAAGTTCATAAAATATGTTAAAGTGACTTCCATAATGCTGGTTTATGTAGCTCTCCACAAAAATAGGCACTCTCAACTACAATAGTTAATCCTGATGATTTACAACACATCATAACTCATTCCTGCTGTACGGAGGAATCCATCTTTCAAACACAAGTGATCTTCCAATCACAGATGAACTCCAGCACTTAAGTACAATGGGATACGTTTCACAGTGTCAGCCCTAATTTTCAGCCTCAACTTTGATTTCCCCTGCCTTGGTGGGTTCCAGTCAGACCCTCGGTGTTACTCTAATGTAGCTTTTTTGTGGGTTTAATATGAATATTGTGTCAAGGATCTGAGATATTAAGAATGACAATACATTATTATTGCAGCAGGGAAATCTCTGGAGTCCTAGAAGTAGGATTTCAAAAACCACAGTAAAAAATCAATAGTAATCCATAAGAATTCATAAAGGAAACATGTCAGTCAGCACCTTTGAATACAAATCTTAAAATTTATCTTAAGCAGATTGGACGAATGCAAATCATTTAAAAGACAGAGAAGGAGATGAACGTGCCCCAGCTTTTCAGGCTGCAGGGGGGAGTCCGTCTTGCTTGGCTGCCCCAGGAGTGCCTGAGATACTCCTGCACTTCTCTGCTGGAGCCCTGGGGCCAGCCCCAGCCTGCCAGAGCCGCTGCATCCCTGGCGGTTGCATGGGCAAGGAAGATACTGCATCCTCAACACCGCCTGCACCCAGACTCCTCCCTCGAAAGCAACCATCCAACAGGATGTAGGGAAAAGCCAGCTCATCTGCACTCCCTGATAAATGTGATAATGAGAAGAAACGCTAAGAATCACACAGGCGATCCTTTGATGAATTCACAGCCAGACATCGGCTTGCAAGGTAGCTGGCCCGCTAGCTACCTCCAGCAAAAGGACTTGTTATTGCTTGGGCTTGATTTACATAACCAAAAATATCCACAAAATTAATTAATTGAACACTTGATTCGTATATGGCTAACTATGTATTAATACAGTGTTATCAAAGCATCCTAATCCCCCTCTCAGGAAGAAGCCTGCTTAGCTAGCATGGATAATAGAAGGTATCACATACAGAAATGTCCATAAGGCAAGTGCAAACAGACGGCCTTTGCCATCTGAAATGTTGCCCAGGGACCAGGTACATCAGTACGGGGCTTACAGCATATTCTCGTAATTCAGATCACTTACCTATGCTCCAACTTTGAAAGAAGTTTTTGAAAGACAAAACAACCTGCAAGGTGCTCAAGACGAATGGTCTTGTCCTCTTAAGTAAGAGTTCGTAGTAGTGCTTAGAGGGAGAAACAAACCTTTCTCTGGACCTCACTCTCCTGTACAATTTGCATGACAGAAAAGCTAGGTTTGATTCACAAAAGAGGTGAAGTTATAAGCAAAGGAAGCACACAATGATTTGAGTTCAAATCCAGTAAAAGACATTAAGAGTTTGTCAAATGCTCTCAGTACCTTCATACAACCTCCATGGCCTGCATGCATTCCCACTGCTACTCAAAAACACCTTAAAAAATATCTATTACGATTTTGGAGGGGAAAGGCCAGAGGACGTAGCTCTGGTGGTGGTCCAGGGTTTTCAGTTCCTACTCAGGAGACTTCACAACTGTTTTCAAATAGAAGTACATAGCATTCCCTGGCTGAGTGACACAGGGGCACCGCTTAAGGGCCAAGCAGGATCTGCTGGCAATGGCACTGAGAACTTCCACAGTGCCCAAAGTCCTCCGACTTCAGCAGCATTTCCCGTCAAGGCCGTGGGGAATGCTGCTAGAAACCACGGCAGTCTTTCAAGGCAACCATGAGATGCGGTTTACTGTACGTGTGCTATTTATTATGCATATTATTTATTAATTTATGTAGATTAGTAGACTGCACAACCAAAACCATGCCATCAGCAACGATGGGCATCCAAGCCTGCAGTAAATGTTTGATCCAAAATTGGTTTCAGTCATCGAAAGATTTTTTTTTTTTACTGATTCCAGTGAATCTTGGTTCAAGCCCTGAAGGCACTGAGAGGAGCTGCTTTTACTGCAGTAGTCACAGCAGAGATAGCTGAAATCTCCATTACAATGGCTCTGTCACAGGTACTGCAGGAAGACAAATTCATTTAGGGAGCCCTATTGATACTTGATTTGTTAGATCTCAATTGCTGAGCTCTCCAAAGGGCAATGTTACCATACTACAAAATCGTTTAAGCTTATAGTCACTGTTCTACTGTATGTATGGGCCCAAATGCAAAGGATCAGATCTCCATTTCCAGGGTGGAAACCTTTACCGTGCATAACTGGTACTGATGTACAAGACAAAATCCTGTAAAAGCTTTTTATGTATGTTTTGTTTTAAAGCTTAAAACAGAAAAAAAAAACACCAAAAAAAACCCCAAACAAACAAACAAACAAAAAACAAACAAAACCCCACCTCACTGCCAACCCACCGATAGCTAAAAATTAACCTCCTGACACATACTGCTGCTCATCTGTGCTTCCCCCACACCCTGAACCTATTTATTCCCAAGACAGCAGCACCCACTTTAAGAATGATTTTTTTCCTCCTTTCATCAGAGCAAATTAGGAATAACCTCACTAAAGCCAACACTGCTACACTGATGAAAAAATTAATCAGCAATGAACTCACACCCTGGGATTTTCTCAAAAATTTGACAGATCTGTTAGTACTGAATTCTCAATCTGCCCTAGTTACCAGATGTGAGTTGGAAGGGCATTGAAAGGACAATAGATGTGCTGATATTTCCTAACTAAAGTTATAACATATTCTGACAAAAGTAACATTTCTAGGATATCCCAAAGCAAAAAATTCTCTGGAATCCAAGTTTGAATATATTTTTTTGCCCAACTGCCTGTTTTTCTCTCTTCTTTAGCTCCCACAGCTGAACTCCCAAACCTAAGATGTTCATTGTCAATAAACACTGTGCAAATACACGTAAATAAAGGGGATCAGCAAAACGAGCTGCTTGCAGTTACTGCCTTATCCACAAGAGAGCACAGTAACCTGAGCACATCCCCAGCCTTTTGTAAATGCCTAGTGTACGTACAGAGCACTGTATAACTCAAAAATTATAATTAAAATGTCTTAGCTCCTGTATTTATAGTAACATTTAAACTACTGTGCTTTCTTGAAGTCAGAGTCATTTACTTGAGAACAGCACACTTTATGGTGAACAGATCTTTGAAACTATACCACGGGGATATGGCACAGCCACATGTAACTCAATATATGTCAACAGCTGTAAAAATATTGGTAGGAGAAGGGAAGAAAAAGCCATGAGCACAGATCAAGTGCCCTGTCTCTCACATCTGACTGTTTTCAGATTCTCCCTCACTCTTCTCCTCCCCACCCCCCAGCCCCCCAAATAATTGGGCAATTTTGGTGCAAGCTGTCATAAAAGCCAAGGCTTCTTTGAGGCTGAATGATCAAAAAGGTTATAAATGAAAATGATTTCAATGTTGGAGGCCCAGTGAGTGACCAAGGCACTTTCTGTAGCAGAAGGGTTTGTTCTAATCTTACCAACTGCACGCTTTCGTCAGAGCATATTCCTAGGGAGTTCACAGCTCCCCAGGGCGAAGCTACAGTAAATTCTGACTAATCCCCTCTGCATACAAATGAGCCCCTGGTAAGAGAAACTGCAGGGTCAGGCAGCTTATGCACAGCACTGATTCTCCAGGTCTGCGCCTTCAGCAAAGCAAACAAAATGGCACTATATTTTGATTTTTTTTTTCTTTTCCAGTGGGACAAGGTTCCTGAAAAATAAAGGCTTAAATCCTAAAATGCAGGACAGGCTGAGGAATGAGGAAAAGAGCACCTCTCCTCTCATGTGCCCAGGCAGCAGGGTAAACAGACAGTATCAGCCCTTTAAAAAATGAATTAATTTAAACTTTTGCTTGACTAAAGGAATGGTGGGCTTGGACCAAAATTTAATGTAAAAGGAACATGGCACAAGATAAAATATTTACTAGCCTATTATAAAATAGCAGGATTGAATCCTGCACCTTCATTGGCTGGCATCACTATATCAAGACACTATAGAGCACCGAGTCATTTATATTCATTCCCCGGCATTTCAAGGGATGTTTAAATGTTAAATTCTGCACCTATTGCTGCTTTAAAAGTCTTAAGCATTGCTTAATGCAAGATGTGATTAATTTTTCCAGCTGTGTGTTATTTAATCACAAAGCATATATTTGTTATAATTATTAACTCTTGGTAATATGGATACTTCTGTTTCACAAAAATTCCTTTGAAGCAATTGGGTGTACCACAGTGAGAATGACCGGAGCTGTTGGCGCTAATTACCCCAGAGCGAAAAGAAACAGAAGAGGAAGGGGCTACAGAGTCATCCCCTCTAGAGGTGGGAGCACCCTGCTCTTGCAGGGACATGGTGAGTGCTTTGGCCACTCAGCACCCGCTGGGAACCAATGCAGAGAGCTCTCGGTAAGAATTGCTCAGAGCTTTTCTCTCCGTAGACCTTCAGAAAATTGCCTAGATTTTGGATACATACAGAGTCTGGGATGTCTACACTCTGCAGCCATTTAAATACAACTCAACAAAGACACCATCCTGTGACCTTGCATATGGTTTTATAAGATGCAATTTTCACATATTCACTTTTAATATAGATATGGGGTCAAGATGTAGACTAGTTCAATTTTATAGTTTCAAATTTGGCGTTTCTTGGAGACGATTCTGCAAACTATAAAGACATTTGAACGCTCCACAATTCAACCTTAAAAGTTCTGGTTTTGATTCCTCCTTAACATTAAGCTTCATAAGCTAATAATTTTCCAAAGCTTTTTTGCACTTAAAATTGACTCATTTGAACCTTGCAAGCTCACATTAAAACTTATTAGCTCAAGTAAATGCTCTTATACAGTGTTGTGGTATTAAGAAATAATCTAACCAACCAAACCCAAAATGCTGGCTGAGGAAACATTGCTGAATAGCCAATCTAACAGAGCCTTAACACGCCACGGGGAGGAATCTGCACCAAGCCTCCGCTCTGCTTCATGGCCAACACAGTCCTTGGAGAGTGTGTGAGCAGCGGGCACTGCAAACCCTGGCACCTCTTCCCAGCTGCACTCTTGTGTGCCCTGGAGGAGAAGAGGGGAGGACTTGCAGACAAACCCTCCCAAGCTCCAGGCTGGACCGCTGGCTACGTCCCACACACCCCACCAACCTCTCCCTACCTTTCTGGTGGTGGGAAGCCGCCAGCCAGAAGTCCTGCTCCAGTTAAAATAAATAAATAAATAAATAAATAAATTGTAAAGTAGCAGCACTCCCATCTACTTGCCATGAGACAATATTAAATGTTTGCACTGTGCTTCAGCCATAAGGAATTGCAGGCTATAAAAGGCACCACTGCACTGAAGGGGGGACTGTGTACCACTCCATGGAAAAAAAGTCTCCCATCGCAATCAGTAAAGTGTGTTACAGGGATGACCTTCTGACACAAAGCACAAATCTATCAGTTTGCCACTTTTTACATGCTTCTGGTATTTATCTATTCTGCACTCCCAACTCATCTTTTAATTAGACAAACTCTCATGAAAGTCAACAAGAGTTTTGTCTGACTGAGAGCTGGGTTGAAGCATAATTGGACCACAATTCCAGGAGTAACAAAGAATAAAATGCAGTTCTAGATAGGCACCAAAACCGCAGAATCTTTGGAGTCTTAAAATTAAGCATTCCGTGGGGGAGCTGCAGCAGAGGCTCTGCCATCTCCCTCAGGAGGAAATTCTTAGCTCTTCCATCTGCAGACCCAAAGGCACCACTAGCAGTAACGCACTACAGCTATTGATGTGTGCCAGCGCCCAGCCACGTGAGCCGGGAAAGGATGAACAAGAACATTAGTTAATCAATGGCATAACTCAATGACATGTCATTAGTGAATTCTATGGTAATTTTGACATGCCACTAAAATGTCTACACAAGTAAGTAGAAATCAGTTTCATAACACACCTACAATACACGTTCGAGCATAATGTTTAAAGGAGAAGCTAATGCTAACACATACAGCGCAAAGGAGCGTTTCTTTTGTTTCTTCCTGTTTCTTAAGTAGACTAAGGACCAAATAATTAAACAGCCTAGAATGCAATGTCAAAGCGTGGCAGCTTTAGCCAAGAGTCTTCCACCATGAGGCTAAGAAACAAAGCAGCTGTGGAATAGAAATGTACAGCAGCAATCACTACACAGCACGTGTTACACCTATGCTTTACAAGTATGTACATATTTAGAATTCTGACAGAATAAATAAGGCTCCTAAGTGACCCATATGGTGAATTTTCCTTTAAAAAGGCAGGAGTTGCTGAAAGCCAAGTTCTTGCTGCCGAATTCCTGGACACAGTTTCCAACTATTCCAATCAAGCAGCTCTGTGGTTGGGCTGGGATTTCAAACTTGCCACAGTATGAAGTCCAGTTTGGGCTACATTCCCTTCCCTCTCTCAGCTTGATGAAGGCTTCCCCGCAAAATCAAAAGGCTTACTGTCAAGTTTTCGATTGGTCTGGGCTTCATGCTATCATATGTGTGGTGATGGCAAGGAATATGAATGCAGCTCTGGCTCCACCATGGGGCCTTGAGGTTTCGTCCAATTCATCCAGGGACCTTATGAAAGTAGAGCGGGTCTCTTTTCATGTATATTCCTACTGCTGAAATTCCCTAGATGCACTGCAGTGTGCAAACGCGGTGTAAAAAAGAACAATAGCTTGAGAAAAACTGAGGCAAGTCTACTGAGTATGCTTAAGATAAACCAGCCAAGCTAATGCAAAAAAACCCCTGACATTCTTCTGCATTCATAGCTTAATGAAAATAAAACCTTTTAGAAGTGGAGAAGGCTTCTGCATACTAGCAAATATAAAATTGCCATGTTAACTTATAAAAATTGATGCAGGTCTCCAAAACTTAAATATATAATATTCAGCCCCTTGTGTTCAGATGAGATTAGTTAGAAATACTCCAAACCTTAAAAAAAACCACAAAACAAAACCAAAAACCAAACAAAAAACCAGAACAACAACAAACAACCAAAAACCCAAAACAAACCATTGCCACCAACACCACCCACCAAAAAAACCCAAAACACCTCCCCCCTAAAAACCCAAACACATTAATTCTGTTTGCACACCAATTCATTCACCTACAATCGTCTATGTTAGGAATTGTTCTATGGCAGGAACAAGTTAACAGAAAATCTCATAGTGATGCAGATTACTGTATATCATTCCTAAACTGAGTGAGAAAAAATCCTTAAGAATTCAAGCTATTACTTCAAGTAACAGCTGCTAAAAATGATTTTTTTTTGTTAGGCAGGTTTTTTTTCTTGTTATTATTGCTAATAATACAGTACAACGGTCCTTTCTGGAAGAGCAACAGAACGGTAGCAAGCTTCATTTCCACTAACTGTGATACATTCTGTGGTTCAGGCCTATAATGGATTTTAACTGCACTATATATAATTTAATTTTCCTACCAAGAAACTTTGTAATGTATACATTTGTTGCAACTACGTTTACTAAGAACATTCAATCACACTGGTTTCAAAATCACAAGTAGAAAATAATGCTCAACATTTAGCACTTAGTAAATTTAGATATTTAGCTCTTTGCAAGTGCTTTACATGTTTTTATGCCGACACTGGACTAACTTACTAACCTTGTTCTACAAACAGCAGGAAGTCTTGCTAGTCCAGGAATTTTTCAAGGGCTGGTAAAGGTGACTTATTTGACTCTGCTAGAGGCCAAATGCACCTATGTGCCCTGCGTTCACCAGGCGAGAGAATACCGAGTTATCACTTATTCCACATAGAATAGAAAGTTCAACATACACATTTCTTATTTGCTACTGTTTGATGATTCACAGCAATAGCCAAGTGGAGTGCTTTCTCTTTGAGTTACTTCCTCTCTACTTGAGGGATGTTTACTGAATTTACATTAGCTCTATTCTGCTACACAAGTAAAAACCATCTTTCACTACTGTCAATATGAATAAATAAATAACAGGATATATGCGAATATGTACACACATGCACGCTCCCATAGAGGAATATCACCTCCAAAATGTACCACCACACTAGAATGAGTTCATGTGTCAAACTTTAGATCTAAGGTCCTAAATAAAATTACTATTTCTCCTTTGAGTATTCTGGGAAGATCACCGATTTGGTCCATCTACACTACTGGAACACCAATGTTTACTGTACACACTACAAATAGATCTCACTAGCTTTACTATGCCTTTCAGCTCATTATATACATTAATTTATATCCAAAGTTTTCCCCAATTTATATTAAAAAAATAGGTTTATGTATGCTAACATTAATGTTGGATGATGCTGAAAAACATTGGATAGTTTCGAATAAGCAAGGAAACTAGAGCCAGGCACCTATGACATTAACCTAATTAATTAATGAGAGTTATTTTTCAGCCGAAGAACACAAGTTCTTTATTTTATAGGGTCGTTTCCCAAATGAGACTGTTACTTCAGTAACCAAGAAACTACCCAGAGTTGTCATATTGTTTTCAATGGTATCATGATAAATCCTCATGGTATACTCTGCTTCCCACTCTGATCCTTTCCTTTCTGCCAAGCTGGAAATTCATTATGCACTATACATGAGAAAGCAAGTGAGAGGGCATACTTTCAAATTCATATCATACATTTCTGATAAGAAATGAAACACTGTATCTGAACTCCAACAAATTATTCAAACCACACACTATATACAGACAAAATTCAGTATTTTAAACAAATATTTTTTAATATTTTATTTTAAGTAAACCAGAGATAAATCTGGTTTGCACACTTGCAGGCAATACTGCAAGATAAGCAGTCAGTTAATTAGAAGTGAGGAGCAGGGCTAGATCTGTTGCAACTGTACAGGTGAATTAAATGAAAAATGGGTACAAAAGTCCCCGGAAGCCAAAGTGTGTCAATGTGATAATATAACTAATTCATATTCTTTGCTCAGTTTTTCATGAATGACCCTCTGCATTAAAAATTGAGAAGCCACTTGGAAGCTGGCATGCACCAAGGACAAGAAACTTACTCTTGGTCACGGAAGTGAAGAGGCAATCAAAAGGCACCAGTTCATTTATGTTAGTAGGATGAGACATCGTCAAACAAATGTGCTCCTGCAGAGAAGTAACAGAATTTGGCGTAGGGGCAAGCATCAGCATGATGTTGAATGTGGCGTTGCTATCCATGGGGTAGAACGGTGGCTAGGCGAAGGATGAGCTGTGCTCACAAGATTTCTTGAGCTTGCCATGTTAATGGGGACAGCCTCTCCCATGGTAAAGACATACCAGAAAATAGAGGACAGGCCATAAAGATTTCTGTTCTTATAAATACCTCTCTGATAACTGCAGATTTATACGAGTACGGTCCCTAGGGAATCACCTATGCTTTAAGGTCAATATCAGCGAAAGGCAATTGTGTGAGCTGATCAGCCTCTCTCACTCAGACGTGCAACAGTTCAAGAATACTCATATTCTGTTTATTTTTCAGCAGAGAGACAAGTACAGGAAAAAAGGGTTATTTTTACAGTGCCACTGAGTAACAGCCTTTGACTGGACATGCCCCTTCTTGATCCTTGAAAATTACCTCCCTACCTTCCCAAGTGTCAGGCTGTTGAGGCTGAAACCCACTGCACAAGAGAACTCCTGCCTGTATTTGATTAATAACCAGATGCCTTATTTTAAAATATAACTTTTCTTTAAGTTGCATCCTTTTCTTCAGTTTTCGGTTGGAAACTTGGCCTAAATGACAGCTGTGTAGGCCTCACCCCAGCTCGGCTCAGCAGGAGCTCTAATGTACTTCATTCTGGGGCTGGGAGCTGCTTTTAATCTATCAGCACGACTCCACAGCTGCTGTAAGCTAGCTGAAAATTGTCTGCATACACAGGGTTTAAAATTTTGTAACCCTTTTGGTGCAACTTGCATTTAGGCAGGAACTCAGAAATGCAGCCACCAAGGCCTCTGGAGAGTTAAAGGAAAGCTCGAGACAACAGTCTGCGGGGCTCGGAGGGCACGCCAGAGACCTCTGAGCAGATTAGGAGTTTTCCTGAGTTCACAAGTTCAAATACCAATTTCCAGTAACTGTTTGAATGGATTTAGCCTTGTTGTAAGTCTGACAATCTGACTACAAGCCAGGCAAATAAATATTTCTGCTTTACGCTAGATGCCTTTAGCAATTAAAAACATCTCTGTGTATTTTTAATAGTGATTGGCCTGTAGTTTGCTCTGCCTCTCGTTTACAGCTTTGAAGAAACTGAACAAACATTATATCCTCTTCCAAGAAAGCATGCTGCAGAGCAATTACTTCACATACGCAAAACAAACTTCAAATACTCGTAAAGTAAAATGCAACTGTGTAGAAGTGTTAAATCTGCTACTGCCATCAACAGAAACTACACACAGTACAGTAACCCAGCGTCATCTATTCCAGTGGGACTCAGAGAGGACGGATATGAAACTATTGCCAAATATTTACACTTACAATTCTTACAAAATATCCTGAGTCCCCGAGGGATTAAGCATAATCTCACATGTCAACAACCACCACCAACAAAAACTTTAAATATGGCTGCAACGTGTTTTCACAAAAATTTACTGTGCTTGCTGTTAAAAAGTCTCTTGATTTTTCCATTATTTTAGTAAAGAGGCAGCAAAGAACCTCCTCCCCTCAAAAAGCATGGCACCGCTGCTGATCTGCCAGTGCCGGGTGCCGGTTGCTGCCAGGCATGTTCCTCCACACCTGCCCAGAAGCTCGGGCTCAGCAATAGCCCCTCCGCTGCAGTGATGCTGCTCGCTGGCCCTGCAGCTGTGATCCCCTACGCTTCGAGCAGGGCAGGCCCCGCCATTAAGCACTGAAGGCTCACCTAACATTTTAATCAACTTGGGCCCAGAAGATAGGGCAGCAGCAAACAACCAGAAATGAAAACGCGCAACACAGAGCTCTGCAGAAAGCAATCCCAGAGAGCTCCATCAGCCCCACTGGGGGGGAACAGCCTCTTTCCTGCCTGCTCACAAGCACATTTCCTTTGAATACGCAAGGCCTGAAACTGTTCCTCCTTTTCTGATACACTGCAAGGGGCTCAGCATGGAAGGGTTCACGTATTTGTACAGAGCACAAGCAATTTCATAAGGCTGCCATTCAGCATGGCCCTCTTGCCAGACCCTACCCAGCAGAGGCTTGCAGGGATGTGCTACTAACCCTCCCACAGAGTGAGCTGCACATACATGTGGAACAGTTTTCAGAGGTCTTAAGTAATTTATGTTGCAAGTAACTTTATGGAGACTTTCACAAGCACATCTCCTAACTGAAGAGTATTCTCATGCTAATTTTCCACCTTCGAGCACTGGAGGCATACAATAAAACCAAAATACTAAAAATCAGAAGACCTATTCCACCATCTTATAATTACTGCTTCTCCTAAGAAAAAGTCTGTTGCTATGTATTTTAAATCATTAAGCACATAGCCACTGTGGGCTGGAAAGTAGAAACCAGGAGTCTGGAGCATTACCTGCTGCACGACGCCCGTAAGGAACTCTCCTCCTGGAGAGGAGGTGCCACAGCCCTGGGTTGGCAGCTGTGTGGTCCTCATGGACGCTCCGTGTATTTTGGCAGCATTATCCCCCATGAATTCTAGGGGCCCCCTTCTTTGAACTGACTTTGCTTTTTTTGTATTTGCTAACTTCTTTTCTTCCTCACCCCGTGTGTTAATTGCCCTTCTCTGCTGAGGTCACTTGGGTTTGCCTTTGTGCCAAATCCCTTTGTTCCAGTTGGTGGTCTATTTGGCCTGGTTGAACCTTTATACTTGACTTTAATTTATTGTATGATTTCATTGTGGAGTGCTTGCAGACTGGCCAACTGGCCCATTATGAAGGTATTAAATTCTATACAGTTATGTGCACGTGTACACAAACACATACCTCTTTCCTGCAGTTTACTTCCTTCCACAGCCATCTGCAATGGAGCAGGGTCCTGCGCTGTGGAAGCTTTGCCTTAGCTCCTCTGTTTTAATGACTATAATCCACAAGGAGCAGTAAAAACAGCCAGCATGGTGCCCAGTCCCTTAGCTGCCAAATGTACGCCACACTCCAGGAAAAGAAGCTAGGAAGATACCATTACCTGAAACTCATCTCTGTTCCATATACTCAAAAAATTACCTTTAAGTGCTCACTAGCTTTTGGAAAGGGCTGGAAGAAACCCACCCTGAAATCAAAGGCCAATTCCAGAATCTCAGATTCCTAGAAGAATTGATACAACAGCAGCTGTATCTCTTTCATTTGAGTAATTATCATATAATTAAGTGCATGAATTACAAGAGAGCCAAGGCATTAAATTAAAATATTTAATGCTTGTAAATCTGAAAATGATTACTGTGCTGATGTGCAGCTACCGAGCAGTGAAGCTAATGGCAACATGACAGTACCACCAGCCTCCCATTATTCTGCTGTAGCTTAGAGAAGGCATCAGAATTTTAGAAATCTTCTGCTGGGGAGGAAAATTACCTTTGATTCTTTAAATCTAGCAACTGATCCTTAGAAATTGCACACTGAAGTACTGAAAGCAAAAGAGAAAAGGAGAAAGAAATCTCCGAGCTAAAAGGTAATGTTTTATCTCACAGATGCATAGGAAGAATTAAAAATGGAAACGTCTTGTTAAGAATCTTACAGAAAGCTGAACAGAAGAGCCATTCCCAGCATTTTCTTTACAGTGGGTCATCTTTCAGTACCCAAATTTAGCTTCTTCCAAGCTCAGTCAGCAGTTTGCAGGATAGAACTTTCAGCAATTCAAATAAACCAGATAACCAGAGATCCCTACTCAAGGCATTTTCATAACTAGACACCTCACAGAAGAAATCCTTGACACTACAAAGTCTACCTCTTGGAATTTGAGGGCAAACTGTTTGCACTTCCCTGAAAAAAAGGTGTTATGTTAAAATTATTTTCTAAAGTACGGAAAAGCCTACTCACGTTTCTCCAGCATGTCATTTCTGTTTGCATAAATAAGCCAGGAGTGGACCTTGCCTTAGCCTAAGAGAGATCCATAGGCAGTACAGGAGCTGGGCTTGTGCCAAATCCCTGCAGGTCCCCAGGTGCTGCGACAATTTTGGGGACATTTCTAGACCAGAGATGTCCTCCTGCATTCTTGCTGCAGGACCAGCCTCTGGGGATACACCAAGCCAGGCCCTCGGGCGGCTCTGTCTCCTGCCGCGGGCTGATGCCATCCTCCACAGCAAGAACACGGACACGGCCTCAGTGCATCGTCAGGCTGGGGATATTCAGCACAACTTTTCAACTCTTTTCTTTATTTACACTGGTATTTTAAATGTTGAAAAACAACCAAGAAACCCAACAGATATTTGGCTGGTATTTCACTGAAGAATCCCTTTGTGTCACAGAAACACAATTGCCATGAAACTGCAACAAATGCAGTGCACACAGTACACTGGAATGGAGGATTAATGGCTTCAGGCAGTCTAAGGGGTCATGGCTATGGGTGGAGGCAGAATACACGGTTAGCCCTCCTCCCTTCGAAAGGCACAACTACCTCCTCAAAATGAATGGATAGGGCTGAGGGCCCAGGACTTGTACACCAGAGAGGGGTGTGTGCTTTTTATATATATTTTTTATATATATATATATACGCACACCCCCCCCCAAAAACCTATGAAGACATAAATGTTGCATCTATGGACACAATAAGTAGGACAAGTTATCTAACTTAAAATGAATTGCCATCAGCTACTACATGAGCAACATATGATGGCACCCCCTTCAGATCAAATGCTTATAATCATTATCCCTAAAAAAGGCAGTACAGTAGACATTTGTTATCTAAGCAACTGCTTCAAAGGTCTTCCAGCACTTCTGACCGTGACTCTTCCTGAAACCCCCCAAAGTCACCAAGACCTAGGCGCTTGGCAGCCCTAGTGAGCTATAGCCTTTAATTAACATGGAGAAAGGTGATTCTTAATTTAGGTAACAAACGAATGGCTTTTAATTACAGTATCTGGAAAAATGAGAAGGTGCTTTTCGAAGTGTTGCCTAAAGGACATATGATATTAAGAGGAAAGTGATGTAGAAAGAGATCTAATGAGAACATTCAATTTCTTTTCTTGACAACACTCACTACCTTTAGGTCTCCTGCCCCAATGCCATTACTATCCTAGAGGGGTTTTTTTTCCCAAAAAATTCTTCATGTTTTTTTTTCCTTGGCTCATCTCTCACTTACGCCTCCTTTAACTTGGAATGACAGCAACAGAAATCAGTGAGAGTGGGTGAGTACCTGCCTAGGTGTTATAATGCACAACACAGATGAGTCTGACCCATGCATGTGAAGATGTCTGTTTGCAAGGTTGCTGGAAGGTCACATTTTGGCCTTGGCTCTGGGAAAAGGATGCCTCTCCTCTCAATTGCCAAGTGATACTCCCTGTTAGAAAGGTTGAACAGTGGAAGACATTAATACCGTTATAAATACTTCAGGTACATAGATAGGCTAATAACTTGTGTAGTAATCTCCAAAGCATCCGACTTTCATGTGCCAAATACTTTATCATCACAAGGTGGTAATAAGAAATAGCCACAAGGGAAGAGTAACCTTTTCCTAGTGGTAAGGAAGCCAGGATTTCAGAGTTACTATGTAATTAATTCGCTTTTCAGGAATCAAAACACCCTAAAGCAAAAGCAAGTTCAACAGACTTGTAATAACATACTATTGTAGTGTTAAGCCTCCTTATTCCTCAACAAAAATCTATCCTTTCCACTTCGTCTTGACTGTGAAATCCCTGACCCACACTGTAACCATCTCCTGCCTTAACTACGGCATTTTCCTTTGCCTTGGTCTCCTTACATCTTGGCTTTCCAGTCCCTAGTGGGGTCAAGGTGCTCACACTAAGACCACCTCACTGTCCTGTGGCTCTAACTCCGAGATCCTCCTACCCAGTAATCCTTTCCTGGATTTGTTTTGCCTCACACATTTCAAGTTCAGATTCTTTGAAACTTTGCAGGTGCAAACAATTTCTTGCTAAAGCACACCTCGGCCACAGCTGCATATGTTGGTACTAGGTTCCAGCTTGACTTCCTTAGGACTTGGATCAGATCCCACTGCCACTAGTCTTCAGCAAAAATAATCCCAATGAAGTGGAGAAGATCAAACCTGTATGAAATCAGGGTAAGACTCAGCAGGATGGGTCACCTGCCCCAACAGACGCAGCTGCACTTGTAGGCACCCGGCGACTGCCCATGCAAAGCTTTCCATCACCTTCCGTAAACCTCTGCAAACTGAGCACAGCTCTGCACCTGCAGATGCTGCACCTGGTGTCCCGGGTACTCTGGTTGCCCAAGTTAAATGGCTGGCCTTATCTGACATGCTTTGCACAAAGCAGAGGATGTTTATGGTGCTGTGTGAAAATATCAAATACAGAAATGCTCAATGTACTTCAAAGTATATACTCTGATTACAGAGCGTTTTTTAACGTGGATCACTCACAGCTAGAGCAGAAACTATCAGTTAATTTTCAGCATGGACCTCCCAGGAAGGTGAGGTTATACCTGCCTGTTCTGGCAAGACTTTAAAGAGCTGCTTCCTTTATTTTGTTGTATTTTCTAAAAAAACAAATGTTATTTGGATGTTAATAAAGATCAACATTGACAGTAGCTGTAATTATATATAAAACAGCTGATAATTAAAAACTGAGCTCACAAATAATTGAATTTAGATACATAGTTGATGCTATATATAATATTTTAAAAGTTGGCCCTCTTCAGGGATGTATCAATTGAGAAAGAAGACAGATGCTACTGAAGACATTTTTGCGATTGTGGGAAGCAGGAGATGGCTGAAAAGTTGAAAAGATTATGCAAGTGCAATGATTTTTGACACAAGGGGCAGGAGCTGTACTTGGCTTTCATTCCCTTTTCATCAAAAGGCTAATTTCCCCCATTTTACATTCTGTTTATGTGGTCTATTTTACAAAATCCCATGTACCGTCTTCTGATTCTGTATTCAGTGAGCATGTGCAGGCAGGGAGTCAACAAGGGACCACAACTGACATTGCAGTACGGGTAGAGGAGCAATTGTGGAAAGGTTACCACTGACACACACAGACAAGAGATTGAATTTACCAGTTGTCCTGATGGACAGCCTTAATTTGGGCAATTATACGCTGCTCAATATGGATAAAGACTGTAAATCATCCTAATTTTAACTCAGAAGAGGAGACTAGGGTAGCATGGATAAATTATTTATCTATGCATATAGCACAATATATGTTTCGCTATGTAGCAGTATACATACAATACAAATGCAATCTATATGCTTGCAAAAGAGTTTAGGTCGGCTGTCACAACGAAATTTGCTGTGGTTTTGTTATTGCATACTTAGTAAGCACTTCAAGCACTAAACCAAACCATAGGTCACTCCCAGGGACCAGAGCCTGCTAAAATACTGAGCCTCTTCCGGGTTCGTTTGTTTGATAGAGGTATCTGCCATCTGAACACAATTATGGCCTGATTCCACTTCCAACAACAGCAGAAATTTTGCCATTAATTTTAACAGGAAAGTTTGAAGGCATATTTGCACAGAAGTACACAGGATAGTAGCTTCGGCAATGCCGCAAGAACTAATCCAGTTAAGCATCTGTGAAGGATCAGAATTAATCACAGGACAGAGCAACACTGCACAGTGTTGTGTGCTAAATATTATCACTACAGTCATGCCACGGCACCTTTGGTCCCAGTACACAACTTGGCAGACACACAGGGCCCATGCATAACCCGGGTGCTGCTGCCCGCACGCAGGTTAACGCGGCTCCGCTCCACCTCCCCGGCATCGCCCACAGTGCTGCTCGCTACAGCCCCTCTCCCTCCGAGGCAAGTTTTCTTCTACCCAGGCACGCTTCCCTACGCAAAAGCAAACCAACTCCACACGTCCTGGAAGACCTGTTCTTCTCCCCCAGCCACCTGCAGCTGCCCACGCTGCAGAAATCAGAGACCAAATCCCTGGCAGAGCAGGGGAGCAGCCCAGCCCCTCCTGGCTTCGCACCTTTCCCCCGCGAAGCCGTGCCTGCTGCGCAGCGGAGGTGGCCATCCCGGCTCTCCCACGTGCCGGAGAGCTCCCGGGGGCTGCTCTCCTCTCCCCTGCCTGCCTCCTGCACCGGCGGTGTGCCGTGCAGCCGGCTGCTTCGCCAGCTCCTGCCCCCAACGCCCTCACAACAGCTGTGGGCTTAATTATCAAAATAACATTTTAATAGTCTCATAACTGAACTCCCTTCCAAACCTGCCAGCGGAGAGGCTGCAAGGATTCTTTTAACATCTTCAGCTAAACTTACTAATAGGCTGCATTTAAGTGATTAGACTGTCCTAATTCGTGCCTGCTGGAGCCATCCCTCCCACCTCAAATTGCCATTTGCTGTCTCTCATTTCCTAAGTGACTTTATTATCTGTGCGAGTATCAAGGTGGTCAGCACTCCCACACACCAGACCTCCGAGGAAAGAAGACGACCAGGAAATTATCATGAAGGTAGCATTCCTGCCTCTCATTATCTTCTTTTTTTTTTCTTTTTAAAGGGACTAATACATTGGTACCCACTCAGCACTCCCAAGGAAGTGAATGTGCTAAGTGTACTTAAGCAAATTATTTAAGATCACTAGGGGTTTACTTGCTTTTAACACTTAAAAAAAAAAAAAAAAAAAAAAAGATTTTCTACGACAAGCATTAGTTTCCTTTTTTACTACCTTCACAACTAAACCATTTCTTGCTTTGTAAAATAAATTCTAGAGGGACTCCAAACTAGTATTTAGCTGCCAAGTTAACTTTTCTATACAAACTCTGGAGTAAAAGGTGAATGCACGTTGAAACAATGCTGTGATTTCTCCTCAGTAAATAAGCCATTTATTCAGCAAACTTTCCTTCCCATTTCCCACTTTTTAACATTTCTTTTCATACCATAGTTACTGGAGTTGGGCAAATGTTTATTCTCAACATAAATTTTAATGACAGCAATTAGGAAAGTGATGAGTTTATCCACATCTCCTCCCTCACAGATTTTTCTGAAATGCTGCCTTTTTTGAAAAAAAAAAAAGCAAATATATGGCCACTCATCTTTGTCCACTGTATCTTACACTGCAGTTCCTTGCAAGTCTGAAGCAGGTATGGCAGGCTTTTATTTCTCTGAACACGAGGATCTGCTATGGAAAAGAAAAACTTTAGATACTGTCTTCGTAGCAATCCAAATGAAGTCCTAGCTGCACTAAGCTCTTCCAGTTGACTTTGATGGGATCAGGATTTTATCCCCTCTCACAACAGTAAATATCTAGTGATATTCTTGGGAAAGAGAAATAGATTTTTAAATAGATTTTTTTAAAGAGTTTATTAATTTGGATAATAGTTTAGAAAAACACCCTGTACTGTCAGCTGAGGGGCTCGCAGTACCACAGCAGTGTTTCTGCTCACATCCATTCTGTAAGAGGGTTGGTCTGTTCTGCCCAAAGAACATTACTGGCCAAGATGCGACACCTCATTGTAACCAATGTGCTCCTTTTACTCAATTTTACAGCTGAGTTAAGCAAGGCACTGGGTTGTTGTATGAATTATCTACGGTCACCCAGCCTATAGATCTGCAGGCTGCCCCCTCCCCATTAGCTGAGCGAACCATTTGTTGGTTAGTCAAATTCATTTCGGTTGGTCTGGAAAAATCTGCTCGTACGTGTTTCGTCTGTTGTGCAGCAAGCCGAGGCTGGTGTCCACCCAGCAGATGGAGGAGCGGAAGTGCTGGCCTCCGCAGATGGAGCCTCTGTACCCTGCCCTTGCTTAACTCAGCCGGGAGATGACCCACTAAGAGAGCCAAATATCTCTAATTTGTCTTTACCACTATTTGTTGTTAGCCTTCCTTATGCTTTAGTAAAGAATGCAAGCAATCAAGGTGCAATAAAAAAATAAAAATAAAAGACATCTAAGAGCATTACTCTCACCACAGGCTGTAAGTTCACAAACTTGGTCCAAAGCAAGCGCTTCCTGCAAGCCTGCAGTGGTGTTGGAGGTGATGCCCTTGTGCCACAGGAGCACAGGCTACGTGCACCCAAAGGTGTGGCTGCCCGTAACACACTGCATGCTGCATAGTGCTAAGTCTCAAACTATACCACAATCAAATTATTTATTCTAATACAGAAAAACTGAATATAGACCTTTTTCTTCGTTGCTATTCATTATCTCTAACAGCCTAACAGTATCTTTAGAAATCCCAAGATGATCAGCAAATCCAGGGAGATTTAAACTATATTTCTGTATTAAAATAGTCAAGGATGTAGGTGACACGTTGTGGCCCCATGTAATTTAAATGTGATAGATTTAAAGGTAAAAAGCTCTTTGCAGTCTGTTGCAGAGAGTGGGCCAGATTCCCATCTCAATTACAGAGAGATAAACCCAGACTAACAATGCTGACTTCTGAATGTTGGAGTTACTCCAGATTTGCATTGGGTGTAACAGACTAAAATATAAGCTATTGTGTTCACGTCTCGTTCTCTCTAAATGAAATATTTATCTATGCATTACAAATAGGTAGGAAAAGCTAGTGCATGGTTCTCCTACTTCAAGCTGCCCAAATCTCCTAATTATAAACAGGGAGCAGAGCTTTAAAAAAGACATTCCTCTTCCTTTCTTCATCACAATATTATCTTCAAAACTAGAATATTAAGGAAATAGAAACCAGGGGTTTTAAGGTTTTTACAGTCTGTGCTCCAGGGGAAAACAGGCACTCAGCTACGACTGAAATTGCTTCACAACGTGCGCTTCTGGGCCTGTGTTATCCTCACTCCACAGATGAGCAGAAAATATAGTTTGTTTCTTTTTTTTTATCCCCCTGGTTTGGCATCTGTGGCTCACTTAATGCTCCTGGATCCTGCAATGTTCTCAGGGAGAGACAAAGAGCGCTGGCTGAATATTTTACTGGAGAAAAAAAACCCTGCTCCTGTCTTCTGCAAGTGTGCTTTGTGCATCCTTAAAATGACCCCTTATAAAGATCATGCAAAGAAAAATAAAACCTCAGCCCTTTTGTTCACAAAAAAGCAGAATCTTTAAGGTCAGTCACTTCCCTTCAAAGAGCCAAGATAGGCGCTTCATTTCAAAACTCATCAAAACAAACCATCTATCATTAAAATATTAACCTATTTCTAAAAAAAAATACCAAAGAGGTATCCTCTTGCATGCCTGCTAGCAGGATGGATGCCCTGGGCCAGCCTGCACATGGCCCCTTTTCACCATCAGCCTCCTCCTCCTCAGCCTCCCACCAGCCCGGCACACAACGCACCCTCCAGCCCCATGCAATTCATGAGTGCGCAGAGTTACAAAACCATGGGCAGCTGTAATTCCTCATCCATGTTTATGAAGGAAAGGCAATTGCTTAGTCTAGAGTTCAAACTCAGAAACAAGGCTGAATGAGACATGCTGTTGGGATACAGTGAGCGGCTGGGACTCTGCGTAGGTAATTTGGACTTCGTGGCCCAAACCTGGCAGACGTACACCAAGTTATTCAGCAGCCAGCTGACCACCTGTGATTCCCTACTTTGCTGCGGGCTGACAGCAGTGCAAGCTTTTGGGCTGAAAATAACAAGGCCACGAGGCCTGGGCACATACTGTGATCCTTCCAAGCCCCCAAGTACTAAAACGATCTGAAACCCAAAGGCAGTGTTCTCACCAAGATTATACTTGAGCTTCCAGGTTCACATCTGTTCATCCACTAATCATCTCATGATACGATACGATTGAACAGGCAAAACTCCTATGGATTTCAGTGCTCTTTGGCCAAAGTAAAAATGTATTTAACTACATTATTTGTCAATCAATTTATGTTTATCATCAGCCCTTGTAGGCATTTGCATTTCTGGTTAAGTGATACGCTATTGTGCCTGTGAAGCTCTTATTTTTAGCTCACCTGTAAGTGCATTGAGGAATTCAGTCAAGTAAAAAATCCTGCAAAAACACAAGCTATCCAATGATGCATCTAACACGAAGGAATGGAAAGCTGGTAATGAACCTCTGCAGTGAAGTTTGAAGCAATGGTGTAGTTTTCACCTCGGGGAGAGGTTCAGGGTTGTGGGTTTTGACCCTGCTCAAGGATAATACATATCAGAGTGCAATGCTAAGATCAGTCCATTGCCACGCCAAAATTTAAAACCAGTAACAGAGAGAGAACTCACAGTGCACCTGCCACTCTCCAAAACTGTGGGTTACCCATTTTATCATCGCTGTACCAAAAAGCATGCCCACCTGCAGCCCTGTGCTGAGCAGCATCCCCACGTGGTCCCCCAGCACCAACCACCACAGGCTCCTGCTCTGCCTCCTACATACCGACCCCTGCCGCCTAAGTGAGGTTATAAATGGGCACGCTACTAAACACACCCTCTGCCGTCATTGACTGAAACCAGCTTCCTTCACAACTTAATCTGTGAGTGCATTTGGTTTCTGGCAGAAAAGACAGGACAGCCAAATTTTATCCTTGAGCCAACAATAATCTGCGTTCTCTGCAGAGCGTTAGAAGGAAGAGAAGTTTTTAACTTTCATAAAGCATAATAAAATATTGTTTAGGTTGATGTGATGCAGCAGAAAACTCATACGGAAAGTATATGCTGGTCTCCTGTTGTTGAGAGCAGGGAATACAC
Organism: Haliaeetus albicilla; assembly: GCF_947461875.1. Classification (NCBI taxonomy): domain Eukaryota; kingdom Metazoa; phylum Chordata; class Aves; order Accipitriformes; family Accipitridae; genus Haliaeetus; species Haliaeetus albicilla. Next base: position 16,027,960 of record NC_091492.1, read on the forward strand.
TGACTGTGACTGGAATATGGTACATTATTTGAACTACAGCAAGGCACTACGAAGTCCTTGCTGATTCCGACTCAGGCAATGAAGAAATGTCCTTAGAGTTCAGGAGCAGAGAAGATTTATACCATAGCCGTGATATTTATATTAATAAATGATTCATGTTATTGCAAGGACCACTGCTCAAAATACTTTGCCTTCAATATTGTGGACAAACAAAAAAAAATTGTTTCCCAAGATCCACTGATGTGGGTTTACACGGTACTCTAATGTAATCACAAGAACATTAAACAGTGCGAAAGTCTTCTCTCTTTTCCATGCCTGATTAAGCAGTTGGGAACAGAGAATTTACTGTGAAAAAAGCAAACAATTATATGCTATCTGAGGTAAACATTACCTTAGTAATGGAAGCTGAGCTTTAGAACCTTATTGTCAGTAGGGATTAGCATTATAATACTTAAAATGACATTTATAACACTTACTGAAATTACAAGAATGAAGTCTGTGGAGACACAGAAATGAAATCAGCTCAATGTGTTTTTATAAGAATACTGAAATCTAAGTCCCTTAGAGGAAAGATATAGACATTAACAGTTTTTGCAGGCTTCCATTAGCTGTTCAAATTTGAATACTGTTTCTTAGGTGAGCTCTAATCTTCTTTGAATCCTCCCAACACATTTTATCTGTAAAAAATTGTAGTTAAAAATTTAGTTTGATGGAATGATATTTAAGTGCTTTTCCTCATCTACTCCCTGAAAGAGCCCCTGAGAGTCTTACTGTAATTTGTTCAAACGAAATAATATTTTCGTTTCCTGGGTTCTCTTTGTTGTCTTGTGTGATGAAAAGTAACATTTCTTTTCTTTCGATCCTATTAAATGTGGCTTTCTGAATGCCAGCCGCTCAATCGAAATAGAATCTGGCACGCTTGCACCCAGCTTAAAAAAATGTGAACTGCCACATAGAGTTTTTGATCTAAATGTGACATGTCACCAGGAGAAGGCTTGGAGTAATATTTCCAGAGCCATAATCAAGTGTTATAAACAATTGGGTTTCATTCATTGACACAGTTTGTCATCACCTTTTCATTTTAAATGCCTGGTTATTGAAATTCACTGAATGTGAGAGACGCCACAAGCAGGCCAGCACCGAAGCGGTTTTATTTCTCAGTCCGCAGCTCCTGCGAAAAGGCTTAAACGAGGAGCCCTGTATGAAGACCCTCATTGGCTTCCAGCACAGCATCTCAAACACCAGCTCACTGGAAATTGAAGGCAGACACCACCTCGTATGTCCAGGGTCTTAGTTCTTGCAAACAAACATGAACTGAAGAAAACAAATTCGCCTAAAAATATTTTCTGGCTCAGTCATTCCCCTGTTTAAACCAGCGGAGTCTTCCACTGATCCTGCAGGAGCCTGCCTGGCCATCAGACTCACAATTAAAACACAAATGCATAGGGAAGGCCCTTTAATTTAGAGCATTCAGTGGAAAAGCAACCTTCAAATAGTTTTGTCACTTTATCAGACATAAACTTTTCTTGGATCTGAATTTGTTTGAAATTCCAAGTTTCCTTCTTTGTAAAGGAGCTTCCCAATATCCTTAATGATTATAAACATTCTTCTCTTCTTGAACATGCTCTGAAATACTTGCTGGCTATAGATATGAATAGATGTCTTTCCACCCTCTCCTTTTTTTAAGCCCAAAACATTAAGACATTATCTCAGGAAATATGTTAGTGGCTTGGCAGTGTCAGCTTGACAAGGGGCTCCTGAGAAATAACACAAAGGACAATAGTTTTAGCAAGGTTGAGCAACTAATTTAGGGTGAAATTTTCAAACACTATCAATTGTTGGCTGTACTGTTAGACTTGATA